>NC_143578.1:11550136-11878755 GCF_048544385.1 Mastigoproctus giganteus | reverse complement strand
CCATCTATCTCGCTTGTCTCTCTCTCTCTCTCTCTCTCTCTCTCTCTCAGTGTATCCTACTCTTTTTTTACTATCTGTCGCTCCGTGCTTGTGTGTGTGTGTGCGCGCGTGAGTGTATGCGAGAGGGAGGGAGCCAGCGTATAAATTAGCAGACGACCTCTCCAATTGATTTCGTAAAAGTGTGTTTGCAGTTGCGCACTTGTTTTTTCAAAAATCCGAAAGCAGACTCCTCCCCCCATCCCCCCCCTCCATCGAGCTCCGCAACGCAGATGAATATTTTCGGTAAGTGGGTGCGCTGTTAATGCGGAAGCTGCTGCAGACACCCCATGGTTACCTAAGTGTTGTTTCCACACTCCGCTTAGCAACTTAGCCAACTATTTCCATTAGTTTCTTACCACTTTCTTATTCCCCACGCCGCAGCGTCTTCACACACGCGCAGCGATATGTCGCCACCACCCCCTCGCTGATTACCAACGGAGACAGATTATTTGTAGGGCCTGACATAAGCGGCTGCTAACAGGAAAATACCTTTTCGCCTTTAAACGCAACAAACAGGTTTCGCTTAACAATGGTGCGTCATCCTCATAGGGCTCCCTCCTCCTCGCTTAGTAATTGGAAAACTTTATTCAGTTCATCCAATAGGAAGTGCAAGCCTAAACTGAAGTAATTGGACTAATAAGATGTGGGATATAAAAACAAGTTCGAAAGCGGTTCGAGGTTGCTAATGCGAGCCACATTACTGTATACTCTACTTTGGGCCGAAATATCACCCCCCCTTTCCTCTCCTTTTACTTTGTTTAGGTAGAAAAATTTATTCCATATGTACAGGGTGTCCCAAAATATTTCAACCACTACTGTACACAGTCTTTGATTTTTAAGTGTGGGTGGATGGGTTATGGTGTTTATTGGCGCACAAGCTGAGAGATTTTTAAGTCTCTCGTTCTCTGACTCTGATGCGTAGAGAATATCCCCTCCTGGGTTACATCCATCCTCAATGGACTGCGCTCCCCACCCCTTAATCCTCTCCTCTTACTCAATATGAAAACAACTTGAAAGGACTCCAACTTCTCCGTGCCGGTTATAAAGCGAACACCCCAGCGATGGAATAAAGAACTGCGCCCCAGCACCACATAATTAGTCTCCTCTCCCCCCCCCCAAGCTACAGAATAAAAGCACGAAGGTAGCACCATCCAGAACGCTCATTAAACCACCGAAAAGGGTGAAAGCAATATAAGAAGATTAAAGCGAACTCGCATGGCAGACCCCGAATTCTTACAAATTCTAATGGGATGGAGTCTTCCCCGATTTGGTCTCTCAGCTCCAAACAACCCCGCTCCCTAGCTAATACCTCCAGTTCGAGGCTACTTAACAATTTTTTTTTTCATTAAAATTTCACATTCCAAGATTTTTTTATTATTATTATTACTTCCATGAATATTAAAGCCTGAAACACCCCCGAAAAAAATAATTACGCCACCCCTTGTAGGCGGTTCTATAAAGCAGAATGATTATTTTCTCGCGACTCATGGATGGATGATTTTTCATAGTCATCATGATGACGCATGCGCAGTTACGCCAAGACCCGAACAATGGGGTCCCTTTGTATTCAACAAATGCGAAAATAGGTTGTTGAAAAATAGGAAAAATTCCTTACAAAACGCTAGATGCCTTACGGGTATGGGTGAAGATGGGGGAGGGGGAGGGGGAGGGGAAGAAATGTCTTTATAATACCGAATCCCACTGCGAATTTCTCTACCGACAATGCGTCCGTAATCTGAGGCTGTTTCTAAGCGAAATTATGCCGTAGATGCGTTTCACCCCCGGAGGTCATGTAGACCAAGCAAACGCCAAGGATTTCTGACGACCTTTTCTTTTAACCCAATTCGTAGAATCGTACGCCATTTCTGGCCTCCCCTACTACTTAATATTCTAAACGCGTCCAGTTAGGAGAACACACACACACACACACGCACGCAAAGTCCATCTGCGCATGCGTTAAAGTTCACGCCAATAACAAAAAATATATTCTCTAAGGAATTTGTTACCATTCGAGTTATCTCGGTACGTGCACTATTTTTTGTAAGCGCACGCATACAAAAAATTAGACTTTCAGTCTCACAACACCATGAATGTTTAAATGTAGCGTGTTCTTCGTTCGTTCTCTTAATGGGACCCATTAGGTTGGGGATAAATGTGGGAGAGGGAGCTATCAAAAATATTTTTGTCACCGAATAAAATAAAGTAAAGTAAATAACAAATAAAATAAAGATAAATACTTTCTTATTTTTATTTTATTTTCTTTCTTATTTTAACAATTATTAACCTAGGCTGAGAAATACTATTCATTCAACGAAGCTTGTTTTGGTTCGATGGAAGCGACATCTACCAAATCCTAAATCCGGTTGATTTTAAAAATAAAAAAAAGCTGAATATTTTCAGATATTTATTTAAAGTATACCCAGTAAAATAAAATAAAATAAAATATTTCCAGAAGCTTTCGGAACTCGTGTCCCTTTCTCAACTGACAGAATTTTTAAATACATTACAAGCAAACTGTGGCACGTTACTCATTCGTCATTGTTGTAGCACGGACGTGTGCTGCCTTGCGCCAGTGATCATCCATCAATAAAACGGTTGTCTCCAGGATTGGATGTATACGCATGCCTTTCTGGCGATTTAATGCCTTAGGGTTGTTCATTATGTTTAGTGACTCTAGCCATAGGCGGTGGCGAAAGTGTCGCGCGTGGTCCACTATCTCAAAGTCGCGCTTGGGGTCAAGATCGTGGTTGGTAGCCCAAAAATGTTCTGCAAGCGCGGACTGGTCAGTTTCGGCAAGCCGGATTGCTCTGTCGTGTTCCGTGAGGCGATCCTGGAGACGTCTCGATGTCTCACCTACGTAGCAACTGTTACAGGCCCTACAGGTGATACGGTACACTACATTGCTGCGTAAGACAGGTGTGACAGGGGTCTTCACACTGGAGACAAGTGAACGTAGGTTCCTACCTGGTAATTGTACACATTTTATGTTGTAACTTCTCAGGATCTTCGAGATACGTCCTGACACTCCTGGATAGTACGGAATGTAGGCGGATGATATGCCGACTTGCTTCGGAGGTCTTGGGTTGGAAGTAAGCTCTTGTGCCTGTAACAAGCATCTGTTTAGTACATGGGATGGATAACCGCATCTGGTTAAGTCCGCCTTCACACGGGAGATCTCGTTACGTCTAATTGTGTCGGTGCTGGAATGGCTCCAGGCCCTGGAGAACAGGGTGCGGGCAGTGCTATTGAGATGGCTTGGAGCGTGGCCGGACCCGTAGTTGGTGAATTGACCGCACCACATGGGTTTGCGGTATACTGAGGTCTCTAGATGTGGGCCTACGCGATGCACTAGCACGTCCAGAAACGGGAGCGAACCGTCCACCTCTGATTCTACGGTAAACTTGATGAAATTGGATAGAGAGTTGAGGTATTCTAGTAGTACCGTTTCAGAACCACGTGGTATTATGGTAAAAATATCGTCGACGTATCTACACCACGTTGTAATAGGTGTAGGTGGGTTCTGGTGTATCTGCTTCTCCAGATCTTCCATGGCGATGTTAGCTACTACGGAACTGACAGGGGCACCCATAGCAGTGCCATGTACTTGTTTGTAGAGTGAGTCTTCAAAGGTGAAGATGCTGCTAGAGAGGCATAGGTTGAGGGCGGTACAGATGTCATCAGTGGATAGTGACGTCCTGGATTGGAGGCTTAAGTCGCTCTCAAGGAGCCTTCTGGCGCAGTGCACGGCCTGTTGGACGGGAATCGAGGTGAATAAAGAAACCACGTCAAATGATGCCATGACAGAGTTATCAGGGATTGAAATGTCCTTAATGGTGTTAATGAATTCACTGCTGTTTTTAACGGTGTGAGATGTATTACCTATAAGAGGCGAGAGGAGGCTCGCGATGTGTTTGGACAGTTCATACGTTGGGGCACTGCAGCAAGACACTATAGGTCTGAGAGGAATACCCGGTTTATGGATCTTTGGTAATCCGTAGAATTGTGGTAGTTGACAGCCAGTACCACGCAGAAGATGGTGAGTCGCGGTCGGGATCTTCTTATCTTTAAGCCATGCGTGGACAAGTTTATTAACATTTGCTTCCAGACGTTTCAAGACTTTAACGGGAGGATCAGGTAGAGGTTCATATACGTTAGGATCGAGTAATAGGGCCAAGGCTTTCTCTCGGTAGGCTGATCGGTCCAGCACAACAGTCCGGCGCCCTTTATCCGCAGGAAGTACAACGATGGAGTTGTCTTTTCTTATAGATGACAGGGCGGCACGTTGGCGGTGGTTGAGGTTTGAGCACGTTTTTCGAGTGTTGCGGAGGACTGCGGCAGTCTTGAATCGGATCTCGTTGGCAGTTTCTTCGGGAAGGTTGGTAATACTGGCTTCTATGCCCATAGCGAGCTGTGTGATGGGAGGTTTCGATGGTATAACGGCGAATTTCATACCGTTTGATAAAACACTCAGCTGCTCGTTGGACAGTTGTTTGTTACTTAGATTCAAGACGAAAGAAGTCGTGTCGTCTGAACGAGTGTTCGTCTTTAAGGAGTTAGTTTCTATGCTCAAGTTTATGAACTTGCGCTGTTGGCGTAAACGGTAGGTATCCGAGGTCTGACTAGCCCGATGGCAGATGGTATGTATAAGGTTTGTAAATACAATAGGCGAGACCTTACCTTGTATATGTTGTAACAGTCTGGACTTGTTGTAGTCAGCGTTCCTGATTTCATGGTGGAGATGGGATATCCATAAATTTAACGTGCGCAGGCTGAAGTTAAAGCAGGCACGATCCATATGAGAGTTGTGGAACGGGGCTTTGTATCGGAACCCTTTAGGTATAATTCGATTGCTTTTGCATCTGTGGGCGAAGCGTAAATGTTGCCTGTAGCGAGCTATTGAGAGGAAGCATTTTTGCAACTGTGCACAATCGTTGTAGGTATTATGGCATAAGTGATCGCAAGTGACTCCAGGTTTGTCACTATTCGATCACTTTATGGCCATAATACCTACAACGATTGTGCACAGTTGCAAAAATGCTTCCTCTCAATAGCTCGCTACAGGCAACATTTACGCTTCGCCCACAGATGCAAAAGCAATCGAATTATACCTAAAGGGTTCCGATACAAAGCCCCGTTCCACAACTCTCATATGGATCGTGCCTGCTTTAACTTCAGCCTGCGCACGTTAAATTTATGGATATCCCATCTCCACCATGAAATCAGGAACGCTGACTACAACAAGTCCAGACTGTTACAACATATACAAGGTAAGGTCTCGCCTATTGTATTTACAAACCTTATACATACCATCTGCCATCGGGCTAGTCAGACCTCGGATACCTACCGTTTACGCCAACAGCGCAAGTTCATAAACTTGAGCATAGAAACTAACTCCTTAAAGACGAACACTCGTTCAGACGACACGACTTCTTTCGTCTTGAATCTAAGTAACAAACAACTGTCCAACGAGCAGCTGAGTGTTTTATCAAACGGTATGAAATTCGCCGTTATACCATCGAAACCTCCCATCACACAGCTCGCTATGGGCATAGAAGCCAGTATTACCAACCTTCCCGAAGAAACTGCCAACGAGATCCGATTCAAGACTGCCGCAGTCCTCCGCAACACTCGAAAAACGTGCTCAAACCTCAACCACCGCCAACGTGCCGCCCTGTCATCTATAAGAAAAGACAACTCCATCGTTGTACTTCCTGCGGATAAAGGGCGCCGGACTGTTGTGCTGGACCGATCAGCCTACCGAGAGAAAGCCTTGGCCCTATTACTCGATCCTAACGTATATGAACCTCTACCTGATCCTCCCGTTAAAGTCTTGAAACGTCTGGAAGCAAATGTTAATAAACTTGTCCACGCATGGCTTAAAGATAAGAAGATCCCGACCGCGACTCACCATCTTCTGCGTGGTACTGGCTGTCAACTACCACAATTCTACGGATTACCAAAGATCCATAAACCGGGTATTCCTCTCAGACCTATAGTGTCTTGCTGCAGTGCCCCAACGTATGAACTGTCCAAACACATCGCGAGCCTCCTCTCGCCTCTTATAGGTAATACATCTCACACCGTTAAAAACAGCAGTGAATTCATTAACACCATTAAGGACATTTCAATCCCTGATAACTCTGTCATGGCATCATTTGACGTGGTTTCTTTATTCACCTCGATTCCCGTCCAACAGGCCGTGCACTGCGCCAGAAGGCTCCTTGAGAGCGACTTAAGCCTCCAATCCAGGACGTCACTATCCACTGATGACATCTGTACCGCCCTCAACCTATGCCTCTCTAGCAGCATCTTCACCTTTGAAGACTCACTCTACAAACAAGTACATGGCACTGCTATGGGTGCCCCTGTCAGTTCCGTAGTAGCTAACATCGCCATGGAAGATCTGGAGAAGCAGATACACCAGAACCCACCTACACCTATTACAACGTGGTGTAGATACGTCGACGATATTTTTACCATAATACCACGTGGTTCTGAAACGGTACTACTAGAATACCTCAACTCTCTATCCAATTTCATCAAGTTTACCGTAGAATCAGAGGTGGACGGTTCGCTCCCGTTTCTGGACGTGCTAGTGCATCGCGTAGGCCCACATCTAGAGACCTCAGTATACCGCAAACCCATGTGGTGCGGTCAATTCACCAACTACGGGTCCGGCCACGCTCCAAGCCATCTCAATAGCACTGCCCGCACCCTGTTCTCCAGGGCCTGGAGCCATTCCAGCACCGACACAATTAGACGTAACGAGATCTCCCGTGTGAAGGCGGACTTAACCAGATGCGGTTATCCATCCCATGTACTAAACAGATGCTTGTTACAGGCACAAGAGCTTACTTCCAACCCAAGACCTCCGAAGCAAGTCGGCATATCATCCGCCTACATTCCGTACTATCCAGGAGTGTCAGGACGTATCTCGAAGATCCTGAGAAGTTACAACATAAAATGTGTACAATTACCAGGTAGGAACCTACGTTCACTTGTCTCCAGTGTGAAGACCCCTGTCACACCTGTCTTACGCAGCAATGTAGTGTACCGTATCACCTGTAGGGCCTGTAACAGTTGCTACGTAGGTGAGACATCGAGACGTCTCCAGGATCGCCTCACGGAACACGACAGAGCAATCCGGCTTGCCGAAACTGACCAGTCCGCGCTTGCAGAACATTTTTGGGCTACCAACCACGATCTTGACCCCAAGCGCGACTTTGAGATAGTGGACCACGCGCGACACTTTCGCCACCGCCTATGGCTAGAGTCACTAAACATAATGAACAACCCTAAGGCATTAAATCGCCAGAAAGGCATGCGTATACATCCAATCCTGGAGACAACCGTTTTATTGATGGATGATCACTGGCGCAAGGCAGCACACGTCCGTGCTACAACAATGACGAATGAGTAACGTGCCACAGTTTGCTTGTAATGTATTTAAAAATTCTGTCAGTTGAGAAAGGGACACGAGTTCCGAAAGCTTCTGGAAATATTTTATTTTATTTTATTTTACTGGGTATACTTTAAATAAATATCTGTTAAACTATGGACCCCAGTACTCCAGGCCCATTTGTCACTATTGAATATTTTCTTTGGTTTGATGGAAGCGACATCTACCAAATCCTAAATACTATTGATTTTAAATATAAAACAGCTGAATATTTGCTTTGGTTCGATGGCAGCGACATCTACCAAATTCTAAATACTATTGATTTTAAATATAAAAAAGCTGAATATTTGCTTTGGTTTGATGGAAGCGACATCTACCAAATCCTAAATACTATTGATTTTAAAAATAAAAAAGCTGAATATTTGCTTTGGTTCGATGGCAGCGACATCTACCAAATCCTAAATACGATTGATTTTAAATATAAAAAAGCTGAATATTTGCTTTGGTTCGATGGCAGCGACATCTACCAAATCTTAAATACTATTGATTTTAAAAATAAAAAAGCTGAATATTTGCTTTGGTTCGATGGCAGCGACATCTCCTAAATGCGGTTTATTTTAAAAATAAAAAAGCTGAATATAATTTTTTTTTAGTTCGATAGAAGCGACAGCTAAGAAATTCTAAATGCGATTGATTTTAGAAATAAAAAAGCAGAATATTTGTTTTGGTTCGATGAAAGCGACATCTTTGATTTTAAAAATAAAAAAACTTTTTGCATTACCTATCCATAAATAAATTCTTTCATACTCTTAAGAATTTAGCCAAGAAATATCTTTTAGTTTAAGCTTAATATTTGTTTTTGTTCAAAGGAAGCGACATCTACGAAATCCTTCTTCTTGGATTTCTCCGTTGTATCAACATCCTCAACATAACTTTTTTTTTTCATTTTTATACTTTAATTTTGTTCTTCACTCTTTTCTGCCCACTTAGTCTCCATTCTTCAATTTCCTCTTTTCCATAGTCGCCGTTCATCCATGTGCTTTTAGGTTTTCCTCCTCTCCTTTTTCTTCTAGGGAGTGTCCATTGCTTTTTTACGTAACCTCTCTTCCCCCATTCTCATAACATGTCCATACCATTCTAATCTTTTTTCTTCTATTTTATCGATGATGTTTATTTGAGCGTCCATTGCTTTTCTTATGTCTTCATTCCTAACTCTTTCTAATTTAGATCTTCGGGCTGATCTTCTCCAAAAATCCATCTCCACAGCTAGCAATTTCTTCCTAGTCCAAATCTCAGATCCATATAGTAAGATACTCTGAAAAATTGCATTATATAGTAATCATTTGGGTTTTGGGAGAATTGGATTCAACGTTCCCAAGACCTTTCTTCCCTCATTAATTCTCCCTGTAATATCTTCAGATGAACCATCCATTTGCACAAAAGCTCCTAGATATTTAAACCGCTTCACATTCTCTATCTCTGCTCCATTTACACTCAAAATGTCCCCTGTTGAATTCAACTGATTTTAAAAATAAAAATAATTGAATATTTGTTTTGATTCGATGGAAGCGACATCTACGAAATCCCAACTTCGATTGATTTAAAAAAAAAAAAAACTGAATATTTGTTAAGCCTAAAAATACGGTCTCAAAACAAAAACTGTAAAATATCGTAAATATTTCATCTTTTGATTAATTCCAACTTCACTTTATATTGAGAAATTAATTTTTCTCTTTGTCGGCTTCTGTGTGCCTTCATTTTCTACTCACCAAACCTCACAGAATCAAAACCCTTCAGTAATTTCCCCGGTCGTACCCCCTTTATAAAATATAAGATACGTCAAACGCAGGTGTTGCGACATCAGCGCCACAAAGCGTCATTATTAATAGTTTTCTTTCTTCATGTTGAGGTTTTAATCTCCTGCGCAGTTTTTAATCATAACACATTAGCGGTAGCGTGGAAGCGACATCTAGCCTCAGTTACGAGAATTAACATCTGGTTTAAGATTCTATTTATTTTTCATTTCTGTTTTTGGAGATTAAATTTCGAAGATTGAAAATAAAAATTAAATTTTGAAGATTACAATGTCGAACAGAATTTGTAAAATTTAAGATGACCAGATCGTAAAGCTTTACCAAAAGAAGAAACCTTACTGTACCGGTAACCATGGAAACACTGGAATTCTACCGGGGAGTTTAAGTGCAACGGAATATGAAGAGGAGGGGAAGGGAGATTTTCCAATAGATTAGGTAAATGTATCATTTAAATGGGTACCTCATTAGCAGATGACTCTACTCCCCAGGTATGACTCTGAGAAAGCAAATCCCCTGAGCTGAATCTCGTGCTTGTGTGCACTGCCTTAAGGTGCAGCAATTTGTTGTAGGCTAATGAAATTTTGCTCGTGGGCGGTAGTGGTCAGGCCTTTGATACTTTGGCTCGCGAGCCAAAGACGCTTTGGCAAACAGATAATTACGAAAGACTTTCGAGCACTTAAAGTTTACGGATATTCTGAGAAAACAGAAAGTTTGGATGTGCACGCTACGGCTGTCTTTAGAAGCAGCGGTCGACCCTGCCGCTACATAATCAACTGTTCTCTCTCTCTGGAGATTTGGAAACAGAGTAATCGATGATAGTGATTGATACACAGCATTTGTGGTAAATCTGTCGACAATAGTTTGGTTTCTAATGATAAGCAAAGGAATATTTTATTCTTGAAGCCTATGCTGGAGCCCTCGTGGGCAGCACATTTGATTCAATCGCCGTCCTCCCACATCGGATAGAAAAGACCTAAGATCGAGTCTCTTAATTGAATGAGGAATCTTTATGGGCCTTTTTCACAACGTGACCAGGTTAGTCGGTCTCAGGCGAGGAAGCATGGTTTTTCAACCAAACACAGAAAATCTGTTACAGAACACACGCAATTTACAGATTGCATATAGGAAACAATATGGCCTTAGTTGCTGATGCTCCTAAAACCCAACTACAAGAACAACAACCTACGCTGGGAATGGTTCTTTTATGCGCCAAAGTGGACTTTAGAAAGTTAAAGGTCCACGAGTTCCGATCGACCATCCATACTGATATTGCACAGGAAGCCCACCATATTTATAAGTTCGTACCGATATGTGAGCAGAGAAACTTCTGCACACAATATTCACATAAGGATTCGCTCAATTACTTTTTCATATAGTGTACAGGACCCAATTTACACCGATTTCGACCACTCAGTACCCCTACCTCCCTCTAACATTTTTCACTAGAGAAGAGGATGGGGGATGTACGTTTTATACACTATCTTATCCATTTCCTTTGATTCAATAGATCATCCAATACTTAAATCAAAAATACAAGCTTATGTGGTTGATGTACTCTGTGCCGCCAGTTTATTAGGTACACCTTGTGGGGCACTCAAATGGTTTGTCCCACAACGTTGAGAGTCACATGACCACAGTTGTGGATATAAATTCAGCAGAACAACCTTTCTAGTATCAGTTAAGCGTACAAACCGTAGCAAGAATGGGGAAAAGGAGTGAGCTAACGAATTTCGAACGTGGCATGGTAGTAGGTGCAAGACGTGCTCGACAAAGCAACTCTGAAATGGCAGTTCTCCTGAACTTTTAACGCACCACAGTTTCAAGGATGAATCGAGAATGGTGCAACAAACAGAAACATCCTCTCAACGGCACTCCTGTAGAAGAAAATCGCTTGTTGGTGAGAGAGGTCAGAGAAGCATGACTAGAATTGTGCAAGCAATCAGACGTTCCACAATGTCGCATATCACGTCAGAATACAACCTTGGTGCGCAGAACAAAATATCGCAACGGACCACTAGTCGCACTTTGTCGCGAATGGGCTACAACAGCCGACGGCCACATCGCGTACCTTTGTTATCAATGAAGAACAACAGAGTACGCCTCCTATGGACACAGCAAACCAGCACTGGACTATCGAGGATTGGAAAATAGTTGCTTTGTCTGACGAGTCGAAGTTCCTGGTGCATCACGTTGATGGAAGGCTCAGAATTTGGCGAAAACAACATGAATCCATGGATCCTTCATGTCTGACGAGTACTGTGCAAGGTGGTGGTGAGAGCAGTGTAATGGAGTGGGGAATGTTTTCTTGGCACACGTTGGGTCCATTGATACCGATAGATTCACATCTGAATGCCAAATCGTACCTAAACATCATTTCTGACCAAGTGCATCCGTTCTCGTTGACAGTTTATCATCAGTCAGATGGTTCCTTCCACCAGGATAATGCACTGGTGCACAAAGCCTGAATCACTATGGAACAGTTCCAGGAACATGACAATGACTTTTCTTTGCTGCAGTGGCCCGCTCAGTCCCTGGATCTTAATCCTATTGAACATCTTTGGAATGAGCTGGAAAGGGCTGTTCGCTGCAGGCCTACACCTCCGTCGAATCTCAAGGAACTATGTGACACACTTATGTCTGTATGGTACTCCATTCCTGCACAACATTTTCAGCATCTTGTTCAGTCCATGCCTAGACGAATTCAGGCTGTTTTGAAGGCTAAAGGAGGCTCAACACGCTACTAGGTAGGTGTACCTAATAAAGTTGTTGTTATTTGGTTTTTAGGAGCATTAGCAACTAAGGTCATATTGCTCCGGGAATATGCGGTGGTCATTCCCTGACCTTTCCGCATCCTCCGTATTTGGTTCTCACGGGCTCGAACCCCGGTCTAATCAAGAAGCGTGTGCTACGCACTGCTGTTCCTGCCCACCTGGCTACGGAGGCGCCACCTAATAAAGTGGCAGCACATTGTAAGTTCTTAATGTATTGGAAAACCCAAACGGATCCAATAAATTTACTGAAGGCCTTGACAATATTTTGCAACTGGTGCTGAAATAGCAATTTTGTATTAAATATTGATGCAAGATAGGATCGTTAACGAATTCTATTGTCTCATTTTTGACTACAACATCGAAAATATTATCCCAAGACATATTTTGATAATCGATTAAACTTACGTTTCATCAAAAGTTCGTCCTCTTCTCTCAAACCAAATCACATCATACAATGATAATGTCAAGCCATACACTGCCCATATGACTCAGATGAAAATTACAGACCTATGGTGGAAAGCTTTGCCTCATCCTACATTTACTGAAGACTTGGCTCCGTTTAATTTTTCTTTTCTATTTGGACATATGCGGAAATCTTCGTAGAAAACACTTTTTAAGTGAACATTATCTGAAGAAGACAGTGGGAGACTGGCTTCAACAGCTGGGTCAATCCTTTTATCCAGATATACAAAATTACAAACCTTTATTAAGTATCTAATAAAGCCGACGTTTGCTGGAATTAGTCCCCATACACTTTGTGGCATGGATTCCACTTTCTGGGGGGTTTTCCCACTGTCACACGGTTTTTGTTTTAAATTCCTCTGGAGTGGGCACCCAGAGGAATCTGCTTCACCTTTTGGCAACATCAGGTGGAGCAGAATCTCGAATTCAAACATGACGTGCTCTAATGGAACTGGTCCATCTTCCCATAGTGTGGACGAGTACCCAGACTCATCTCTCCAGGTGACTGATGCTTCGGATATCCAATTGGCCAGAACAACACAACAAATATAATTCGCACAAACTCACACCTATCACATATCTGGTGGCCTTTTTACAGTGGTGGTACTGTTCTTCACAGAGACACGAGGCGGATTTGAACTGAAATTCCAGGAGTCTCCCTTTACAAAAACGCATGTCCACTGTCTGAGGGGACAGTGAAACTCATGCTTAAACCCTTCCTTTAGCTGAACTGACCTACCTTCCCATGGTTGGGACGTGTACCCAAAGGCGGCCATCCTGATGATTGTCACTTCTGGGTAGTCAAGTAGACACCAAATTCTCAATTGGATCCAGAGCTGAAGAATTAGGCAGCTAAGGTAGAAGTTGGAAATATTAGGAATGTTTCTCGACTCATTAAGATACAAATTTTGCATGGTGGATAGTGCTTTGTCAGCTTGAAAGGATCCATTACAATCCAAGTAAAAATGAAACATTGCAGAGTGAAGTTGATCCAATACAACAGAAATATAATTATTACAGGTAACATGACCTTCTAACCGCATGAGCGGATTCAGTCCATATCAATAGAACATACCTCATACCATGATACCATCGCCAACCGCTTGACTTGTGGGCTGGAGACAGTGTAGACGTATGGCTTCATATGCTTCCATCTATACCTTCACTTTACCATTTGTATAAAAAAAAGTTTAAATCGAGACTCGTCAGACCACATGATTTTGTTCCGCTGTTCCACAGTCTTGGCGTTGTCGGCACCACAATCACTCCAGTCGAACCTTCGGATTTTTAACAGAACAAGATGAATTTCGTATAGGACCACTACAAAATGCCAGGTTCTTCAACTCGAGCCACACTGGACTTTCTATTTTTACCAGAATTCGCTTTAAATTCCACGAGGTTCCCTTTTTTGGAGTACCAACTTTCTGCCACAGTTATGACTCCTGCTAAATGTTCTCCAACAAAAAAATCCTTTTCGAAAATCGGAAAGATCAGCTATCTTCCCAAACTTTTGTTCACCAGGTGTATTTATCATCCATTATATCTCCCTTTCTTTAACCCTTTATTTTTTTTTTCATCAATTATCCTCCCTGTCTACTTCTATCTATCTATTTCTTGTCCTTCCAATCTTCAATATGAGCGAAAAGGTGCTCCAGTGCGCTCCAAGCATCCAAATAGCGGAACTTGTCTGTTCTTCATCCCACGGAACAAAATGAACGCATCATTCAATCATCGTCTAATCCCCTCCGCCTTCGTAATCCCTTATTAGGTTTATCCTCTCGGTGTGTGTGACAGGGAGACTTCTTAACACTGCTTTGATAGGGCGGTTTACTCAATACGCTTCCCCCCCTTTTCTTTTTCTTTCTTTCTTTTTTTTTTTTTATCCGTCAAAATCTGGCGATCGTTCTAATTCCACGAAGAGCCGTGAAAAGAGCGAGCTACGGTGAAGTCCTCCGTAATCTTTATAATCACCGGAGGTAGGCGTTCTAGAAGAAATCGCTGCCTACCAACCAAAATTTGAGGTAGAAAGATTTTATATAAACGAGTTGCACAGTATCACCACCGTAGATAAAACCAGAAGAATAAATTCGTCTCAGAGGAAATCTACGATATATGAAATACGGTATCCGCCTGGGACCACGTGTCTGTGAATAAAAGTACTACTTGAAATCTCCTAGTGTTACAACAATACTGTTTATTTCTGGCATAAGATAAACCTAATAATAAAATGTACGGAATCCGCTTGGGACCACCACCACTTTAAATGGTATCTGGAACTCTTCAAAACTCGGGTTTCCTGAAGGGTTTCTGCACACGTAACCGCAAAACTCCATCTATTCTTACAAGTGAAACCGAACGTCTATCATTCAAAGGTATTTCCAATTCTGAAAAGCAAGTCTCTCTCTCTTTCTTTCATTTTTTTTTTTTTTTTTTTTTCCAAATCTGGCTACGAGATCTCTGATGGTTTCGTACGGGGCCAACCACGTTTTTAATCTGTACAGAATGGGATGAAAGAGCCCATCAATCATCAGCTGCCATTGACGATCACTTCTTATCTAAAATAGGTTTTTTCTTTCCCTTACTTCCAGAGGTTTTTTTTGCTTCTTCCTTCCATCTCTCCTTTTGCCTACGCATCTATACGTTTAAGAATCATTCTAACTTTCTTCATCGGACTACGATTTCTCCCGTTTGGCTTTTTTTAAATCAGTTTTACGTTTGGCTTATTACTGTATCAATGTACGGTTGGCATCTTCTGGAGCACAAGTGGCGCCATCTTTCGTCGAACTCGTTTATTATTACAGATGTCGATTTTCGTCTGCCCGGAATGATGAACTCGTTCAGTTAGCGAGTATCACTTGTGATAAAAATCTTTCCGCATTTAATACAGTTGAGGGCCCTCGCGAGACCCATAAGAAACCAATTAGCTGCGTGTCCTTGTGTAGGCGACCTCTGAGCTGATTAACTGAGGCTGGTAATTAGTTTTGCACCGCTAATGAGATGGGTGCCTACCATCTTCACCCAACTTTTATTTGTTAAGCGTTCTTCTGTGTTTGCCCTTAGGGGCCCCCCTTCGTTTTTAATGTTATTTCAAGCATCCACTCACTTGAGGAGTTATTGGAGAAGCCTGCAGCCACGTTGACTGACTGCTGAATGTTTTTGCAATTTAACCTCGAGCCACATCTCTGTGCAGAGTGAATGGGGCTCTGGAAGTAGAGGTCACGTTTGCTTAAACTCGCTGTTGTTTCGTTTTTTAATAAGTTAAATTCGAGTCTTGAATGAAGAGACTTTTCTTTCTTTATTGAATAGCTGCAGGGGATTGATGTACTTGGGGGAGGTCACTAAAATCTTTTGTTTTTCCTGCAGGAGAGCGAGACAGATGTAACAGAACTGTGGATATCTACCAAGCCATCTCTAGCCCTCCCGTGACCGACAAGAACCGAGACAAACCTCTCCACTGCACTTACAGAATCCGGGTTCGACCTGCCAGAGACGACTGGGTCGTGTTTGTCCGTTTCACCCGCATGAGGGTTGGGGAACCAAACGACGATCGGACTCAGTGCATTGGTGGGTACGTCCAGATCATCGACGGATACCGAGACAGTAACCATAGCAACAAGGACAATCCCGGTTTCTACTGTGGGGAGATCGACTCCCCCAAGACGTTCATCTCGGAGACCCCTTATGTGAAGATCGTTCTGCACGTCGATCGCTACAACTACGACTCATCCCTTCAGTTCGACGCGAACGTGGAACAGCAAAGAGAGGTCCACGCACGCTACGGCCAATATGCCCAACTGTACCCTCATCGGCGAGGAACCCCCGTGTTTGGTAGCTACTGTGAACGCACCTTTCAGGACTGCTCGCCTGGCAGGTGCTTCGTGCAGTCGCCGGGGTTCCCCGGCATCTACCCTCGTAATCTGCACTGTAAATACCACCTCGTTGTCAGCCAGGGTCTGGTGGGTTTAGACCTCACGACCTTTGACCTGGACGGTTTACGCTGCGACAATCTGCTCATGTGTTTCCCAAGACCGATCACCAAGCTGACCGACGACTGTCCGTTCGATTATGTCCGCGTCTACGACGGTGCCACCGAAGAAAGTCCGATTATCGTGACCTTGTGCGGAAAGGGTCGGCTCAAGTCCAACATCATCGCCTCGGGACCGGAGATGCTGATGGAGTTCGTCTCTTCTCCCGCAGGTCCGCTTCTCAATAACGGCTTTCACTTCAAGGCTGACAGCATCTACGGAGCGACTGAATCCGAGCCGTTACAACTACGGAATGGTAGCTGTTCCATAGAGCGCCACCTACGAGAAAACCAGCCCAGCATGCTCTCCAACATCCGCTCCTGGTATCCAGTGAACACCACGTGCTTCTATCGCTTCAACGCAGGCGAAGACGAAATCATTCGACTGGAGTTCGTTTGGTTCCGGATGGAGCGCTTCACCCTTTGCGAGGAGTCTCTGAAACTGTATGACTCCTCCGATGCTGACCCTGCCAAGATCATCTCAAAATTATGTGACATCAATCAACCAAGAACGGAACAACCGCGCTCCGTGTACGAAACGACGGGTCCAGTGATGTACATCGAGTTCCTGGGCAAGATGGGTTTCCTGGACGGATCTTCTCTGAGCTACGGGTTCGAGGTTAAATCCGTGAACATGGCCTCGCACCGAAACCACCTGAGTCTTCACAGTTGTAGCCGACACTTCATGCCAGATGCAGGCCTTGCAGGATCGTTCGCTGTTTCTTTCCAGGAATTCAATTTCAGTAGCAACAGCCAACCTCAGACGTGCAATTACTCTTTCGATGCCAGCGCCCTCCCACAAGGACGGGCGAACCTGACGGTGTTTTCGCTTTTTCAGAAGCAGACTGAGAACTGCGAAGAATGCAAAGGAGAACCAATCTTCATGGAACTCCGTGCAGGACTTCTCTCGCGCTTTCCGACCTGCCTGTGCAAAGTCGGTCGACAGAGAGTTCACTTCTCATCTTCCCTGGGGCCGACCTTCCACATGACCTTGCATGTCGAGCAGCCGTCCGAAATGAAGCTGGTCGGGCCGCTGGTGCAAAAGGACAAGCAGCTTCTTGAAGTGAACTTTAACTTTTACACTGAGTCCCGCTGTGGGCAGGAAAGGATGGAACTTGATCTCCAGGGGGTGGTGGCATTCCCTCCTCCCACAGGCGTCGGTCCCTTGTGTCCTAACGGCTGCTCCACGCCTCTACACTGCACGTGGAAGATCCCCGTCTTTCATAGGATGGACATTGCGTTCCGTCTCCATGGTTACCACGGCCAGACCAACTGCTCAACGGACTACATCACAATCAACCAGGTGTCACTGTGTCCCATAACCACAGAGCACGAGATGACCCTTCGCAAGGAAGATATCCTGGACTCGGACGTGGTTGTAACTTTCCGCTCGTCGGATGCGTCGATGACCAATTTCAGCCTCTGGTGGACTCAGTTAAGAGTGCTGCCTTCGCATTCCACCTCCGACACTTTGGTGTCATTAGGGAAAGACTGTGACTTTTTGTGCACCACCTCCATGGCCTGCCTGACTAAGGAACTCGTCTGCAATGGGATAACCAACTGCCCTAATCAGAGCGACAAATATGGAGAGCCCAAACTGGCCGACGAAGATCCGAGTCTATGCATGACTCAACAGGACAGCTTCAAGCTATACTGGTGGATCATCGGTTTCGGCCTGGGAATTTGTGCCTGTATTACCCTCTGCCTGACCTTCACCCTTTGCCGTAGGTGCCATGCGGGCCGTCAGCGTTTCTGACGTCACACCGACAACCAGCTGGTTCTACCGGCTGTGTCCCAATACAACTGTACTCATTTATAAGAGTCAACCGGCACGAGCGCCATCTAGGGTCGAGGAACGAATCAAACACAAAGAAAACGCCACATAAAGAAACACAAAGAAAATGGCAGATTTTGCTGATGATGGACTTCTTTTCGACTGTCCAAAACTACACATCCAGAAGAAAGAGCCAGATGAGATCAGATAGTCATGACTGTTCTTTTTTGAACTTAATTTTATATCTGCAGGGAGAAACATGCAGCTCGCTTGGAGCTACACAGGCCTCTTCAAATGACACATGTCATGCCATTCATTAGCACAGCTACAGAGTCACTCCCTCTTTAATAGAGTCACTGTTCCCGGTGCATTTTAATCACTTTTACCCCTCCCTCCCCCATCATCCCGAAGCTGCATGTGACACCCTCTGTCTGCTCAGTTTAGAGCGCCATCAAACACAGAATTCATTAGCATAATTGTTCTAAGACCGGGCCAATAAACAGAAAGATTTTTATGGGCAGATTTTAATAAGAAAATCACAAATTCATTTTAATCAAAACACGAAAACGTTCTGTTAAATCTAACAAAAGTTTTGCAATTGAAAAAAAAATCAACTCCTTTTTTTTTTTTTTTTTTTTGGCAAAGTGATTGAAAGTTTTGGCATATATAAATCCAGGCAAAAATGCAAAATATAAAAATCTACTTAGGGTTGCAATATGCCAAATAACAAAATCTATTTAGGGTTGACAGTATGTCAATTAACAAAATCTATTTTGAGTTGTCAATATTGCAATAACGAAATCAATTTTGAGTTGGCAAAGTTCCAATAATGAAATCTATTTTGATTTGGCAATGTTCCAATAATGAAATCTATTTTGAGTTGGCAACGTTCCAATAACGAAATCTATTTTGAGTTGGCAATATTCCAATAATGAAACCTACTGTTTATTTTGACAAATACCAAATTCAAAATTCTATTTTGTTTTGGCAATATGCCAAACATCGAAATCTACTCTGTTTTTGACAAATAGAGTCTATTTTGTGGTAAAAAAAAAAATAGAGTAGGTTTTTTGGCATGCTTATTAACCGATTTATTTATACGAAAATTATAAAATAATTTTTTTTTTTGCTGTATTGTTTCCATTTTTAAAATTGAAAATGACTCAAAAACTCAGGATCGTTGGCTACCTTAAAACACAGAGGAGAGGAGAGGAGAGGAGAGGAGAGGAGAGGAGAGAAGAGGAGAGAGAGAGATTCTCCAAAAAACCATTATTATAAATGTATAAACTGTTGTATAAAGCAATCAGTCGCATGTAAATAAACAAAAAAAAAAAAGATGGAATAATGTAAGTAAATGTTCAAGAAAATGTACGATTTATTGAGTTTTTGCAAATTTATCATTTTTCTCTTCTAGCCCTCAATTTGGCAGCATAAACTTCTAGGGAGGAGGAGTTGGAGATTTAATATATATTTTTGATTTCTTACATTTGTGTGAGTGCGGATGATGATGTCGCATTGAAGGACCAAATGATGTAAAGTTAAAACTCTCATACCTCATCACCATATGACCAATACGATATTTGGGACATGCAGCATTCTCCAAGCCATTGTGGATGTTGTATTGTTCTCCAGCGCTTGCCACAGCAACCAACGCTTCTAGCTTTTAATCCACACTAAGTCAAAGCTGTCCTGTTTTCGGGGTTGTTTTTTAAATAATAAGCTAGTTCCATTTGTTGATAAATATTGTACTATATGATGATTTCTTTTGTATTTGTTTGTTATCTGTGTTTGACTCTACAACTGATCTAAGTGTGGATATTTTGTTTATATCATGGGATACTTTGTGTACTATGAATAAATAAAAGCTCATGTTTCACTGTTGTTTTCAACCAGTTCTATTTTTATTCGTTCTCTCCAGTGTACTATGAATTGATCAACCTTCCATTGTCTTCGAGTACCAGACTTGGATCTCATCAGGACTCGACGAGTTTTTGACTTCTTTCTGGTTCTAAAACACAATTCTGCAACAAGTCACCAATCTTTTGTGACTCGAATCCTATAAACAAGTTCAAGCCATTGATTCTATTCAACACCGCGGTACATTAATAAATGCATTATCACGTGACATTCGAGATTAACAAAGGAAGAGAGAGTTATGCATCTTTAATCCACTTGGATTACATCACAGCGGGATATCGAATTTAACCATTCACAGTTCCCTTTTCATAACCAGCGGGAACCCGAGGAGAGAATTGAGCTGAATCGTGCGATAACCCCTGAAATATTAAATTAAAGTCAGAGCTCCGAACAGCAGTGGACAAACATACTTTTCTCCTTGTACAGTCTTCGGGGTTCAGCTAATTGTGCCGCTCTTCTCTTTGCATTATTGCTTCTGCGCCACCAGTGGCGTCAAGGAAGTGGATGTAACTGGCACACCTTGATCAAGGGGATATCATCCCGCCTGAGAATTTGCATATCAATGAGCCTTTGTTTGCAGTAAATAATGAAGTTAATGAGCCCGCTCTATTTTCTCCCATCCGCGATGCATGCTCACTTCGATAACACGCCGCCCCTTGCGAAGGAGAGGTTTTAACCGACGCTGCTCTCCAACAGGAGGGAGAATAATTACATACCTAATAAATGAACTTTTCAAGAACCAAAAATTACCATGAATATGTAGCCACAGTTGGCCCGCGTACTGTCATTTGCATAAGCGAGTTTCAGTTACCCTTAAAGAGTCCTCCTCGGATCATCTCTGTTATCACTTCATTTAGTTTGGAAACACCTGAGTTGATTAAGCGAAAATTGGTGAAAAGCAAAGCCATAGAAGTCCTTTGATTAGTTTGGTGTAATGCATCACTGTCTTTGTAATGAAATACTTTTAACATTCGGCAAGAGAAAAGATTCATCCAAGCAGTTGATGGCAACACGCTTCACTTAGCTTTTGATTTCAGTTTGTATTAGAGGGTCGTGAAGAATGCTTAGGGCATTGTGCAAACTTGTAGTTTCTGTCCCGGGGGGAGGTGTCGGAAGACCATTAATATTAAAATACCAGAAAATTCCAAGTATGCAAACTTTATGCAGCAGCTGTCATCAAATTAAAAAAACAAAATGTATCTAATTTCCTCTTACCAAATATTTCTCCAATACCTTTATGAAACAAATAAAGCGTCTCAGATTCAACAAGGACAACTTCTTCCAATAACCGACAGCAGATTTCCTTCACCTTCATCACATAAGGAACTTGAAACGTGCTTCTCTGAAGAATCGTCCAATGTTCCTCCGAAGACAGTTTAAGATTTTTCCACGTGGAATACAGCATGTTTTAAAAGCAAACGGTGACCCAACACCATATTAGTGCACACTTCTAACTCTTACCACAGGTGTTTCCATTATTTTGTCCACCCTTGTACCTATTTCATGAAATGAAATGCTCCTTGAATAACACCACCATGTGTTCGTATATTGCGATTTAAAGCAGGTGCGCAGGTAATAAGGGATGTTATATGTATGCAATTCAGTGTGAGAATGGGCAAGACGAAAGATTTAAGTGACTTTGAACGTAGCATAATAGTCAGTGCCAGACAGGCAGGTGTGAGCAACCCAGAAATTGCAAAACCTGTTCAGGTTTGTGCGTATGACTATGTCCTTAGTAAAAATCAAAGCAGGGTTGAAAAGAAGTTTCCTGGTCTGACAAATCCCTGTTTAACGCTGTTCGGACGAAGGAATATGGCGAAAACCGAATGAATCCATGGACCCACCCTGTTAGTGTCAATCATTAACGCTGGTGGTGGCGTCACAATGTGGGAAGTGCTTTCGTAGTGCACACTAGCGCCACTAAATGACAGTGGAGCAACATTTGGATGTCGCAGTTATCTGTGAACTGTTTCGATCAGGCGCATCCCTTCACCGCTGTATAGTATCCATCCGCCAATGAGTTCTTGCAATAGAATTATGCACCATGTCATAAGATCAGACTTGTATAGGACTGGGTCAAGGAATATGACAGTGAATTCAGACTACTGTGGTGACTGAATTCACTGTCATGTTCCTTGACCTAGCCACCATATCTCAATCCAGTACGTATACCTGTGAGATGAGTTGGATCGAACTCTATTCGAAGAAGAGATCCGTAGCCATTCAATTTGCAACAGTTGTGGCAAGCAGTTGAGTCAACATAGACCAGCATACAATTTCCATACCTCGATGATTGCATGCCACAACGAATCCAGGCTGTTCTGAACCCTAAAGAGCTACTTACACGCTATTAAACATTCTACCTAATAAAGTGACCAATCGGGATATATATTGCATTAATAAATATTCTTTAAAACATGAATGCGTCAAGTTACATTTGGCAATATAATGTAACCTACCCTCCAAAAAGTAGTGGAACACTTCTGTTTTTACAGTCCATCTGGTCTTCCAGGGAAAACAGGTGACTCAGACTGGTGTATGAGAAAGACGAGTAATATTTGTGTGACTCACACAAAAATATTACTCGTGGTAGCACATTTGGCCGAGCTGACTGATTTTGAGAGGGGTGTTATTGTTGGACATCACATTGCTGACTTGTTCGATTCGTGCAGTTGCAGTCGACTTTAATGCGATGTTAGAATTGGCATATAATGGAAGAAAGAAAGCTTACACAGCATCAGCCAAAAAAAAAAAAAAAAACTTCCCATTTTACCCATCCACTCGCTCCAAATGTTTGTCCAGTTCTTCCGTGAATTTATTTAAGCTACCAGCTTCCACAACACCAATAGATGGAAGTTTGTTCCAGCAATCACTCTCTGGCTATAGCCAAATTTTCGCTCGTCTATTCTTCAAATGTCTTTCCTCGATTTGAATTTATGTCTCCTCAGGCGACTAATCTGGGCAAGAGGAAGAATCCCATCAGCATTGAGCTTGTTCAATCCATTCAAGGACTTATACACCTCAATCAAATCACCTCACAGGTGCCTAGTCTCCAGACGCTGCAATTTTCCAGAACTTAAGCCTTTCTTTGTAAGAGCAAGCACGCCTGTGTTCCCCTCAGCAATCTCGTTACCCTTCTCTGTACTCGATCCAGCAGTTACACATCCTTCCTTGCTTCTGAAATGAGGCCTCCAGACCTCTATGCAATACTCAAGGTGAGGCCTGACCATTGCCTTATACAAGGGGACAATCACCTCCTTGTCCCTGCTACCTCCCGCTCATGACAGACAAACGTCTGCCTCACTGGTGTCCCCACCCAATCGTCGGGATCCAGTTCGTCCGTTCCGAATAAGCCCACCATCTGCCCTGTTCTTACAAGGCAACAGTTTTTCAGTTTCTCCCCTTCACTACCATCCAGATGAGCTCCTTTGATGGACACATTGGATCTCCACTACGCGGCACCCAGTGTGGGAATAATGAACGGTCCCACCACCCTCCTAAGGGGCATCATCCGTACAGCAGAGTGCTGTTCAGTTGGAATCCAACTCATCCATCACCCACCACATTTACACCCCCTAAATAAAAAAAAAACACAGAAAAAGAATACTTGCGAGCTAATATTACTATATCAGGAGAAACGTTCTATCATAATAGATAAAAATATTAAATAGTTGCATTAACACTAATGATTATAAATAATTTATTTTAATTATTTTAAAATCAGTTTTAATCAATGGGGAGATAATTGAATCATTTCCCAGTTGAGTAAATATCCTCGGATGGATGGATAGTTGCAATATTACATTGCAGTTGCTGTTTCCGAGAAAACTGACAGCAAAGCAGCAATAACTTCCATCGGAGGATATTTGATGGTTTACCTATTTGCTACACTGCAGTTCCTCTTGGGTAAGAAGGGAGTCCTCATTGGAGATATTTCGTAGACGTTGTGATGCATTTAAACTTATAGATCGGAAGTTTCTTGGTATACTTGAATGTCTAATCCAAATAGTTGAAAGAGACGCAGATTTTTCTGATGCAGGAAGTAGTTTAATGGACTTGTCCAATCAACAATCTGTTATTATTATGATGTCATCAGAAAGAGTCATAATTAGGGGTTTGTTAAAAGTTCCAAATTCGTTGTAAGAATGGACAGAAACTTCTGAACAATGAACTCAACTTTATTGTCGCAGTAATTAGGATTATGACGAATCTTGATGGAAATTTCAAATTGATAATGAATTATATGGACGACACCATAATGAATTAAAAATATGTTAATAAAATCATGGGCGAATTGCGTCTATGACCAGATTTGTCTAGATTTTATCAATTAGGAATTTTTAATTCAAATTTCTCTTCGCATTTTTAAATCTTTTCTATTCACTTGTTGATTATTTGCAGTCCATGATGTTGTAAGAAAGACTGATGGATTTGCTACTACAGGAAGCGACAAATCAGCAGTGAGGGGCAACAACATACTGCTACGCTCCCTAATGCTGGGATGGGATGGGATGGGAGATCCATGTACCCGAAGATCTGATGTTTTGGTTTGGTGTGCTTGTGACACGGGACCTATTTAGAAATTATTCCTAAACCATTTATTGGTGTTTCTTCAAGGATTTTGGTGTGCCTATTGCGAATATGGCCTTATTTTTAGAGTAGCATCTAGGGTTAACCAAAAATTTAAACATCAGTGGTTTACCAAAAATGAAAGAACAGTAAATATTCAATAATACTATTCTCAATTAATTAACATTTTAACTTCTTTACAGATAAAGTATAAATTGTTCCTAAAATCAAACATTTAAAACGTTTTATTTTCTGTTTTTTTAATGAAAACCCGAAACACGAAACTATTAGAACCTTAGTGCATGCATGGCCTGAAGGCTGAGAAGATGAAATAAAAGAAGAAGACACTTTTTGACATCGCACTTAAATTTCTTTCAGGAGAATGCGTGTGATGGAGAACTAAAAACTTTAATTCTACGGGGATGTGGTGCACTTAAATAGAAAGGGCGCAAGAATATTTGCTGATGCTATCGAGGCAGTGTTAGGTGGGTGGGAAAACTGCTAGCTTGGGGGGATTCACAGAATAATAGATTAACACTGAGAGATGAAGGCAAAAGTGAAAGTGATTCGCACTGCTTCTATTGGAATATGCAGCAACATGGAAAGCAAGGTGGTGGGGTTTCAGGAACTGCTGGGATTCATCATGGAACAAATAAATACACGGACTGTGTTAGGGTAACCAAGAGTAAGAATAGGTGCATGTATACTTGCATGTACACCAATGCTAGGAGTATTTTTAATAAATTTGATGAGTTTGAAGTGCTGGTCAAGACATCAAACGCGGGCATTGTCCCCTGGAATTTACTGCCGTGAAGGGAATTTGTCATTCACCATTGTAACACCTTAATTAGTATGGTGGGACAAATAAAGATTATTTATTATGGTTGGGATATCAGAGACGTGGTGCCACTCAGATACAAGGAATGCAGAAATGGAATTTGGGAAGTACAATGTGTTCAGAAAGGATAGACAGACAGGAAGGGAGGAGGGTTATGCTGTTAGTTAGGAAACACAAAATCATAAAGGAAGTGCGTCCAATTGATGTTGGTGGACAATGCAATGTTGAGTCTGTTTGGTGTGACATAAGCACAGGGAAAGCAAAATTGAGAGTAGGAGTGTGTTATAGGCCTAATGACTCTGATGAGTATAATGAGTAGTTGTGCAGAGAAATAGAGTGGGCCAGTAAATCAAAGTGTCATATATTGGGGGATTTTAACTTTCCAGATATTGACTGGAACTTGTGGGTTGGTCACTCGCACACTAGCAAGACTTTTGTGGATTTATTGGAGGATTGTTTTCTGCAGCAGCATGTCACGAGAAACATTGACAAATGATGCAAAGAGGAACAGCAAAGACGTCTTTACTTATATAAACTCTAGAAAGAAGAAGATGAATTAGATTGGTCCACAGAGGCAACAGCATGAAGGAATACTCTTACTCTTATCATCATACTCTTGATCTCATCATCAGCAGTGATTATTCATGCATTAAGAACCTGCAGATAATGGAACGACTAGGTGGTAGTGATCACAATGTGCTGATGTGGGATTTCTTATACTGTAGATGTAACAACTATCCGGGGTAAAGAGAGGGTTTTTCCTTTCGTAAAGGTGACTACAGGGGTCTCAAACAGATTTTACACTGTGGGACCAACTGTTAATGCTACCAACAGCAAATTCTAAATGGGAAGCATTCAAGGAATTAATCTTGGAAGCTATTAGGCTTTTCTTACCAACTAAGAAATACTTTTCAAGGTTCAGGCCTAAATTGAGGTAAAAAAAACTAATGAGACATATGGCAGAGGAGAAAAACACATTGGATGCATATAAATTATCAAGCAACGCAGAAGCTTATGGTAGATATAAGCTAATCTAAAATAAAATAAAGTCACGAAGGAGGTTAGGCAAGCGAAGGCAAATTACGATGTGGGCACCGACTCTTCCCTGGACCTTTGACGTGCTGTCGTGGCCAAGCATCTTCCGCAGGCTAAGACAGGCACGCATACAAGGTTACCTTTTTATTAGGATGAACACTATCTCTTCATTATACCAGAAGCCTACCAGGTATATCTACAGAAGCTGCCTACAGGGCTCAGTCCTTGACCCGTTCCTATGGAACATCGTCCTCGATGAGTTACTTAGCCTGGATCTGGGCTGTTGCCATCCAAGCATTCCCGGAAGATATCACAATCTCCATCGCAGCAGACACCAGAGCAGCACTTGAGGCCACCGGTAATCAATATTCACGATCCATACTTCTCAAAGACACCCTACAAATGTCAACTTCCCCACAGATCAAGATACAAGGAAAAACCAACAAACTGGTAACTTCCCTATAACACCTTGATATTATCCTGGATACGAAGCTCTCCTTCCGGCACCTCTTATAGTTTAAATCAAAATCAGAAATTACGCAGCTGTAATCATTCAAGTGAGCAGGTGCGATTGGGAGACTGAACCGGTGAACATTCAAACTCCTGTATAAACCTATATTCCTCCCCATTATTAGACACAGATCCAGGATTTGGTATCGCAATAATCGTTCGCAATAAACGCAACTAGAAACAAATCTTGCTCGCCATTACCAGGTTCTGCTGCACAGTAAGCTCTCCGGCCCTTCAGGCTCTTGCGGGTGTCCTTCCCCTTGACTTGGAGATTATCCGAGGATTGCAGTACTGCTTGTCGCGGGACACCCCAGCCACCATCCATGGACATAACATCGACATCCTCAATGACTGAAAGCAATAAAAGAAGAAATTAGATGCTGTTATGTTACTGCACATCTGGCATACAAGATGGGAAGAGACGGACAAGGGCCTAATAACTAAGAAATTCATCCCGGACGTCAAATTTCTATATTCAAAGCAGCCACCTTGGTTCTCTCCCGGTCTGGACACGACTCTATTATTCATAAGTTGACTACCTTGGGAATCATCAATATCCTTACTGTATATGTGGAGAAATAGAAGATTGAAACCAGGATGCCGCCAAATATAACTGCCTAATTTATGACGATCTTCATGGAATGCTATTCACCGAACTCCAATACATACATCAAGGACAGGAGCACCTTCTCATTTCTGACAAACAGTACTACAGATTACTAACGGAGTTCGCACAGAACCTCTTTGCTAAGCGCAAGACTCTACAATCAACACAAGCTAGGGATACAAACCCGCGAGGAACTTGCCCAAATCGGAAATCAAATCTCTACTTGAACATATCACAAACGTCGACTTGGAACGTCCACCTACCTCGACTTGATAACCCTGTAACACCAAGGGAAGGATCGCCTGCTAACTTAGCGACATGGCTGGGTAGATTCCAGTGGTCTATACTACTCTACCGCCAAAAAGCAGGTCACACTCAGCACTCTCGCTGTTGACTTTTCTCCCTTCCCTGAGTTTATCCCCCTTCCAACTTTTCACCAAGAGGGCAAATGCTCCACTATCAACTTAGGGGATGCCTTCACCTACATCACTTCCCCTTACTCTTTATTTCACCCACCGTCTTCTTCCGTACACCCTGTACTACCACACTCTACCAACTTTTTTTTTACTTGATCTCGGTTCAGGAAGCTCAGGCGACTCGGAGGGATTCCATGAGCTGCACTCCGACCCTTGCGGAAAGCAGCCCGTGGTGTTTTATTAATGACATGCAGGAACTTTTCCAGCAGGGATAAGGAGGCGATTATTCCCTTTGTATAAAGCTTCAGCACTGCATACAGGTCTGGAGGCCTCATTTTAGGAGCAGAGCGGCTCAAATTAGTACAGAGAAGGGCAACGAGATTGGTGAGGAGAACGAAGGGGTGCTCTTATGAGAAAGGATTAATTTCAGTAAATTGAATCCTTTGGAGACACAGCAATTGCGAAGTGATCTGATTGAGGTGCATAAGGCCTTAAATGGTTTGAACATGCTCATTGCTGATTGGATGTTCTTGTGGGTAGCACAGTTGGTAGGATCGCTGTCCTCCCCAAACTGGGTGGAAAAGACCTGAGTTCGAATATCGTCGATGATGGGAGGAATTTTTATGGGCCTTTTTCAAAACGTGGCTGAGGCAGTCGGTCTCAGGAGAGGGTAGCATGGTTTTTTTCCAGGAAACTCGGGTTTTTGGTCCAGCAAAACAGCAAATTAAATTTACAGAAAGTGTACACGGAGAAATATGACCCTAGTCGCTGATGCTCCTAAAATCCTACTACAACAACTCCTTAAAAAGATATTTCATGGAGTTCACTGCAACATTTTTTTTAATATGAAAATATTAAAAAAATGTTGCAGTGAACGTAATTTAGGACATTTTTAGGCCTGATGTAGCCCAGTTGTCAGGAGCGATAGTGCATAGCACACGTTCCTTGAGTGGACTGGGGTTCAAGCCCGTGACTACTAAATACGATAAATATTTGTATTGACGATTTATTGTAAACTCTACTGACTTGGTTGTCGTGCCGGAGTATAAACATAAAATTTATTTATTAAAATTGGATATCCAGTTTTATTTTGGCTGCACCCATTACAGTAATATTGTAGTAGCAGCAGCAGCGGAACACCTTGCTAGGCATCCTAACACGTTCTTTAATGTTTGTGGGAAGTGTGTGAATGTGTAATAGGTGGATCATCAATAGTAAGTTTCTGTTATCCTGGCAAGCTTAAACCTTCAAATCAACCCATAGTCTGCTCAGGTTATATTTTCCCTTAAATCTGTGCCAATGGTACTCAGCGGTTCACTCGGAGGAGTACCAATACCAAACGTACCCTCGCACACAGATCTCGGCTTTCTATTTGATCAAAAGATGTCCTTTGTTAACTAGATGGACAAAATCAGTACCAAATATTCTCATCTAAGGTGGATCTCAAAGCAGCTGCTGCTACACGTTCGACTCCCGCTCATTGTTAAAAGATTCATCATTTCCACGATCTACCCTACCATTCTCTATGGTGCAGAAATATGGGCCTCAGCCGCATATACAAACCTTAAGCAGGTGTATACCAGCGAATACTGGTTATTGAAATGGGCCAATACCAAGCTTCGTCTGTCTCCCGCTACTACAACTACCATGATGGCACAAGCACTCGAAGTCCCGAGGTGAAGTTCCTGATCATAGAAAAGAGGTTAATCTTCACTTCACTTTACAGCCTTACTGGCCAGATATCATCTCCAAATATTTGGAATTCTTGTTCTTGGAGAATCCCACATCCAAGCCTAAGATGTGGGGCTCACCACAATAGGCTTGCACTCACCAACAGATTTCTCTCCAGGCAGATGCTCGCCGCCATGAACTGTGTGGACGCTGACTTTGACAGCCTAATAAGTAACAAGGACAGATACTTTATGAAAGCCTTCAAAGCCGTTGATCCCTGATCAACTAAACGAGGATCACAGATGATCCCGTTTCCCATCCCCAGGACCAAATCAGTCTTAACTGGAGCCCTGCTGAATTACTGGTAAGCTGCATTCTGTACTTGTATTTGTATGCTATATTTTCTTCTGTTTTGCCTCAAGCTACCACATGTGAACCCCTGGCGCTTGTAGCCATGATGGGACATTGTGTTGTAATTCTGTACTTAACAAAAACGATTTATTTATTTACATTCTCGTTGCCAGCATGGGTCCATTGTAAAGTGTATAATGGTTTGAATGAACATTATTCTTTGGAAACTGTAGAAAACGTACTTTCTTAATAATAAAATAAATCAATTTTATTAACAAGAAATTTACATTCCGAATTGCAAGTACAGCGGATCCATGATACATAAATACTCAATAATACAAACAATCAATAGCAATTTTTCGCCATTTGCCTCCTTTCAGCACCTCTTCAACAGATTCTGAGTTGTCCATCTCCGATTTAAACAATCATCCTGGACGAAGTGGTCCTCACTCGAAAAGTCGGTTTGAAAATCCGTCAATCAGCTGATGTCTAAAAGGAGAAAACAATCCATAATTAGTGAACCGGATCCGTAGATGGGACTGCCCTTACGGAAGGACACCAGCACAAACAGATGAGTGCACCGTGTACCTCCCCCTCCTAACGGGCAAACGTCTGCCGCACTAGTGTCCTCACCCCACCGTCGGGATCCAGTTCGTCCATCTTGAATAAGCCCATCCTCCATCCTGTTTTTAAAACGCAACAGTTTTTCGGTTTCTCTCCTTAACTACCCATCCCGATGAGCTCCTTTGATGGACCACGTTGGATCTCCACCACGCAGCATCCCGTGTAGGAATAATGAACGTTCCCTCCATCCTCCTAACGGGCATCATCCGTACAGCAGGGTGCTGCTCAGTTGGAATCCAACACGTCCAACATTGCCCACCTCATTTACATTCCATAAAAAAAAAACTAAATACTTACGAACTAATATTAGGAAGAAAGTTCTAAGTATCATAATATATAATTAAAAGGATTTAATTTTAATTACTAATTTTTACTTATTAGTTAATAGCTAACTATTGAGGAAATATCCTTGGATGGATGGATGGATGGATGGATGGATGGATGGATGGATGCAATATTACGTTGCACTCTTTGCTGTTTCAGAATAAACGACAGCAAGGCAGTGGTGCAGTTCCTCTTGGGTAAGAAGCGACACCTCACTGGAGATGCATTAAAGTTGTAGATCCTAAGTTTTTTGGTGTATACTTGAATCCAACTATCTAAATTTGGTAACTAATCCACACACAAAACAAAATTTTGTACCACTTCATCGCAAGCTGCTCGAGTTACACCACGTTTTCCATGCGTTTTGTTAATTTTGTCGAGGAGTGTATGTAAATTGCACTTGTTTTATCAATTTTCTGTTTGCTGGATGAAAAACCCGAGTTTCCAGGAGAAAAAAGAAACAGTACCCTCGCTTGAGACGACTAACTCAGCCATGATGTGAGAAAGATCCATAAAAATTCCTCATATCATTGACGGGATTCGAACTCAAGTCTTTTCCGTCCAGTGTGGTGAGGACGGTTATTATATTAACTGTGCGACCCATGAGAGCCACACCAGTGATTTGATTTGTTTCTCAATTGTGGCTCCTGGTAAACATGTCCAACGATAACACCTTTCTGAAAATCGAAGAAATAACCTGTTTTCCCAGAATTTGTGGGTAGCACAATTGGTAGATTTGCCGTCCTCCACACACTTGGTGGAAACGACCTGGGTTGGAGTATCCTCGATGACATGGGGAATATTTATGGGTCTTTTTCACAAGATAACTGAGTTAGTCGAGCTCAGGCTAGGGCAGCATGGTTTTCTTCCTTCCGGAAACTCGGGTTTTTCGTCCAGCAATCAGAAAATCGGCCTTAGTCGCTGATGCTCCTAAAACCGATTACAACTTTGTTCCCCATGACTGGATCGACTTAGAAATCCCAGGAAAGCGTACTAAGAAACGTTTGATCCTACCACGTGACTACTTATAGCTGCATACTGTACGTTTAATTGTCTGCAGATGCAAACAGCTAAAGATTTCTAATTTTTTGTTGGGTGAGAGCAACGGACATATTAATGGTACATCAGCTGGAACTTTATATGGTAACCTTTACATCTCGAGGATAAAAAGTCACCTAAACTCAGTGACACCCCAATATATAAATAAAAATAATAATAATCTGGAAGTGCCCTTAAGACTTTGATGCCTTCGGTTACTAACATCTCAAGCCGGACCTTGTTGTCTTAAATCTCTTTCTTCCTCTCATTAGATGTGTCTTGAGGAGAGCTGATGCCATTTTATTTATTGGTAAAAAGCCTTACTTTGATTACTAATCTTGTTTTGCTTTCAAACTATACATCAAACCGGAAGTACATCTCAAGCTACTCTTAAAGACTGTTTCATAAGTTTTAATTTCAAAGTTTCAGTTGCCCAACTCTCAATAGCCATTCAATCTCTATGAACCGGGGATATCCTTAAACATATCGTGTAACAAATTCTAAACAAGATTAAATAAATATTCATCGAAGATAGCAAAACATCCAGATCGGCACTGATGGAGTAGAGACACCAAGTAATGGTACCTTCCAATGCAAATTACTTGGACATGTTTTTACTTCTATTAAAAGCTGAAATTACACTGTTAATGGAATCCATGACGCAAAGCAAAGACAAACATTAAGAAAATGAAGATCCATTAAGTGTGGTTGTAAAGCAAAATCTCTCCTAATGGCCTCCACTGATGTGATTAAGAAAACGAATGGCTATTACGCGCATCTACTTATAGAGATAAATGCCTTCTGCAACCGGAAATGATCGAGACAGAGAGAAAGAAAGAAAATTCGGTGGATAGAACTTCTATTTAAACTGTGGCTAGAATATAAATAAAAGAAATATAAATCATCTTATGGAAAGAGAAAAGAAACTTAAAAGGTTTTCAAAGTATTTCTATTTTTACTTTTTCTCGTGAACGTTTCGCTTGCCTGATGAGATCTCTTCATCAGATAATGTTATCTTTTGTACTTTCTATGGCTATGAATGTTTGGTAACGGTATTGTAATCGAGTTAAGTTTTATTCCTACTTAACAAAACACCTAACTGAAAATTGGGGAAGTTATTTTTATGGGAGGAAACGCATTTGGGTCTGGTAATGCCCTTTTCCGATTTACTTTCAATTAATGGCTACCTTTCGCATTATGTATCTAAATGCAAACAGATGCTGCCTTAAGCGCAAACGCCTACATTTATTCATGTAATATCAACATTACTCTTCAACCGGCCCCATTTCCTTCGAATTTTATACATAAATATTCCATCGCATTAAAATTCGCTTTGTAAATACGTCTTCATCCATTTTTAAATTCCATTTCGCTGTTTTTTCCTACCAGGTGGTGCTAATGGTCATTCTGCATGCATTGATTATAGGATAAATGTCAATCAAAAAATTGCTGTTGTTTGAGCTAGCTTAATGCTGAAGTAGAGGAGAAATAGTTGATGTTAAACATGAGAAGGGCACCTGGGGCGGATGGATTTATCCAGTTATATTAAAGGAGGCGGCAAAGGAAGTAAGCAAACCCTTAGCCATAATTATGAAAGCATCCTTGGACTCAGGAGAAGTCCCCACAGACTGGAGATGTGCAAATGCATCTCCAATTCACAAAGTAGGATCAAAGGGTGACACTTCTGTTCGGGGGAAAATAATAGACTCACTGGTTAAAGAAGCATTGCAGAATCATCTACACAAGACTGCAGTAATAGTTAAGACACAGCATGGGTTTGTTAAATGGAGGTCTTGTCTGACCAATCTCATTGGATATTATGATGTGGTCACAAAAGAAATGAATGTCAAAAATAAATTTGATATCATATACTTGGATTTCAGGAAAGCTTTTGATACTGTTGCACATGGAAGACCTGCTGTAAAAATTGGAGAGGTATGGCATTAAGGGTAAGTTGCTACAATGGATAAAGGGATAGTTGAGTGGGAGAAGACAGAGAGTGGTAATTAATGGACACTGCTCTTCATGGACAAATGTTATTAGCGGAGCTCCCCAGGGTTCGGTGCTGGGCCCATTGTTGTTTTGTGTATTCATCAATGATATTGATAAAGGTACATCAGGCTTGATGTCCAAGTTTGCAGATGATACAAAGGTTGGCAGGGTTGTTAATGACAGTAAAGTACTGCAATAGGATCTAGATAAGTTGGGCAGATGGGCTGAGAAGTGGCAACTGAAGTTTAACATTGACAAATGCAAAGTACTGCATGTGGGTAGCAGTAACCCAGAGAAACGTACCAATTGTGTGGTACTACATTTCGGATGGTAGAAAATGAAAAAGACCTGGGGGTAATTGTGCGACCAGATATGAAGTTTTCTGAGCAGTTCATACGGGTTGCCAGAGCTGGTCATGGTGTCTTATCAATGATATATAGGAATTTTTGTAGCAGGGATACGGTGGTGATTATCCCCTTATATAAGGCAATGATCAGGCCACACCTTGAGTACTGCGTACAGGTCTGGAGGCCTCAAGGATGTAGTTACTTCAGGGAGTACAGAGAAGGGCAACAAGATTGGTGAGGGGAACGAAGGGGTCCTCTTATCAAGAAAGGCTTAAGTTCATCAAATTGCAGCGTCTGGAGACTAGGCACCTGCGAGGTGATCTGATTAAGGTGTATAAGGACTTGAATAGGTTGAGCAGGCTCAATTCTGATGAGATTCTTCCGCTGTTTCAGATCACGAACTTGGGGTGGCATATATTAAAATTGGGGAAAGACAATTGTAGAAAAGATTGTGCGGAAATCTGCTTTTAACCAGCGGGTAGTTAATTGCTGGAACAAACTTCCATCTGTCGTTGTGGAAGTTGATGGGTTCAATAAATTCAAGGAGGAACTGGACAAATGTTTAGAGGAAATGGATGTGTGAAATGTTTTTTCTTTTATGGTTGATGCTATATAAGCTTGCTTTCCTGCATCACATGCCTGTACTACTACTACTACCTAGCGTCCCTCCTTAACTTTTTCTCAACAGTGTATTTAAATTGATATTTTTGTAGGAAAGTTCATTTCGCTAATGTATTCTGGCCTTAACTACCTCGTTAAAGTCTCAAATAGTGAAATTTGTAAATATTTATATTTAATTTCTTAAAGTTCTCGATTACTTTCTCCTGGTGTTGGTGTTCAAATCGACGTTCCCTTTTGTGTAATAAAACCGAACGACCCTCATCAGTCGTAACCCAACAAACATTTCTTCGGAATTCTCGAAGACAAAACATCCCATCGACACAGATAATGACGCAATTTGTCACGTGATAGTGGTATTGGAAAAAAAAAAGGGGGGGGGAGGAATCTGCATCGATTTGACAAGAGTTTATGAAATAAATTGAGCCACCAACATTACAATCTACTCGGACAAAACCATTAGGCGTCTTTTCATTAAAATAAAGAATGAATAACACACTATCGCATTAATGGAACGAAGAAAGACATTACGGAGTGCGGTTGTGTGGAACGCGGTTTTTTGCCGACGTTACTGGAAAGCCTTTATCGTGGAAGTTCTCTGGAGAGACAAATTAGAGGAAGAAAGAAACGCCGAAATTGATAGGAAAATATTAACCGGAAGGGATGCCACGAAATGTAAATAAAAACAGCTAATGACAGCTGCGGACGATGTAAATAATAAATGACTTAAGCAAGATGGAACGCTGATAAAAGATTTCGGCCAAATCACCCAATAAAACACGAGGCGAATAACAAGACGCCAAAGTGGAAAGAAGAACGCGAATAGAACTCCTCCGTCACACTTGGCTGCAGAAGCAGCGAACAATTTGTTTTGTGCTCCGATGTTTGCCATTTGACGAGCATCAGCGGGCTCGAGGGACGCAGGCGTTTCTCGGACACCTGAACAGGTACGGCGATGCTTCATTTCGAAGAGAACCTTCCTTCGTCTGCCCAATACAAAAGTTTAAAGTCGATTTGAACTTCCTTATCCTTCTCTGGATTTTGCTCTCGCTCTTCCTTTCTCCACCTCTGCATCTACCTTTCTCCACCTCTGCATCTACCTTTCTTTTTTCTTCTCTCTTTCTTTTTCCATCTCTGTTGCTTCTTCATTTGTCTATCTCTCTTTCTTTCTCTTGCAGGTTCTTTATCTTTCTTTTTTTTCCCCATCTCTATCGCTCCTTCTTTCTTCGACTCTTGTTTCGTTATCTAGCTTTATTTCTCCATATCTGTTTCTTCTTTTCTATCTTTCTCACTCTCTTCTTCTCTGGTTCTTTATCTATCTTTCTTCCTTCACCCCTGTTTCCTTCTCCATCGCCGATTCTTTAACTTTCTTCCTCATCTCTGTTTGGCTGTCTAGATTTTTTCATCCATCTCTGTTTCTTCATCTAGCAATCCTTCTTCCTCCATTTATCTTTATTTTCTGTCTGTCTCTGTTCATCTCTGATTCTTTATCTGTCTTTCTTTCTCCATTTCTGTTTATTCACCTATCTAGCTTTCTTTCTTTCTCCACAACTTCCTTCATCTCTATTAATTTATCTAACTTTCTTTCTCCATCTCTGTTTATTTTCTCTCTCTCTCTCTCTCTCTCTCTCTCTCTCTCTCTCTCTCTCTCTCTCTCTCTCTCTCTCCTTCTTCTTCTTCTCTGTTTCTTTATCTATCTTTCTTCCTTCACCCCTGTTTCTTTCTGTCCAGATTTTTTTATTCATCACTGTTTCCTCATATATCTATCTTTCTTCCTCCATTTTTCTTTCTTTTCTGTCTGTTTCTGTTCATCTGTGGTTCTTTATCTACCTTTCTTTCTTCACCTCTCTTTATTTCCCCATCTCTATTTCTTCAACTATTTATCTGTCTTTCTCTATCTCTGTTTCTTTATATATTTATTTCTCCATCTCTAGCCCTTCATCTCTCTTTTTTCTATCTTTCTTTGTCCATCTCTGTTTCGTTATATATTCCTTTCTCCATCCCTTTATCTCTCTATCTTTCTTTGTCCATCTGTTTCTTTCTTTCTCTCTCTCTCTCACTCTCTTCAGTTCTGTATCTATCTTTCTCACTCTCTCTCTCCCTCATTCGCGCTATTTCCTCATTTCTTACTTTCAGTTCCACACTTTATATTCTTTCCCCCTTTTGTGTGTGTTTTTCTTTCTTTTTCTCGGTCTTTCCCTGAATGTTTTTCCTCTTTCTTTTTCTGCCTTTTTCATTTTCTCGCTCTGTTGATTCCTTTCCTCTTTCCACCCTTCCCTCCTTCCTTCACTGTATCTGTCACTTTTTAATTTTTGTCTCTCTCTCTCTCTCTCTCTCTGATATTTCCTTTTCTGTCTCATTCTGCATGTCTGTCTCTCTCTCTCTCTCTGATCCATTCTTTTTCTCTGTGTTTCTCCATTGTTTCTTTATATCTTTCTTTCACTCTTTCTAATACGTTCACTCTCTCTCAGAGTCATGGTATTCTGTAAAAAATTCAATTAAAAAATTTTATTAAAAGAATTTTGACTTCCATATTTACAAAATCTGTCTATTTATTTATTTTGTTTTTATTTTTCTCATTGTAATTTTCAAGATCTTCCAATTATTTGGTCCTGGACATCCGCCAGACTCTCTTCACCTTTTTTTTTTTTCTTTCCTGCTATCCTCAGTTTTGTCTCAGCTCTCTCTTCCCGTTTCTTTTTTATTTTGCAGCCGACAGAAGACATACGGAGTAATTGCTCAACCCCCCTTCCATCGTTGCTCATTGTCGATTCTTGGTGTATCCGGAAAACGTCTGCGAATTAGCTGATCGCAGGGCGAACGTCGGATGAAAATGGAGCCAAAGAAGAGCGCAGTAAGGAAGACACCGCAGATCACGGGTTCGGTAAAAGTGGCTGGAAGGTGATAATGATGTTCGCGTCTAATCTGGTCTACGGATGACAGTTTTACAAATGACTCCTGTCACGCAAGACGTGCTGCACCCTCGGGGTTACGCACAAGATACGGACGCTACAGCAGCCTCGGGAAATCTTGCAAAAATGGTTAAGAAACATTAGGCTCGAAAGGCTACGGGAAATGGCAAAGAGGAATATGAAAACACGAATCCACTTACAGATCCACGACAAATGGTAATTGCAGTCCGCGGAAGACGCATTCGAAGAAGAAATCTTAAAAGACGAGAAAATAAAACAAAAAAAAAAAAAATGAATGTTCTACGAAGAGTTTTCGAAATCGAGTTACGTCACCAGTGACGTCACGAGAATAAAAATGTCCGTTTTCCTTCAATATATTCAACGCAATACACTAATGCATGGTAATTGCAGTCCGAAGAAGCATTCGAAGAAGAAAACTTAAAAAAGTACGAAAATAAAACAAATACGGTTGTTCTACAAAAAGTTCGAAATCGAGTGGCGTCATCAGTGACGTCATAAAATTAAAAAATATCCGTTTTCCTACCAATACGTTTACCGCGATCCACAGAAACATAATTGCAGTCCACAGAACTTGAAATCGTGAAACTAAAACAAAAATGGCTGTCCTACCAAAAGTTCGAAAAATCGAGTGACGTCATCTGTGACGTCACAGGAATAAAAATATCAATTTTCCTTCAATACATTTAACGCGATACGCGCAAATACGGTAACCGCAGTCCATATATCATGCAATCGAAGAAGAAATCTTTGAAAAATACGAAACTAAACCAGGTTCTACCAAGAGTTCTGTGGGGGGTGGGGTAACTGATTGAAAAAATCTATCTCTATTTATCCCTGGCTGGGTCGCCAATTGTGGGGGTGGGGTGGGTTTTATTTGTGGGGGGGGGTATTATTGTCTTTCTTGGTTGCCCTAATTTTCTTTATATTTTAATTATTATAATTTATCCCCTTTTTTATATGTATATCCCCGTAGTCCGATCCTCCCACTTAGCATCTGACTTGTTTGTTCTCAGAAGATTACCTGACTCGTAGGGGACCTTAATTATTTTAAGTATTTCTCCACAGGATTGGCTGAGTTTCGGAATGACAGACTCCAACACATGAATGTAAAATAAAACAATGTTTATTAACATATCATACAGAAATTAGCAATAGTGTTTGGTCAAACTATATTTGGCTGGTGACTTGTTAATTCATTAACCTTTATATGTGTAAATATCTTGTTCAAACTCAATTGTTTCATCAGATATTCTACTCTAATACACATTATTATTCATTATGTCATGGTGTCTCTTCATGTTCTTTACAGGGACTTCAATAGGTCGTGTCATACACTTTACATAGATTCTTCCCACTCTTCTTATGAACAGTCTGTATAATAAACCAACAACTACCAGCCAATGAACTGGCTCACAAAAACCTACAGAGTTCGTGTCTCAATTTGTAAAAAAATTGCATTTATTCAATTAGACACCCTTTCTGCATTCAGGTCAACAGGAAATATTAATCAATTCAATTTAACATTACCCTTCAGGACCGTTAATCCTCTATACCTTTATATATATATCACTTTTAATTAGCCCCTACTCAAATCAGAAATACTCTCCACAAATCAACTCATAAATAATTCAAAATTCCAACCTTTAACTTCATATATAATATAAAAAAAACTTTCCCAACCCTAAACAATTCTCAATTATCTATTATAACCTCTCCTTCCAGCAAGCATTATTATGAGGAGCTTCACTTCAAATTATAGGCTACGTCCGTCTTAAATACATTACACTTTTATACATATATTCATTGCTTAAATCTCCCTCCTTAACTATATATACTTATTTCTCCTAAAGTCCTCTCCTTAATAAATTAGGTACACCTATTTCGGTAAACTCTATAGCACTTACATGTTTGGCCTGGAACTTTCCTCTCTGCTCGGCTTCCTTTCATATCGGTCATTCAGGTACTGGAATGCGGGGGCGCTCATTTGGGGATCTCGGTGATTTATGGTGTCTCCCTACCGGATACTGCACGGCTGGAATCAATCAGGGTCGCATACTCTTTACCGGTCAGCATTTCTTCTTCCGTGGATAGAGGAGTTGTCTAGTAGGTCAATGGTTCGACCACTCATTCGACTGGCTTTGCCTACATAATCTTCAGGATGTGATTCTTCCTTGCTACGGCTTCCATGCTTACAGGTGAACATTCCTACGGGCTGTCGGGATACGCAGAATTTCTATCATTGCTTCCATCTACCTCAGGGCTGCAGCTATCACCCAAATTAGACTACTGCTCTGCTTTGTATCGTTCTCCAACTCATTCAAATCATTCTCCAGACCGCTTCGAGAACTTCTTCCGACTCCTCCGAAAACTTCTTCCGAATGCCCCGAAACTTCTTCCGAATGCCACGAAAGCTTCTCCCTGAATGCCACGGAAACTTCTTCCTAATCTCCCTCTCAAAATTCCCTCCACTTTCTTCCTGGCCAATAGGAGATCTGCGCATCCCTTTTCCTGTGCTCTCATTTGTCTCCTCTCATCTTCCGTGGGCGGGTCTTCTTCCCAACTTCCGTGGCCTAGAATATACGAGAACCATCTAGAACGAGAGGCGGAAGTTCAGGTTAACTGAGAAACGTCACAGCTCTTCCCGTGACCTCACGCGCGCACACCTGGTGACGTCGCCCACCTCTACTAGCGTTCCACCGTGAAATTTCTAAGAGAGCCAACTTAAGTGCTCTTGGCCCTTACTATGGTGCATCTGCCTGTCTTAATGGGGATTTGTCACGGTTATTTACTTTTACTGACTCGTCAAAGAATTTCCATACAAACAAACTACAACTAAACAGGGAGTGACTGGAAGGTATTTTTGAATTCCAGAGCTTCTTAACCCATGTTGTTTTTATCAGAAAACCACTATTCGTATTACAGTTAAATTCTCATAATATTTAACAATTTTTATTAATTAATGTAAGGACGGGTCCTTACATAGCATTCCTCTTCCCCTAAAAAAATTTATATTCCATATGTAAATTTTTTTCTTTCTTTCTTTCCTCAGACGGATATGCCTTTATCCCAGATCCACTTAATTGACAGCCAATCTCCTCTAATTGCCTTTCTATACTTTCTAATTACACTCATATACCAGACATTACTTAAACTTATATTAAGCTTCATTACTTACTCCCATCCCATATTTTCGTCGAATACTGCTCCTAGATACATTTGCTGCATCCTGTTTATTACCTTCAGTTTGTTTGCCTTCTCCTCACTGGAAGCTTCAGTTCTGTAACTTCCCAATCCTTCGATTCCTTTAATTTCTGTTGCTCCATTTAATTTGCGATCCTTCTCATCACAGCCATTTTCTCCCCCTTCATGTGTTTTCTCTCCTGAATGTAAACCGACCCTTTCTCTCGTTTCCAAAACTCCCACGTGTAACACCCTCCCCTTTTCTTGGCACTTTCCCTCATTATTCCTATTTGTTTTGGTGTTCTTATTTAATTCCCATTTGTTTTGTGTAACCAGAACTTTATTATCTGTGCTTGCCTTACACCCTTCTAATTCTTTCCCACTAGCTTCCTTTGGAGTTTCCCCTTTCTCTGGCTCATACTGGGCTCTGCCGCCTGCCTTTCGCCTCCTGTCTACCTTTGGACTCGCCTGGGTATTACTGCCGAAGGTAATGCGGCCATTTCTCACATCTATCTTGGCTCTTAATTTCCTTAGTAGGTCCGTGCCTAGTATTGCGTCGTGTCGACGACTGTTTATTCTGTTTGCCACATAATATGAATGGGCCACCAAGTTATCACATCCCTGTATTCTTACCTTGTCTCTGACAATATAATCGGTGTGAATTTCTCCAGCACCTACCCCCTCCACAAGAAAATCGCGGCAACATCTTATATCTCCCTTATTCGGCCTTTTGCAGTATTTAATGAGGTAGTCCCACATTAAAATAGACCTCGAGGCTCCTGTGTCCACCAGAAACTTACCTGGTACCCCTCCTAAGCTGCCTCTCACATATAATAGGTCGTTTCTACTGCCATTGGCACTTACCGCACCTAAAGAAATGGCCTTTCCTTTGGCGGTGTTTAAGTGTAATGATGGCCTCCCGCAGCGGGCATGTCTAAAAGATCCATGTCTCTTGACTACGGCATTTTTAATGCGCTCTCGTTCATTCCGATACCCCCCTTGTTTTGCGCAATGCCTTTCCTCCCTGTGCTTGTCCATGTTTCTGGGGTTTTTTTTTTTTTTTGTGTGGGTACCTGTCTCGTTCCCAATACTCTTCCCTTTCCCAGCTTTCTTTAGCACCCTGTTTCACTTTGCAGTAGCGGGTCCAATGGTCTGAGTTCTGGCACTTATAACACCATTTACGACCGCTATCCTTGTCTCTCCCCTCGTTTGTTTGTGAAACTGTACCCAATCTTTGTTTCACTTCCGTTTGTTGCTGATTTTCTCTAGCATCATTGCTTAAAGAGAGCCTTTCCATCATCCACTCCATCTTTCTTTCGATGCTATTTAAATGTTTAGCTAACCCTTCGATTTCGCTTCCCCATTCCCTCGATTCCTTTCCTGTTTCAGGCTGCTTTCTGTCGGTCATTGCGTTTATTTCCCTTGCCCCCGTATTTTTGCTAAAGTTCTCAAGCCTTTCTTCCTCTAATGAGTGGGTGTACGCGTCTGTTAATGTTTCTGGATTTTTTCTTAGTACTTCTTTTTTAAAATTGTGCCTGAGCCCTGTGATGAACTGCCCAGTTAGTATTTTTTCGAATGCCTGTTTCTCCGATTCCGATGTTTCTGTATTTATTTTTAAATTTAGAAGTCGCTGGTGGAATTCGCTTACTGTTTCGCGAGTGGTCTGCGTGTATCCTCCCAATTTTCCTATGCTGGTTAACAAGTCATTCTTTCTCCCAAATAATTTTCTTAATGTTTCAGTGAACCTGTGTAGCGTTTCTACTTCTTCTGCCACTGTAGCCTGCCTGTATTTTTCTAATGCCTGTCCTTCTAATTTAAATTCCCCTATAGTTATGACATCCATATCGCTTAACTCTTCCTTATCCTTAATTAGCTTTAACTTATTAATAAATTTTTCCACTCTTTCACCTGATTCCCCCTTAAATGGCCTCAAATACTTGCTGTATTTGATTTGTCCTGACCCCTTTGCTACCCCGCTTACCATTCTCACCCCTGGTTTTTCTTGGCCTTCATGTTCGTCACTGTGGCCCCCAAAATTTTCGCAATCCTCGCGGCGTTTCCTACCCTTTCTTGGCATTTTTATTTTATATCTTAATCTCTAGCTATCAACTTTAACTAATTAATATGTCTTCCGATTAATCTTTCTACAATTCTTTAACTATATTAAATAATCCAATTCAATCTATCATTAACATTTACCTGATTGGTCAATAAACAATTAGTAAAAGTTCAACACCCAATAATTATAAAACTCCTTAAGTTTTACCTATCTATCCTTGAAGTTTCCCTGTCCGGTCTCACTAATTAATTCAATTGTACATAAATAATAATTTCCAGTTCAACACTAAATCAATACTTGCCTCTAAAATCCACCATTATTTACTTGTTCAATCTAAATTCATTCAACAATAATCAACTCAGTAATACATATATAATTCTAACTTACGCTTTCTGGCTCGCCAGCTGAATTTTTTCTATCAGTTTCAGCAACTGGATTGCATGTATATATACATGTAAATATATTTTCCTGTCGTTCTGAACTCAGCCTTCCGTTGTGCAGAATTATCCTGGCATACGCTCGCCAATTGTGGGGGGTGGGGTAACTGATTGAAAAAATCTATCTCTATTTATCCCTGGCTGGGTCGCCAATTGTGGGGGTGGGGTGGGTTTTATTTGTGGGGGGGGTATTATTGTCTTTCTTGGTTGCCCTAATTTTCTTTATATTTTAATTATTATAATTTATCCCCTTTTTTATATGTATATCCCCGTAGTCCGATCCTCCCACTTAGCATCTGACTTGTTTGTTCTCAGAAGATTACCTGACTCGTAGGGGACCTTAATTATTTTAAGTATTTCTCCACAGGATTGGCTGAGTTTCGGAATGACAGACTCCAACACATGAATGTAAAATAAAACAATGTTTATTAACATATCATACAGAAATTAGCAATAGTGTTTGGTCAAACTATATTTGGCTGGTGACTTGTTAATTCATTAACCTTTATATGTGTAAATATCTTGTTCAAACTCAATTGTTTCATCAGATATTCTACTCTAATACACATTATTATTCATTATGTCATGGTGTCTCTTCATGTTCTTTACAGGGACTTCAATAGGTCGTGTCATACACTTTACATAGATTCTTCCCACTCTTCTTATGAACAGTCTGTATAATAAACCAACAACTACCAGCCAATGAACTGGCTCACAAAAACCTTCAGAGTTCGTGTCTCAATTTAAAAAAAAAATTGCATTTATTCAATTAGACACCCTTTCTGCAATCAGGTTAACAGGAAATATTAATCAATTCAATTTAACATTACCCTTCAGGACCGTTAATCCTCTATACCTTTATATATATATCACTTTTAATTAGCCCCTACTCAAATCAGAAATACTCTCCACAAATCAACTCATAAATAATTCAAAATTCCAACCTTTAACTTCATATATAATATAAAAAAAACTTTCCCAACCCTAAACAATTCTCAATTATCTATTATAACCTCTCCTTCCAGCAAGCATTATTATGAGGAGCTTCACTTCAAATTATAGGCTACGTCCGTCTTAAATACATTACACTTTTATACATATATTCATTGCTTAAATCTCCCTCCTTAACTATATATACTTATTTCTCCTAAAGTCCTCTCCTTAATAAATTAGGTACACCTATTTCGGTAAACTCTATAGCACTTACATGTTTGGCCTGGAACTTTCCTCTCTGCTCGGCTTCCTTTCATATCGGTCATTCAGGTACTGGAATGCGGGGGCGCTCATTTGGGGATCTCGGTGATTTATGGTGTCTCCCTACCGGATACTGCACGGCTGGAATCAATCAGGGTCGCATACTCTTTACCGGTCAGCATTTCTTCTTCCGTGGATAGAGGAGTTGTCTAGTAGGTCAATGGTTCGACCACTCATTCGACTGGCTTTGCCTACATAATCTTCAGGATGTGATTCTTCCTTGCTACGGCTTCCATGCTTACAGGTGAACATTCCTACGGGCTGTCGGGATACGCAGAATTTCTATCATTGCTTCCATCTACCTCAGGGCTGCAGCTATCACCCAAATTAGACTACTGCTCTGCTTTGTATCGTTCTCCAACTCATTCAAATCATTCTCCAGACCGCTTCGAGAACTTCTTCCGACTCCTCCGAAAACTTCTTCCGAATGCCCCGAAACTTCTTCCGAATGCCACGAAAGCTTCTCCCTGAATGCCACGGAAACTTCTTCCTAATCTCCCTCTCAAAATTCCCTCCACTTTCTTCCTGGCCAATAGGAGATCTGCGCATCCCTTTTCCTGTGCTCTCATTTGTCTCCTCTCATCTTCCGTGGGCGGGTCTTCTTCCCAACTTCCGTGGCCTAGAATATACGAGAACCATCTAGAACGAGAGGCGGAAGTTCAGGTTAACTGAGAAACGTCACAGCTCTTCCCGTGACCTCACGCGCGCACACCTGGTGACGTCGCCCACCTCTACTAGCGTTCCACCGTGAAATTTCTAAGAGAGCCAACTTAAGTGCTCTTGGCCCTTACTATGGTGCATCTGCCTGTCTTAATGGGGATTTGTCACGGTTATTTACTTTTACTGACTCGTCAAAGAATTTCCATACAAACAAACTACAACTAAACAGGGAGTGACTGGAAGGTATTTTTGAATTCCAGAGCTTCTTAACCCATGTTGTTTTTATCAGAAAACCACTATTCGTATTACAGTTAAATTCTCATAATATTTAACAATTTTTATTAATTAATGTAAGGACGGGTCCTTACAGTTCTAAATCGAATGGCGTCATCAGTGACGTCACAAGAATAAAAATGTCTATTTTCCTTCAATATTTTTAACACGATACACGCAAATATGGTAACCGCACTTCATATACTATGCAATCGAAGAAAAAAATCCTTAAAAAAGTACGAAAATAAAACAAATACGGTTGTTCTACGAAAAATTCGAAATCAGGTGACGTCATCAGTGACGTCATAAAATTTAAAAAAATATCCGTTTCCCTACCAATATGTTTACCGAGATCCATAGAAACATGATAATTGCAGTCCACGGGACTTTAAATCGTGAAACTAAAACAAAAATGGCTGTCCTACCAAAAGTTCGAAATCAGTGACGTCATCTGTGACATCACAGGAATGAAAATGTCGATTTTCCTTCAATATATTTAACGCGATACAAGCAAATACGGTAACAGCAGTCCATACACCATGAAATCGAAGAAGAAATCTTTGAAAAATACGAAACTAAAGCAAGTTCTACCAACAGTTCGAAATCGAGTGGCGTCATCAGTGACGTCACAAGAATAAAAATGTCCCTTCTCCTATCCATTTTGTTTACCGCGATCCGTAGAAACATGATAACTGCAGCCCACAGAACTTGAAATTGTGCAACTAAAATAAAAATGGCCGTCCTACCAAAAGTTCAAAATCGATTGACGTAATCAGTGACGTCACAAGAATAAAAATGTCGATTTCCTTCAATATGGCTACCGCGTTACATTTTCGCTAAGCCTATTCATTCTCATTAGGGGTGGCTCTTGTTTTTCTGCGTGTTAGAATATTTTTATTTTTTCGTTCCATTATACTTGGGTAACGAATAAAAAAAATGTAAATAAATAAACTCCGTTCCAACCGGCTTACTATTCTCGCTAACAACATTTATGGTGGTCGAAACTGGCGCGCGATATAACAAACACCACATTGAGTTCTCATCTTGACATGTGAGACCCGCTAATGTAGTTAGAATAGAGCTTAAATTTTCCAAGAGAAAATGCAATTTTGGCGCTTGCAACACGAGCTACTTTGCGACCCAGATGAAGTTGGTGTAATATTACACACCACTCAAAGCAAAGAAAGAGAAATTCCATCCACCGTAAATGTTTATAAGTCTCCAGGTTATTGGAGTGTCTGTATAATAAATTTAGGTAAATGTGCTGTTCAGACAGATACTGGAAGGATTAAATTATGCAGGGGAGAATAAACTTCTTGGAAAGTTAGCAAAACAAACCTTACAAGGCAAGTACGAAGTGAACGGGAACAAAAAAAGGCTGTTATGGGTTCATCTATAGAAATAGGATTTCGGAAATAAATTGTACAAAGTCCAACGAAAGAAATACGTTATTGAAATGTTTATAGAAACGTAAATCTATAAAACAGTCAATTTTCCACGTAAAACTTTGTTAGTCTGCGCATGCTCTGACCAGAACCATCCAAAGAACACTTTGAGTCAACAATTAACTGTTCCACGCGCATGCGTTATGAGCAGTTGTGATCTTAGGAGCAATGTGAGCTAGCATCGTGGTTCTAGTAAAAATAGCTGCTAAATACGGTGCCGTTCTTTTATTATCTCTATTTTCCTACTAGTAGTTAGAGAACAATAATAATCAGTACCAATAGCTGAAGTAATTTATGTCTGATATAAAAATATGTGAAAATCAAAATAGTGTTTTCAAACTTTGTATTACTTCAATTTGTTTTTTAAGAAGCAGAGAGCAAGACTTTTTGTTTATGAAAAGTGGAGGCATCGTTTTAGGAATTTTGAGACCTGAAGCTGTTGTCAAAAAGATTGTTCAGTAATTTTTTAAACCTGAATCCCTTATCAGAAACAATTTTAAGGAATTTGGGATCTGCACCGGCTCTCAGAAACAATTTTCAGTTGGTTTGAGATCCGAATCTATTGTCAGAAACATTTTGCAGAAATTTTGAGAAATATTGCAGTTGTTAGAAACATTTTTAAAGAAGTCTGAGAACTGAACCTGTTATCAGCAACATTTTTCAGGAACTTGGACACTTGAATACTAGTCGGAACACTAGTCATAAAAACACTAGTCTTCATGTTTCAAACTTTTCAGGAAGTTTGAGACATGTAGCTTTTTTCAAAGACTTTAAGGAATTTTGAAACATAAACCTGTTGTCAGAGATATTTCTAAGGAAGTTTAAGACCTGCATCAGTTCTCAGAAACGTTTTCAGGGAGTTTGAGACATGAACCTGTTACCAGAAATTTTTTTTCAGGAATTTTGAGACCTCAAAACTAGTCAGAAATACTTTTCAGGAAGTTTGAGACATGAAGTTTTGTCAGAAACATTTTTCAGGAATTTTGATACCAAAAATTGTTTTCAGAGATATTTTTAAGGAAGTTTGGGACCTGAATCAGAAAAGTTTTCAGGGAGTTTGAGACATGAAACTTCTGCCAAAAACATTTTTCAGGAATTTCGAGACTTGCACACTTGTCAGAAACATTTTCAGGAATGTTAGCACCTGCAAATGTTCTCAGGACATTTGGCTGAAAGTTTGAGACCTGAATCTGCTGTCAGAAAATTTTTTCAGGAATTTTTAAACCTGAATCTGTCGTCAGAAACATTTTGCAGAAATTTCGAGAACAAACCAGTTGTAACAAACATTTTTAAAGAAGTCTGAGAGCCAAACCTGTTATCAGAAACATTTTTAGGAAATTTTGAAATTTCTGAAAAATGTTTCTGATAACAGGTTTGGCTATCAGAAACATTTTTTCTGACTTGAACCCTAATCAAAAACACTTTTCGAGAAATTTTGAGACTTGAACCCTAATCAGAAACACTTTTCGAGAAGTTTAAGACATGAAACTTTTGTCAGAAATATTTTTCAGAAATTTCGAGGCCAGCACACTTATCAAAAACATTTTAAGGAATGTTGACACCTGTACAAGTTCTCAGGACATTTTCTGAAAATTTCAGACGTGAATCTGCTATCAGAAAAATTTTCCAGAAATTTTTAAACTTGAACCTGTTAGAAACATTTTGAAGAAATTTCGAGAGCTGAACCAGTTGTTACAAACATTTTTAAAGAAGTCAGAAAACCAAACCTGTTATCAGAAACGCTTTTTCAGAAACTTTGAGACTTGAATCTTAATCAGAAACATTTTTCAGGAATTTTGAGACATGAAGCTTTTGTCCAAAACATTTTTCAGGAATTTTGAAACCAAAACCTGTTGTCAGAGATATTTTTAAGGAAGTTTTGGACTGCACCAGTTCTCAGAAACGTTTTCAGGGAGTTTGAGACACGAAACCGTTGTCAGAAGCATCCAGGAATTTCGAGACCGGCTCAAGTTCTCAAGACACTTTTGTGAAAGTTTAGACCTGAATTTGCTATCAGAATTTTTAAACTTGAACCTGTCAGAAACATTTTGCAGAAATTTCGAAACCTGAACCAGTTGTTACAAACATTTTTTCAACAAGTCTGATAACTAAATTTGTTATCAGAAACATTTTTCAGGAATTTTGAGAGCAGTACTGATGATCAGAAAACATTTCAAATGAATCTGAATACTCGTACCAGCTGATTCAAGCATTGTTAAAGAATTTTGAGATCTATACAAGCAATCTGAAAAATTTTTAATATTTTTTAGACCTGCGCAAACAACTGAAAAGAATTTTAATATATATATATTTTTTTAGAACTGCACATTTTTTGTGTATACGAGTTACGAAAAAAAAATTCGTACCTTACCGCACTTCCAGTCTTGCTGCCCCCCACAAAATGGAATGTAAGAAGGCGGGGTCCTACTTAAATGATGCTAATTAATGCAAAAACACAATTGTGAGCATCAAGAGATAAAAAGGGCTCCACACTTTGGTGCAAAGCTATTACAGCCTCAAAAATGTTCACAAATGGAAATAAATTGAGTTTAGAGGACAGCGAGTCTTTCTCTTCATGCATTTTAACAGCGACGCCAAAGATAAACCGTTTTTACGATCCTGGTTCGTAGCCTATAATTCTTTCAACACCCGCCTCTCCTAGTTTTAGAAACCCCTCGCGGTATTCATCACACGCTGCGATTAACCCATGTGGAACATCGTAAAAAGCGAAATTTTTATTTACAATTTACTAGGCTACGGACTAAAAGTCGCCTAAGAAACCAACTATAAATTGATTGTTTTTTTTTTTTTCTTTTTTTTTGTGGGGGTCCGGTGTTTACTTCTAGTAAAAGCACTTTTACTTAAGTAAACACCTCGAAAAGTTTCTAAAACTGCTCTCTGAGCTCTTTCTCTGATTACCCACGTATAAGAGACGATCATCTATTTCTGGATACCACTACCCTTCAAGAAACTGGCTGCTCGCTATGCTTATAAAATAACGCTGTACACTTTAAAAAATATATTTTTAATTAATAGTCACTGTTTTAGTTTTTTTTAATTAAAAGTTGCTATAATACTTGAATTTCTTTAACAATAAATAAATAATGAACATTTTTCTCGACAGATGGCAGCAACTAGGTTCAAACCTACATGCATACATTTATACATATCCACATACAAATAATCTTAATATAAAAGTATAAAAAAACTAATCGACAGAAAAGTCCTTAATAAATAAATTAAGATTATCCATGTCCAGCTATTCGATCACTGCACATATCCTAACTTTTTTGGAAGTAGTGTATATTATAAAGCAACTGCAGAAAGACAAAGCAGAAGTAGAGCCTACATTTTATGAAGATATGGCAACTTAGCATCGGGCACAAAGAACCCAAAATGAATTAATCTTCAGACAATTAATAAAGCAACATTTGTCATGAGGAGCAGAGAAATTGTCGAAAATGGTGACGACTGCTGTATCCCACCCCTGTGATGGAAGGGGGAGGAAAGAGGAAACCTATTACCGTATTTCAAGCAAACGCGCGGTTCTCTACTAGTTACACAAATGGAGATAAATGACAACAGCAAAAAACAGTGAAACTTCTACACGGTCCGTTCCTTAAGTGCTACTAAAAGATGAACGCTATTCGTGACCTCCCCTTTTCCATAGCCGATAATTCCACCCCTCTACTTACCCCCAACATCTTTTTTCGTTTTTCAGCTCGGCTTCTGACATCGAAACTGATGATGGAAATAAGAAAAGATGCGGGGAAAAAAAACCGAGAGAATTAATTAGTTCTTGTAAAAGATAGACAATTAGGTGGGCCCAAGTGCAGGCACGAGCGTCCTCAAAGCAGACGATGTAATTTAAAATATTGTGAACGCCGCACACTCGCTAAGTCAAAAGAGAAAAGAAAAAATAAATCTAAACTCTTCTGCTCTAATGGAAAGCCTAAATCCCTGGTATTTTTCTCTCTTGGCGTCTAATGTTTCGTAACTCCATGAAGTTAGTGATTCACTTTTAAATTACTCATCCAGACCCCTCCTGGCTCTCTAAGATAATACTCGTTGGTTCGCTGCCCAACGCCATAAAACCTCGTGGCTAATGATAAGCTTAAAGAGAGATTTTTCTCGCAAAAGTTCTAATTATTTCTTCTGGCAAAAGATTTCAATAGCAAATGATGCTGCAAAGAATATTTCATCTTCCATAAATGTGTCCTGTTTAGACATAATTAACTTGTTTCCACGAGGGTGATTTGTGGGGATATTTCCATGAGAACGGACATATTTCTTTATTAACTCCTCAATATATTCAGACTCTACACGTGTCTTATAAACATTCCCAATGATTAGCGAGTTTAATATTGCTAACCATTCGCTCCCCCTCCCCCACTTAGCTTAGATCACCGAAAGAAGATGTTTCTTTATTAAAACTTCACCATCTTACTTATCGTAAAGCCTCTGACCCGCACCAGAGCTTCTCCTAAGATTTATTATTAGATTAAATCCACTTTGATAGCTAATATCCAGTGGGTAGGTACCAAAAGTGGGAGGATCTAACTTATTTTTTTCTCCCTTATCGATGAATTGGATTGCCCAGTAGCCAAGATCCAAGAGCTTTAGTGAAATTACCTTTTGCACACATAATTTGTAGCATGTGTGTTAGAAGGGAGGGAGAGAGGGGGGGCTGAGTACTTGCACGCATGCATACCCTCATATATCGCGGAGGTTCATTAAGGAAAGCAATCCCTCCACCGAAGGTCTACCTAAAATTATCGCTGGTTGCATGCAACCGACAATAATCTCATTTAACAAATTGCCTTCGAGGGGGCCCCGCATCTCCTACCGCCACGATCGTTGCCCCTTAAAAGTCGTTGCTTTGCTGTTGTTCCCAGAGCTCACTAGAGAGAGAGAGAGGCATTATTTTTATTCTAACTCGGACTCTTTGCCCGTTGCTATAGCAACGCATCACTGATGAGATGGAAAATAAAGTATGGTGTTATTGTATGTTATCATATGCTTTGCAGTCGGCTAGATGGTGATCATGAATTTTAATTTCTAGGGATCGTTACGGCGAATTTTGTGCATTATGTTAACAAGAGGGGGGATAAGCAGTATGGGGACGGGCCCCCTAACTCCGATTTCATAATGAAAAGTTTTTAGGTCTTTCTCTCTATATATATTATCTGTCCATCTGTTCATGCATCTCGTATATTGTATTTTTGCCTCCCTACAAGATAAGCCTATTTTTTAGAGAATATGCTTCGATTTTACTTTTCTCACAGTGACACCTATCCTTTCTTCACCTCTCTATCCACTTTTCCACGGATTCAGTTGTCATTTGAAGATTAGAATTTTGTCTGCTGCCCTATATAGTCGTCTGCATCTTGCAATGTAAAGAAAAGGTGGAACACGTTTTCGACCAAAACTGAAAACATCAAAAGATAAAACCACAATGCACCCACCAAGAGAAACTTACTAACCTCACTTACATTTGCGTGTTTCTCATCGTCTTAGATCCACATCCGGAATGTTTGAACACTGCAATGCACACAACCGCACTGATTGGCTGAGCAGTTTACTTTTCTCCGAGCTATCGACGGATGAAACAAAACAAAAATAGAAGCCTTTCTTTTCGGTAGATAAGGTAGATATGAGTCGGCCCTTAGGGAGAGCTCTTCTATTAAGTACAAAGGTTCGTTGATAAGAACGTGCAAAAGAACGCTGCACATGACTTCACTGAATTAGTCTTAAACCAGTTCTTACGTTAAAGCATTAAAATGTTTTTCTAACCACAGAATCTTAAGGGTGTTGGCTTCATGAAACTAAGCAACAAAAATACGGCTCACGTTCTTTGGTTAGTTTCCAAGTTAGAAAAACGTGACTCAATAAATATGAGTTATCGCAGTGCCTCGCTCTGTTCTTCGATGTCAACAAACCATAGCAAAGTTTGGCAATCTCATGAAAAATAAAAGAAGATACTCCATGCGTCTTGAACATTCTTCCATTGTTCCACCTAGTATGGGCACCTCGGTAATTGATTCTCAGTCCAATGACACTTTTCGGTCACCCCCGAACCAGTACGTAATCCCTGAATAACGATATTCTATTACGTAAATTGACTTTTCGACCATCTCTTCGACTAACAAAGCCTTGCCAGTCCTTCGTTAAGTCTGTAGAAGTTTGCCCACTAGGGAGGGATAAGTCTCCTAGGAACAGAATTAACGTTATCCTGACTGCGATTGGATAGCAAGTTTAAAGGATACTGACAAAACGGACTGACAGGTGGCTTTATACGATCACTAGGGAAAGGCACGTCCTTTAAAGAAATATTCCCAACTGCGATTGTCTGGAGAAAAGTAGAGAGAGAACTGATCACTCATTAAGCGCTCTGTGAAGCCTCTAAAATAACTCGGGTAAACCAAACTGGATCCACCGGGATCAATTATTTCTAAAGACGATTGAAGATAGTCACTGTCAAAGCAGGCTCCAAGGACATGAGGAAATTGTTGCCATTACAAGAGCCCACAGGGTTAAAAGTTCAAAAGTCGATTCTTTAGAGGTAGCAACATTCATGAGGAGGGGGGGAGGGTTGTTGCTATAGCAACTGGTTATCGCTTCTTCATTTTCTACAAAGCTCCAAGTAAAAAAGAAAACAGTGGTAACTTAAAAATAGAAGAGGAACATTCCTCCCGAGCTTTGACCAGCCTGGTTTTGCCGTATATTATCCATTCTGAATTTCACCCGACAAAATCAATTAATCCAACAAACTTCGCGAGCTTTCTGTTTTATTTCCTGCAGCTGCGAAGTATCTGAAAACTAATTCTCCATACAAGCTTTTGAAATTAATTAATGCACAGCTGAAGAACGCTAGTATATCCGAGTAATTACAGAGTCAATTAAATTGCTGAGAGAGCCAAAGAATTGATTACATTCAGTGGGTCATATGTATTTTATTTCTTTCTAATCCTGTACTACTGTTTACGCTCACAGCTTGCTGCATTCCCCCTTGTGGGTCAAAATTTCGTTTCACATTTCTGTTGATTCCAATCCTAATTACTATTTTATAATTATATTGCGCAGTTCGTATTCGCTTTTACAATCTCTTCTTCTAAAGTAACATCCTTCCCCACCCTTAATTAATTATCCATACTTTAAGACTATTAATCATCGCGATTAATATACTTTTAAGTGGTTATACTGGCTTTGAAGGAGTTTAAAATATGATACGAATGGTTTTATTTCCATCCCTTATTTGTTTAAAGTTAGAAAGTTAAGCAAATGATTTCCAATCCCTTAATTGACAAGGAAATATAATCATCGATCAGATATGACATCTCAGTGCCTGTTGTCGACATTTCGTGTTGCTTTTGGACTTAACAATTAGTGACATAATTAAGATTACTCTGAGTTTTCGGACTTTAATGATAAACAATCGAAATTCGATACGAAAAGTTATTTAAAATTGAATAATTTATTTTCGTAAATGTTCTATTCTAGCATTGTCAACATTTGTGGCGCCATCTGTTTTTACAGGAAAGAACTAGTGTATTACCGTTTTGTTAGATTGTGATCATAAATAAACATTCACTAGTGTTTCATCTTTAAAGCCATTTCATATTACATCCTAAGGGATTTAAATAAATTACGTGGCTTCTGATTTAATCAAATTTCATTCTGATTTAATTAAATGTGACTTTTTTTGGGGAGAAACTTATTTTTTTTCATCATTTTATTATAATTGAAAATACTTTGAAATATTAAAAAAGAATATAAGCAGCCGGATAAATTAAATCTTCTTTTTCTCCTTAAAAATAATATTGACATATTTTATTTCCCTTTCTTACTTATCATAAATCTATATTTAAAATCCCAGAATACATAAATTCCTGACATACCGCTAGATAAATTTTATTATTACAAGTAGTCCTAGTAGAAGTAGGTAACGAAAAATAATCATAATATTGTTGCATTTTAAATATGGTTAACGATAAAAATTAATATTTTCGTTTTTTTAATAACTATGCTCGATTTAATAATATGCTTCAGTCCATTAAATTATTTTCTAAGATTAATGAAAAGTTGCAAAAGACTAAAAATACCTTGTTTACTCTCTGTAATACTAAAGATTCTTAAAATAGTTAAATCAGCGACATCTGCTGGAAAATGCCTGAAATATCTAAATGTATTAAATTTTTTCAACAAAATCTTATGAAAATTAATTAGAAAATATTACTAATATAATCTTTGTTTCAAAAGTATGTGCAGAAAAATTCTAAAATGTGTTCTGAACTTCACAATAAAGAAACAAAATCACATGAACATGTTTCCGGTTCCGAATAGTTACGCAGCAGTGACTGTTTCAAATTTAAAACTGACAATAGTAGTAGTAGTAGTAGTAGTAGTAGTGGCATGTGATGCAAGAAAGCAAATGTATGAGCTTATGCAGCATCAGCCAAAAAAAAAAAAATCACACCATTCCCTCCAAATGCCTGTCCAGTTCCTCCTTAAATTTATTCAAGCTATCAACTTCCACAACGACAGATGGAAGTTTGTTCCAGCAATTACTTACTTCCTTTGCTGCCTCAGTTATATTAAAGGAGGCAGCAAAGGAAGTAAGTAAACCCTTAGCCATAATTATGAGAGCATCCTTGGACTCAGGGGAGGTCCCCACGGACTGGAGATGTGCAAATGTATCCCCAATTCACAAAGGGGGGGATCGAAGGGTGACATGGGTAATTACAGACCAGTTAGTTTAACTTCTGTTCCGGGTAAAATAATGGAGTCGCTGGTTAAAGATGCATTGCAGGATCATCTAGACAAGACTGCAGCAATAATTCAGACACAACATGGGTTTGTTAAGGGAAAGTCTTGTCTGACAAATTTGATAGGATATTATGATGTGGTTACAAAGGAACTGGATGCAAAAAATAATTTTGATATCATATATTTGGATTTCAGGAAAGCTTTTGACACTGTTGCGCATGGAAGACTATTGTACAAATTGGAGCAGAATGATATTAAGGGTAAGTTGCTACAATGGATAAAAGGATGGTTAAGTGGGAGAAGACAGAGGGTGGTAATCAATGGGTGCTGCTCTTCTTGGACTAATGTTATTAGTGGAGTCCCACAGGGTTCGGTGTTGGGTCCACTGTTGTTTTGTATATTTATCAATGATATTGATGAAGGTATATCAGGCTTAGTGTCGAAGTTTGCAGATGATACAAAGGTTGGCAGGGTTGTTAATGACAGTAATGGCAGTGTGCTACTGCAACAGGATCTAGATAATTTGGGCAGATAGGCTAAGAAGTGGCAACTGACGTTTAACCTTGACAAATGCAAAGTACAGCATATGGGTAGAAATAACCCCAGAGAAACGTACCAACTGTGTAGTACTACACTTAAGGTGGTAGAAAACGAAAAAGACCTGGGAGTAATTGTGCAGTCAGATATGAAGTTCTCTGAGCAATGCAGACAGGCTGCCAGGGCAGGTCATGGGGTTTTGTCAATGATATATAGGAATTTTGCTAGCAGAGAAAAGGAGGTGATTATCCCTCTGTATAAGGCATTGGTCAGGCCACGCCTTGAGTACTGTGTACAGGTCTGGAGACCTCATTTTAGGAAGGATGTAGATTTACTTGAGCGTGTACAGAGAAGGGCAACAAGATTGGTGAGGGGAATGAAGGGATCCTCTTACCAAGAGAGGCTTAAGTTCTGCAAATTGCAGTGGCTGGAGACTAGGCACCTGCGCGGTGATCTGATTGAGGTATATAATGCCTTGAATGGATTGAGCACGCTGAATTCTGATGGGATCCTTCCACTTGTTCAGATTACGAACCTAAGGGGGCATAAATTCAAATTAAGAAAAGACAGATGTAGAATAGATGTGCGGAAATTTGCCTTTAGCCAGCGGATGGTTAATTGCTGGAACAAACTTCCATCTGTCGTTGTGGAAGTTGATAGCTTGAATAAATTTAAGGAGGAACTGGACAGGCATTTGGAAGGAATGGTGTGATTTTTTTTTTTTTTTTTTTGGCTGATGCTGCATAAGCTCATACATTTGCTTTCTTGCATCACATGCCACTACTGCTACTATTACTACTACTACTAGTACTACTACTATTAACCACCCGCTGGCTAAAGGCAAATTTCCGCACATCTATTCTACATCTGTCCTTTCTTAATTTGAATTTATGCCCCCTTAGGTTCGTAATCTGAACAAGTGGAAGGATCCCATCAGAATTCAGCGTGCTCAATCCATTCAAGGCCTTATATACCTCAATCAGATCATCGCGCAGGTGCCTAGTCTCCAGCCACTGCAATTTGCAGAACTTAAGCCTCTCTTGGTAAGAGGATCCCTTCATTCCCCTCACCAATCTTGTTGCCCTTCTCTGTACCCGCTCAAGTAAATCTACAACCTTCCTAAAATGAGGTCTCCAGACCTGTACGCAGTACTCAAGGCGTGGCCTGACCATTGCCTTATACAGAGGGATAATCACCTCCTTTTCCCTGCTAGCAAAATTCCTATATATCATTGACAAAACCCCATGACCTGCCCTGGCAGCCTGTCTGCATTGCTCAGAGAACTTCATATCTGACTGCACAATTACTCCCAGGTCTTTTTCATTTTCTACCACCTTAAGTGTAGTACCACACAGTTGTTACGTTTCTCTGGGGTTATTTCTACCCATATGCAGTACTTTGCATTTGTCAAGGTTAAACTTCAGTTGCCACTTCTTAGCCCATCTGCCCAAATTATCTAGATCCTGTTGCAGTAGCACACTGCCATTACTGTCATTAACAACCCTGCCAACCTTTGTATCATCTGCAAACGTCGACACTAAGCCTGATATACCTTCATCAATATCATTGATAAATATACAAAACAACAGTGGACCCAACACCGAACCCTGTGGGGCTCCACTAATAACATTAGTCCAAGAAGAGCAGCACCCATTGATTACCACCCTCTGTCTTCTCCCACTTAACCATCCTTTTATCCAATGAATATTTGATATATTTTTTTAAAATATGAATAAGTAGTTTTAAATATGAATCCGTAACAGTTCGTAATTGAACAAAAAATAGTTAGGGTACGTTATAGGCCGAATGGTAATGAGGGGTACACCAAAAATCTCTTTAAGGCATATTGAACGAAGTACAAATTGGTATTATGGGCGACTTCAAGATACCTCACCCTCCTGGGTAGCACTCAGGTCTTTTCCACCCCACTCAGGTCTTTTCCACCACAACGGGTGGAAAAGACCTGAGTTCGAGTCCCGTCAATGAAGAAAGGAATTTTTATTGGCTTTTTCACAACGTGGTTGAGTTAGTCGGTCTCAGGCGAAAGGAGCATGGTCTTTTCTCCCGGAAACTAGGGTTTTTCGTCCAGTAAACAAAAAATTGACCAAAGAACACACGCAATTTACAGACAGTATATACGGAGCAATATGACCTTCGTGGCTAATGCTCCTTAAACCCAACAACAACAATCGCTGACGAAAATGCGCTATGTGTTAATAACGCGATGAGTTTTTGAATAAACTGGATGATTGCTACTTATATGCGCAATTCCCAAGAGCACAAGGAGCTCTAATATCCTAGATTTGGTTCTTACTAAGGAGTTTAACATCAAAATTTGGTAGAATGGGAACCAATAGCAGTCAGTATAACCATAATTTGCGCGGTTAGCACAGTAGTATTGTCACAGTCCTCCCCACACCGGGTGGAAAAGGCCCGAATTCGAATCCAGTCGATGACGCGAGGAACTTTAATGGGCTTTTTTTACTTCGTGGTTGAGTTATTCGGGATCGGGCATTGATAGCAAGGTTTTTTTCCCCCAGAAACTGGAGTTTTTTCGGCCATCAAAACAGGCAAATCGACCAGAGAACACACGCAATTTACAGACATAATAAATAAATTGGTACATGTAGGAAATTACAGGTGGCCCTAAATGTAACAGTTTGAGTTTGAGTCAGTAACCACAATATCTAAAGTATGTATTCAAAGGTAAAATTGAGAAATTCAATTTCGAGTGAGAATGAGATATTTCTTGGGTTCATGAAACTCTCACATTTTCCCAGGTATGACAAGCTAGGACCTGCTATCTGGGTGTCTAAAACCTGATGGAACTGATATTCAGTTGAAGAACTTAACCAAATTTCAACGAAGCCTGGTTGTTCTGAGACAAGCAAGCCTTTTGCTTGTCGCTTTCACATACACGATGGCGGGACTGTTAGTAAACCTGACCCATGTGTACAATTCCTGAAATACTGCAGCACTTGTGGTGACCATCAGGGTGTAAACCAGCTTAAGGAGGAATCCAGGTGTGGCGTCCCTCTGTGTTAAAAGGCGATACCATGTGATAGAGTCATATGTCACCTAGTATTGCTTAGGCAAACAGTACAATACCACCACTTTTCTTGTTGGTGGTATAAAGTGGCAAACTCCAGAAACCCTCATATTTTCCATCATGCATTATGACTGATGTCTTTTTAGTTTATGATGGCCATCATGGCAAGATCCAACCTTCCTTATATTTCGAGAGTACAGCTCTATAACGGTATTCTCAAGCCGGCAGCTAGGCAGTCCATTGAACTGTACAAATTGGTGACTGTTTAGGAGGCATCCAGATCAGTGAACGCTGCATCTACTCTGTTAGGTAGTGATGAAGGGAGCACGAGTACTGTGTCTGTGGGGGCAATGTCGAGACCTCGTTGTCAAAGATCTTGATATATTCTTGCTGTGCTATCTTATATATCCAAAAATTTCATTCATGCAACGTGTCCTCCCCACGTTTTCTTACGACTGAATACCTCATGAATCTGCAAAAAGCTCTAAACCTCCCAAACACTTCCTTGCTCCTTTCAAAAATATACGTAGTCTCACTTCCAGTCCCAATGATGTCCATTTCGACTTGCAGTCTTAGCTTTCTTCTTTTTTCTTTATCCCTTCAACTTCCATTTTCTAGGACAACTCTCCTTTCACACGTATTTCCAGAAAATTACAAAAAGTCAATATCAATCAGATTCTCAACCTTCGATCCATGCCCGGTACTAAGTAATATAGGTTCAAATTCCTTCATGTTTGGGGTTTTCATTAAAAAAACAAAAAAAAAAACCCTACTTATGTATGGTGTCGGATACAAATATACTATTGGAAATTTTCAGAGGCACATTTTGTTTCCTGATGAGCGTTGATTCTCTAATCGTTGACAATATGAGTAACTCGTGTCTTTTGTTTACCAAACTGCTTACAGTTGAATTGACTGAATAAAGCTAGTAGCACGCACACTTGAACCAGCTTTTTTTCACTCTTTTTCTCCACTGTAACCATGATTACAAAAAGTTTGCCATAAAGGGCAGTTTTACCCTTTACTGGTGGTAAAGTGAAAAGTTCACCATGTGCTTTCAAAACACTAATCCCTTTGAAATGAATAAAATAATGTACAGCACAACTATTTTCGGATTAAAGCATATTTGATTTTTTTTTTTTTTTTTCTTTTTCGCGATGTCCACGATTTTACAAATGCATCCCGATAAACATCCCAAAACTTGAATGCTGAATACATAGTTAATTGTAATGAAGGAACAAAACATTTTAATAGACACTGTATTGAAAAATTGAAATTTCTAGAAATGTTCACAAACATTCTCAAGATGTCAGATTTTATTTAAAAAGCTGAAGGGAACGTAATCTGTCGGTGACTACATGCACTAAAAATTAGTTGATTTTTTTTTTTTTTTGCTTTGCAAATTAGTCTAGTTACCTCTTTATGAAACTTCCCATACCCATGCTTGTCTGTGAGCAATATAGCAATGTATCTCACGAATTCTATGACTGAGGGAACAAAAAGTTTCTTAAAGTCATATTGTTGCTTTTTACTACTGATAACGTAACAAATTATACTCACTGGTCAAAATATTAGAAACCTTAATTCAATATCCAGTGGTGTGCAAAATTTAAGGAACAGTCAGGTTTTCACCTGTAGTTTCTTATAGGAGTGGCCTGGATATGGGAAATGCATACCAAAGGAACCTGGTGAGGTACAGGAATGATGAAGGAAACAACAACAGAAACAAAACTGTACAGAGGGACTTTTTTCAAAAATGGCAACATAGTACTGGCTGCCATGATACAGATGCATCACTGCCAAAGATGGAACAAAGGGAAGAGGTGGTCCTCAGTAGGAGATATGACCACCTCTAATGTCGATGCAGGCTTTGCACAGCCTATTCATACTTGTAACAATTTTGTTGATAAGTTCTTGCGGTAACATTGTCTATTCCTCTGTCAACACCATCTTCAGCTGGTGAACATTTTCTGGTGGGTGTGGACGTGCCGCTAGGCGTCTCCCCAGAGCGTCCCATATGTGTTCGATGGGATTTAGATCGATGGAATGGGCAGGACAATCCATACGAACAATGTCCTCACTTTCCAAAAGCATACGAACAGCTGCAGTGCGATGGGGTGTGGCGTTATCATCCATAAACACGAACTTTGGGCGAATGGCACATCGGAACAGACGCACATGGGGAAGGATTACCTCAATACAGTAGCGTGCACCAGTTACAGTACTGCTTTCCAGTATCTGTAGTTGTGTACGTCCATCCAAGATAACGCATCCCCAGACGTGAACACCTCGACCGCCATATCGATCCCTTTCAGTGATGTTTGCGGGGTGATAACGTGTGCCAACCTCTCGCCAGATTAGCTGATGTCCAGAATTGCTGCTGAGACTGAATTTACTCTCATCAGTTAAGAGTACCTTAAGTAAAGATTTTGTGGTTGTAACCTTTAGAAATAGTGTTGGTCCTTAAGTTTTGCACACCCTTGTAATAATAATAATAATAATTATAATAATAATAATAATACTGCATCGAGTGTGCCGCAGGATAAAGTCACTCACGTTCAGGCCTAAGGCAGATGGGTCTGTTCGAAAAATCGCAGACGGTCTCCCGAGGAAGACAGTGGAGCAAGTGGAGCAAGTGGCGCTGTTCCCCGCATGGCTATCACAAGCGAAGGGCAAGACCATCCAACCCCACCGACTGGAAGTGCCTCCTGCGCAACTGCGCTAGTGACTACCAAGAAAACGCAACGCATGAAGAGGAGCATCGAAATGAATACGTACATCATGCAAGCATACTACGAAATAACGAAACTGGAGACGATATGACAACATACAGGGCAAGACTACATGCCAAGTGTTTGGAACGATTCCAGGATATTGAGGTCACCGAACAGCGAATAGCGGACAAAAAGAAGGACCATCGTCAAGAAGCACCTGATAGCTCCTGCCATCTTGAAAAAAATCAAACAGGACCTGAGCGATCTGCTACAAAGGATAAAGAATGCGGAACCAGAGGAGGAAGAGCAAGAAAAATACAACCCACAGCAGCTGAAGTGGAAAGAAACGAGGTCATGATATCCAGAATTAAGACGAGTGGAAGAAGGCCTTAACAGAATTTGAAGGAATGGACCGTACATAGATCCATGTGATACCGAAGCAGAGGCCCAATAGAACCTTGTGGAGAGTCACAGACCACTTTAATCTGCAAATAATACTACATTACAACAATGGTGCAACACTGGAGGCCATCCACACAGCCGTGTATTGTGCTGCAGTAGCAGCCACGAGGATCAATGGAAGAGAAACGAGAGACCAGCAGTAGAGAACCGAAAACAGAAGTAATCACCAGCTTGCGAAAGAGGACTCAGCAAAAGATAGAAGAATTAAGAGTCAAGATAGGCCAGTTGACCCAGTACCAAAGGGGTAATAGGAGTAAGAAATTGATTAGAAAAGTGAAGATCAAATTCAAGGGAGACAGCGTCCACAGAAAACATGAGACAAAACATCAGAGAATAGGAGAGTACTTGGACACACTGAAGCAGAACTTCCTCGCTCTCAGCAAGAGACTACGCCGGTACAAAGAGAGCTCCCAGAAGAAAATTAACAACCGAACCTTCGATGAGGACCAAACAGAACGAGAGGATGAGGACGAGACTTCTACAGGAGGCTCGGAGAAGACGGGAAAGATGGGAACGGACCACCAGACCAGAAGACAATATGGAGCAGGGATGTAAGACATAACAGCCAGGCCACCTGGATAGAACTAGATAGCAATAAATCCAAGGACGTACAAGAGATGAGAGAGTGGGATATTTGGGAAGAAGAAGTAAAACGGACGATCAAGAACTCTCACACCCGGCGAACTTCAGGAGTAGATAACATCCACAACTAATGGTACAAGAAACTCACCTGCACACACAAGCACCTGGCAGAGCAGTTCACCCGAATGATAAGGCACCCAGAGTCAATCCCGAAGTTTCTCACTCTAGGAATCACATATCTGAAGCCTAAAGACGAAGATACAAGAAACCTGGCGAAATAGAAGCCAATCATCTGCCTGCCAACAATGTACAAGATCCTGATCAGTTGCATAACCAAGAAGATATTAGACCACTTTTTTTTTGTATATATAGTATCTTCTGTACAGCAGCTCCAGGAACATAAGTTCATCTTTTCTATGTTACTCTGTGATGATGGCCGACCGGGCTAGCCGAGTGGGTAAAGTACCTGCCCGGCAACCCAAAGGTCGCGGGTTCGATTCCCGCCTCGGGCTTGGATCAAAGTACTGCAAAAAACCTTGGGAGGTGCAATATGGCCACAGAAGCCGATGCGCCAACAACTACCAAATCAAAAAAAATCTGTGATGATACAAAACTCTGTAGAACGGCAAGAAACGTGTAGTGTTATATTTGCATATATTGTGTGCTGTTGTGTTGTTACTCGCCTCTTTGCCACAGGGCAGGCGATCTCCTGGAAAGCGTGCCCGATGCCTGTCTATACCACGAGGAGGTGGGCCACAATTAGATATGTCCATAGCCCATTACAATACAATACAATACAAAATAGACCATTACAATCTTTGTCTGCCCTGAAGAAGGCAAAGTCCCGCACCCACCGGAGGTAGTGCTATACCAGTGGGTGCCAGCAAATCCCGTAACCACAGCTACCAAAACTTAGGGTACCAGCATAGAGAAAAAATAAATAAATAAAATCATAGTTTAAAAAAATTAATAATTTAACTAAAAAAAATAAAATAAATAAGTTAATTAAAAGAAAGAAAGCAAAATAAAATAAACTAAGATAAAAATTTATAGATAAGAGCATAAAATAATAAATAAACAGTACTAAAAAAAAGAAAACAAACTAAAATAAAATAAAATAATAAAAAATATATATACATACAAAGTAAAAAAATAATAATAAAATAAATAAATAAAATGAAGGTAAAGTAAAATTAATTAAATAAAAAATAAATAAAATAATAAAAAATATTATAAATAAAAGTACGAAAAAATAAATAAATAAGTAATGATTGTAAATATAAAATAAAAGAAAAAGATAAATAAAATAAAATAAGAAAAAAAAAATAAATAAAATAAAATATATATAAAAATAAAGTAAATTAAAAAATAATAATAATAAAATTTATAAAAATATATATATATATATATATAAATAAATTTAAAAATAATAAATTAATTAAAAAAATAAAAAGTGAATTGTCTAAAATTGGGCAAATCCCACACCCGTTGGAGGCAGTGCAATACCAGTGGGTGCCAGCAATCCTCGGGTTGCCCAGACTTCTCAGGGGATAAAAGTAAAAAAAAACTGGATCAATGTGATCTTCTAAGAGCTATTCAAGATGACAATATTTTATCTTTGCAAGACACCACTCACTGTTGAGGCTGACGACATTACTGAAGGTGCTGGAAGCACCGTAGGAGGTGAAGCTGAAGTGCGATTGGCCAACAGAAGTTTTCTTCTAGCAAATAAATCAGAAACAAATTTTTGTAGGATTCCAAGGTGTGAGGCAGATTCTACTAGATGTTTTTCGTTGCCAGGTGAGGAGGTGTTTGTACAGTCTTGTAGGGATTTGTGTAGGTCAGCATAAAGAGAGCAGTGATAGAGCAGGTGGTTCCAATCTTCCAGTTGGAGACAAAGGCAAGAATCGGTAATGCTTATTCTGAACTGAAAGAGTTTGGAATTAAAAGAGCCATGTCCAGTTTTAATAAATGATAATGTGTAGAGGCTGGGAGAGAACCATAGGGAATTTTTCTTGTTGGCAGTAAAGGAGACGTCTGGTATAAATTTATATGTAGTTCTGCCAACGATCTTGCCAAATTTTTATTAAAGCAGACAAAATCCGGGTTTTTTCAGCTTTGGTTTCTGCAAGGACATTATTCTGTATTCCATAGAATTCCATGGAGGTCTGATGCTTTTGAAAGTAGCAGAAGGCACGATGTAAAATGTGTAAGTCCAGAGGTAATACTCCAGCTATGACCTACAGGGCATCAGGTGAGCCAGTCCTGCAGGCACGGAGCATCGTAAAAATCACGGATCTTTGCTAGGAGAGTAGTTTTGATTTCAGTTTGACGTTCTTAATTCTGTCATACCACACAGGAACAGCATAGGTTGCAATAGGTATGAATACTGTCCTGTAATATAAGAGAAGAACTCCGCGTCCAAGTCCCCAGTCAGTTCTTGTAATCCGAACAATAGCCATAGTAAATTTCTTGATTTTATCTATTATGTGGTTTAGTATTAGTATTAGTATTAGTATTAGTATTAGTAATGGCCGCATGGCGCAAGAAAGCCTATGGCTTATGCTGCACCAGCCAAAAAAAAAAAAAAAATCCGAACAAAACAATGATAAAAACAAAAAAAAATAAAATAAATAATAATAATTAATAAAAAAAAGGAAATTAAACCTATCATCCTATGCGCTTCCCTTACCCGAAAGTACTATCCAGATGACCTTTGAATTTCCCCAAACTGTCGGCCTCTACCACCCATGAAGGCAACTTATTCCAGTAATTTATAACTCGCTGGCTAAAATGTGGAGAGTTTATGTGGTTTATGTGGAGAGTAAAATGGTGTCTATCATCAATGATTACACCAAGATGTTTTAAGTGTTGACATATGGTATTTGCTTGTTAGCAATTTTCAAGATAGGAGGACGATGGATATTTAGCTGACCTTTAAAGATCATGAGCCGGGTTTTGGATAGAGATATTTTAAGTTTGATGGAAATTGCCCATTTAATGAGATCCTTTAAGAAAGACCGGAGAAGCTCTTTCTTGAATTTGTCGCCTGGAGTTGCCTGAGAATATAATTACAAGGTCATCAACATATGCAAGTGGAGTAGCAAAATCAAAATGTCTGGTTAGCTATGTATTTAGTGTAATGTTCCAGAAGAGCGGCCCCGGAACAGAGCCTTGAGGACATCCTTTATTGACAGTCCGTGTTATGCTGCAGGTTTTTGATGTAACCTGTATAGATCTGTGATCAAAGTAGGCTCGGATAGCTTGGTACAACTGAGGGGAGCCTGAGAAGTTCCGAAGTCTTGCGAGGGCGCGCTCCCACCAGAGGGAGTCAAAAGCACCTCGAGTCTATGAAGATGGCCATTTCATATTTTGATGTGGAATTCTGGATGTAATTTTTTAATGCAAAAATTGCTTCTTCACAGGACTTGCCCTTAACGAATCCATACAGGTGAGGTGAAAAGATGTCTTGAGCTTGGAAAGGATCATAGATTCTTGGGGCGAGTAGTCGTTCGTAGAGTTTTCCTAAATTCGGTCGGAGAGAAATGGGGCAGAAATCTCTGGGGTCTGATGGGGGCTTGTCTGATTTTCTTAGTAGTTTGCCTCTCGAACATGAGAGTATAGTAGAGTGTTGTGGAATTTTTTTGTGTCTCCTGATAATTCACTCTTATATTGGGTTTATTGTGGTGTTATTGAGTCATATTTTGGCTGAGAAGTGTTTGGTACTATCAGTATTTTACAGATAACTTTGAAATACTGAAAACTATTAGTTGTGAAGTTATTCAGGCTAAATTGCTTTTGGCACACTAAAATTGCGACATAACGGCGGCCATATCGACATAACAGGAGTAGTTTTGTTAGTAGAAGTATAGATATAATATTTCTACTGTGAAGTACGAGATTTTTGGAATTCTTGAAGTAGAGAATTTGGCAGGTTGGATAAAAATTAATGTATCTGGAAGAGAAAGTAATATCGACTCAATCGTAAATCGATTTTCTTCAGCGTGTTTTGAAGAGAACGAAAGAGGGGATACTGTGTGTACTACATTGTTGAAGATTATTGAATTGTGTTTTGAATATTGCACTGTTGCGCTATTTGGCTAACATTGATTGTTTGTACTAAGACTAATATTGTAACATTACTATATTATAATATTGAGTTGAAGTATTTGCTATTGTGCTTATACTCGGTACTGATTTTGGTTATGGAAGGAAGAAATCCAAATGCTAGGAAGCCAACAGATGGATCTGAAGGCGAAAGGTAATTCTCCTTTGTTATCACCTAAGATACCACAAACGCAGGAAGCTATTAGAAAACTTGGTGAGTTTGGGTACCCAATAGGACATCAACAAAGTCAGGTTAAATCGTGTAGTGGGGTATCGATTGAATTATCACACGAGAAGAATGCTGGTGATGATTTACTCACAATGGAAGGAGAAAAAGAGGAAGTTGCTGGTACTAATGAGATAGGTACGATGACTGATGAGTTGTACTACGCTCGCGATGTGTCCTCCATGTTTGATGGTATTACGAAGTTGCGAAAGGATATTAGAAGTTTTTTGTTGGGAGAAACAAATAATGTTACTAAAAAGGCGGGGGATGCTATTGAGGACAACTGGCCCAATTTAGAGACAGTCGCAACTGCTTTGTTAATCGAGAATGAACAGTTAAAGGCAATTACTGATGAAGTTAGTAAACGTGCTCAACTATTAGAGACGATTATACAGACATTTTCTACTTCCCCTGTTAAACACACAGAATATATGAGAATTTGAGATCTGGAGGGGGAAAAGTATGGTTGAGCACGAATATATTCAGTCGCAGACTACTGCTGTCACGCGCACATTCGCGGATATTGTACGGACTCAGCTTAAGACTAAAGAAACTAGCACGGGAGATAATGTCATGAACCTGAGAGCTTTGGACAACAGCGATCTCAAAACAAGTTCAGACGTTAGAAATGTTGTTACAAGTACATTGAAATCTGATTTTAAAACTGTAAAAGTCAAAACACAGTGTGCTGAAGTTGGATTTACTCAAAGACGTAACTACCATCAGGGGTAAAGGGAAGGGTTATTGCTTTCGTAAAGGCGACTACGATGGTCTCAGACAGTATTTAAATTCTATACAGTGGGACCAACGGATGATGTTACCAACAGCAAATTCAAAATGTATTAAGACCAAATAATGTTATTATAACTGCTGATGTCAATGCGAAATCCGGCTTGTGGCATAGTGCAACGACGGATACGCGAGGTGTACTTCTTGAAGAGTTAATAGCATGTCATAATTTATATGTTATAAACAGACCTAACCAACTGTCTACATTTTGTGGACCTATGAGAGAATCGAACATTGACGTAACCTTGGTTTCTGCTGGTCTTCGATGCCTAGTGCGGGATTGGCAAACAATTGCGACGTGGACATCTAGTGATCACAGTGCTATTTTCTTCATTGTTGATGTTGGTCCAAGGCTTGCTGAAAGTCAGAAATGACCATTGGAGCATAGTAGATATTCCCTTAAAAAGTTGAATTGGACAGTGTTCGATTACTCTGTTGTTGCTGATTTTACTTTGGACAGGCAACGTCAGGTGGTGGAAGCATCTGCAATGGTTATAGTTAATACCATACAGGAATCCATTATTAAAGCTTCAAATAAATCAGCTAAGAAAGCCTGGAGTCCCAAATCCTATCCTTGGTGGTCAAGTGAACTGACTGCCCCTCGTCGAACTGTATAACGTGCGCGACGAAAATATCAGCGTCATCGTGAATGGCAACCTATTTACTTCCTATTTACAACCTATTTCATGCAACCTATTTACTTCCTGAGGAAGTAAATAGGTTGTATGAAACGTATTTAACAGCTATTAACACTTACTGTAGAGCCAGTAATTTTGACTAAATTTTTTCCAACAGATGATGTTGAGAAAGATACGTATGACCAATCAGCTATTCAGATGGATAATTAAATATATCAAACTCTAACAGTTATGGCTCAGTTTACCTCTGAGGAATTAACAAACGTTTTGAAGAAAGTTAATGTTACTAAATGTCCTGGTATGGATCTCATTGAAAACGCTTTCCTACTCAGGTTTCATAAATTGTTTCCACATTTGCTTCTGGCAATGTATAATAAGTGTTTATTTGAAGGATATTTCCCTGACGAATGGAAAGTTGGCCTATTGAAGTTAATTAAAAAACCAGGAAAAACAGTGATGGAACCCAGGTCGTATCGACCAATTGCTCTTTTAGCTAGAACGGCTTATGGCATTTCATGTCTCTGAGTTAATGATAGCTTGTGATATGATTTCTGCGCGTCAGTACGGATTTACACCTGGCAGATCGTGAGGATGCTCTGGTCGACTTTATAACACATATTAGAGGTCCTACGTCTAAGTACTCATTAGCGATTTACGTGGATTTTGAGGGGGCTTTTGACTCCCTATGGTGGGAACTTGCCCTTGAATAATTAAAGAGTTGCTGACACTCCCTTGCAACTATATAAGTTGTTTAGAAGTTATTTCACAAACATATATGTGGCAGTAAAATCACAATATTATTACCTTAAAAAGCAGGTATTGCGAAGGTGTCCGCAAGGATCAGTGTTTGGACCCCTTATTTGGAATATGGTATTGCACAATTGATTAGTTCAATCTTTTCCAAACACAAAAATCATCGCTTTTGCTGATGACTTAACAATAATAATTGCTGGTAGATCAAGACTTGACTTGGAGAATAAGGCTAATATAGTATTGAATGATTTGCACTCCTAGGCAAAAAATTACAAGCTTACTATAAGTCCTACTAAGACTAATATGATGCTTTTTAAATATAGTCTGGATTTCAACCGACCTCCGAAAATTAAGCTTAACGGACGACAAATACCACATGTGAAGGAAACTAAATATTTGGGCTTGTTAACTGATTATAAATTAACGTTTGCTCCACATTTACAATATCTTAGTAATAAAGTAAGGAAATTCTCCAGTGAAATTATTAGATTGTCTAAAACAGATTGGGGTTTGTCGCGGAAGACTTTTTTTTTTTGTACTACACAGCAATTTTCCTCACCTTGACAATGTATGCTACTGGAGCCTAGTTTTACCGGGATACGATTGTCAGGATACAGACTAAGTTAAATTCAATTCAACGGTTGATGCTCCGTAGTATCTTGAGAGTATGTCGAACGGTTTCAACAGCCGCTGTGCAAGTGTTGGCCGGAGCGATTCCGTTGGACTTGTTTCTTGTATACCGTGGATTGTGTTATTGTATAAAGAGACAGATACCCACTACGATTTTAGGTATTGAGCTTAATAATTTTACTAGAATTTATAGTGACAGAAAGCGGTGTCTTGATGAAATCATAAACAAATGGCAAACACGGTGGGACACTGGAACTACAGGAAGAGTTACACGACAGTTTATGAGTTGGTTTACTCCTGACTCCGTTAGGCATCTTATGAGTTGGTTTACTCCTGACTTAGACATAGACACCTATGTAATCCCAGTGCTAACATTCTCCTTCGGGGTAATAGATTGGACTAACACCGAGCTGGAGGATATCACGAGAAAGACAAGGACAATGATAACCAAGTGCCGCCAACAACACCCGAAATCAGCCCTGGAGAGACTGACAATTGCCCAGAAAGAAGGAGGAAGGGGACTGATACACCTCATTGAGCAACAGAAAACAGCGATAGTTAACCTGAAGGATTACTTCCAGAAACACACAGCAGCACTCCACCAGGCCATAAGGAAGATAAATAAGCGGTATACACCACTCAACCTAAGAGAGGAGTCCCCTCCCAACCAAGAGACACAAACGAAGCTAGAAACATCATGGGCAGAGAAGACACTCCATGACAGACACTACAATGATCTCCATCAAGATCACATTGATTAAATTGCTTCCAATGCATGGCTTACAAGCGGGACGCTCTTCCCTGAGACTGAAGGATTCATGCTCGCCATCGAAGACCAGGAAATCAACACCAGAAATTATAGAAAATACATCGCCAAGGAGCCCTGAGTGTCCCATGACGCATGTCGACGATGCCAACTGACCTCAGAAACGATCCGACACATCACCGCGGGATGCAAGGTGATCACCCAGACTGACTACTGTACACTCATAGACATGACCAGGTAGCGAGGATAATACATCAGAAGCTAGTAAGAAAATACCAGTTGATCGAAGAAAGTGTTCCGTACTAGAAGTACGAACCCCAAACAGTACTAGAGACCCCAACCCACAAGTTGTACTAGGACCGTGCCGTAATAACGTATAAGACAATCCTGCACAACAAATTGGACATAACCCTTGTGGACAAGAAGAAAAAGGTTACCTATCTGATTGACAAACTTCAGCATTTATCAACCCACTGCAGGATGGAAGCCTCCTCAGCAATTCATGTTGTGGGAAAATGGACCATAATCTGCCACCCCGGTCCAGGCCCGATTGGCAGATCGACCGTATTTAGCAGTCAGGGGCTTGAACTCCGGTCTACTCAAGGAACGTGTGCTGCTGCTGCACTTCCACTCCTGACCACTCAGCTATGGAGGACTTTGATCAACAGATGTAATTTTCATGGATATTTCTTCTGCATCTGACAGACTCTCTATCAAAGCCCTTCTAAAAATACTGCATCAAAACATATGATCAGGAACCCCCTGTTTTATTCAATTGCATGCATAAAGAAGATCTTCTTACCAGCAGGCAAACTCAAGTTTTGTATGACAATACAGTCCTTACATGCACCCTGAACAGAGGACTACTCAGGGTGGAGTCCTTTCTGTTTTACTTTTCGCTGCCACCATCCATCCCTATCTGGTGCTACATGACAATTTCCTATCATATGCAGACGACCTAAAAATGTTCATTCCTTCCAGCGATGATCGCAATCCACAGTTAATTGCAAAGGATGCGACCAGACAACTTGAAGACTTTGCCTTGTTCCTAAATGACCTTGGACTTGCTGAACCCGAAGAAGTTCGCTCAAATATCATTCACTGTGAAAAGGCTGAAGAATGATATCAGTATTTTCCTCAATGGGCATCCTGTTCGAAGAGTGCAACAATACAAATATGATATGGGATGAAAATCTCACCTTTGCCCCTCACCTCGCAGACTAAGAAATAAGTAGAAGGATAGAGGCGGGTGGGAATTTCTATAGGCAGACAAGAGATCTGAATTGGAACAGGAACATACCACTCAAGTGTAAGAAGGCTATATATCAGGCCTATTAATTCCAATTCTGCCATAAGTTGAAATTTGGACTATGAGGAAAAAGGATGAAAGCAGAATTCAGGGGCAGAAATGACATTTTTGAGGAGCATAGCCGGAAAGACAAGGCGCGACAAAATTAGGAATGATGTGATTAGGGAGAGAATTCAAGTTGAAAAACTCCAGAATAGGATTGAAAGGTCCCGTTTGAAATGGTTTGGACATGTGAAGAGGATGAACGAGAGGCGTTTGCCAAAAATAATGTTTGATTTACAATGAAGCGACAAAAGGCCAAGATTTAGATGGCAGGACATGATAAAGATCGAAGTTATTAAGAGAGGAGGAAACTGGAGTGAAATCAACGACGGAGAGAAGTACACGGACAGGTCATGGTGGCGAGGCTTCATACTTCGACCCGTGGAATAGCGGAACGATAATAGATGATTTATTTATTTAAGAGCTGTCTCGTCAAGGTTAAACATTTGCTGCGTTGAACAGTTGCCTTCGTCAATATTTTTTTTCCAACACATCACAAAATTTCTCCGCACCTGCAGAATCGGCACTAACGACTTCACCGCATAGTTTAATGTTTTGGAAACCAGCGCGATGTTTGAACCTATTAAACCACCTGTTGCTTGCCACGAACTTGGCTTGAGGTTCGCCGTACTTATCCTTAATATCTTCATAAATACTTCTTGCTTTTTCTTGAATGACCATTAGACTCAGGAGTATATACTTCTGAATCTGATTTTCCATCCATATTATTAATAGCTTTTCCATCTTCGATATAGCACCTGAATGCTGTTTTGTGATCGCTGTTGTTGATCTGAAATGCATTGATCCTTTAACATGTTCTTTTATAATGCGTACTGTCCCTTAAAATAGTATTCACTGTTGAAGAAGCGAGACCTAATTCCGTGCAATAGGTGACAAACGTTTTCCTGCTTCATACTTCTTAATTAATCATCTTCATTTCTAAATCAGTTTTGTATCGTTTTCTAGCACTGCCAGCACTTGCACTTTCCGTTGGTCCCTTTCCCTTCACTATTGTAAAAAGTAAATAGGAACAAAGAGAAGATTCTGAAAATTTATTTATGTTTTTTAGATGATTGAAGATTTCAGTGAAGGGGAACTTATTTCACCATAATACCGAAACGTAAAATTTTTCTGCTATTTTTCTGAGATAGAATAATATTATTATACTAATCAATGGCAAAAATAGCGTAGTATTTAATATGCTATTTTTTGCTATTTCTTGTGTTGTATAAGTTAATTTTTCATTTTCTTGTGTGCCTCAATAATTTTTTAATTCAGTTTCATAGATGGCGCTTTGGTAATAAATGTGTTGTGCATGTTACCAAAAGTAGGAGGGGTTTGAATGTTCTGTTTACTCTGCGTTTATTGTGTGTGATGGGAAATGTGTAACCTTTTTGTTTGCATTGTAAGGATAAAGTTATATCGTAAAGACATGTGACCAATCGAATGTCTGTTTTCAGCGGAGCTGTAAGAATACCTGCTACCTGATAGTTTCATCAACAAACATCAGGTAATTTTTCAGGCATTTAAAAACTCCGGTGATGGGGTGTCAAATTCAGCAGGGCTTACCTCGCGAATCACACTGGCATGTGCATAAAACAAGCATTGATTGCTTGAAACCCTTGAACAAAAATACACGATTACCTGATATAATTTATTAATTTGTGCTGGATTTTTATAAAATTGATTGTATCCTTTTTAATTGTTTTCGTTTGATTATTGCACGGTGAATCTGTAAGCAGTTAAAATGAAGTCAGCTTCTCTTGCTACCAGATGTCTGAATTGGAGAATTAAAAAAAAAAAAAAAAAGGAGAGAGAGAGAGACCGGCCGCTAGTTAAGACACCGGACCGAACCTCTTGGTAACTCTCTAGGAGGCTTCCGGATTAGCTAGTGTATAATTTCGCTGCCTCTACTCTGCCAGATAGTGACTGGAGGGAGTCCGAGTAGTGTGTATGCGGGGAGCATTGTCGAGGCCACGTTATGTCAAGGATCTGGGTATATTCCTACCACGTGTACGCCATATCCAAAAATTTCATTACTTCATACAGCATGTCCCACCTACTTTTTCTTACTATTGAATACATGTTGAATTGTCAAACTAATAGAGCAAGCTTATCTGCGAAAAGATCTAAACCTCCCAAGGACTTCCTAATTCATTTCACTAATATACGTGGTCTCAATTCTAATCTCAACGATGTCCATTTCCACTTGCAGTCTGCCAAACCCCATATACTATTTCTGACAGAATCTCCGTTATCGGTTGATTCAACTACTGCTCATCTCAGATGCCCAAATTATTCGCTGTATGATTCCTTTCACCTCAAAGGTGGTACTTGTGCATATGTCTGTTTTGATATTCCCTGTCAGAGACTTGGCAATTTGGAATCTCCTCTCTTTGATCTTCTCTGGCTTAAAATCTCTCTACATCATTGTGTCAAATTCATCTGTTGTCTCTACCGTTCTCCCAACTCCACTAATCACTTGGAGCTCTTTGACTTGCTCTCTTTGCAACTTGACTTTCTCCAGTCCAACTTTCCTAACAGTGAGGTAATTTTCCTTGGTGATTTTAATGTTCACAACAGCAGCTGGCTTCCGTTTTCTAGTCACACCGACCCAGCAGGTCAAGATGCTGAGGCTTTTGCAATTACTAATGACCTAGCACAGATTGTTCATTTACCTACAAGAATACCGGACAATCCTAATCATACAGCCAATACATTTGATCTTTTTCTCACAAACAACCCTTCTAAGTACACGGTCGAAGTGAGAGCTCCTTTAGGCACTTCAGATCACAACTTGGTGATTGTCTCTTCTGCAATGGAACCTTTATCTCATGGCTATTCCCAACCTCGGGTTGTTTGGCATTACAAGAATGCAAAATGGGATGATCTGCGAGACTTCTTTTCTTCTTTTCCTTGGTCGGATTACTGTTTCCAAACTTTTGATGTCAACGTTTGCTCAGATCGTGTCAGTGAAATTATTCTTGCAGGAATGGAAACCTTTATCCCACACTCCACTTTAAAATCTTGTCCTTTATTTAAACCTTGGTTTTCCAATAAATGTGCTAAGGCTGTTCAAGAGAAGAATGTTGCATATCGTAATTGGCTTGTTTCTAATTCTTCAGTTTCATTTTCTGCCTACACCAAAGCTTGCAACAATTGTAAAGCAGTCATTAATCAGTCCAAACTAGAGTTTGAACAGGCTAAGAGTAGAAAACTTGCTTCTTGCCCTAATGGTAGCCGAGCATTCTGGTCTCTTGCCAAAGCTATTGGCCGCAACTTTTGCCCATCTCTGCTCCCACCTCTGTCCAAACGGATGCTAGCTGACCTGCTAGCATCCCATTTTTCTCCCAACTCATGTATTAATGATCTTGGTAAAACACCTCCCACCATTCCCAACATGCTCCATTCAATGCCTCCTGTGGTCTTCCGTCAAAAGGATATCAGAAGGATTTTGATGAATCTTGATGCTAAGAAAGCTCCAGGTCCTGATGGTATTTCTCCACTTGTTCTCAAAACCTGTGCTCCTGAACTTACTCCTATTCTTTGCCACCTTTTTTCACTTTCTTATTCCAAAGGTGTTTTTCCTTCTGCTTGGAAATTTGCTCATATCCAGCCAGTTCCTAAAAAGGGTGACAAATCCCTCCCATCCAATTATCGTCCCATTGCAATTACTTCTACTCTTTCTAAAGTAATGAAGAAATCAATTAACCGCCAACTCTTAAACTACCTAGAAACCTTCCGTTTGATCAATGATCGCCAGTATGAATTCCGTCAGTGTCGATTCACTGGTGATATTCTGGCTTATATTACCCATTTATGGACTAATTCAATGGAAAGGTTCGGTGAAACACAAGTAGTTGCTCTTGACATCTCAAAGGCTTTTGATCGTGTTTGGCATAAAGGTCTTCTAAACAAGCTTTCATCTTAAGGTTTGCCAACTGTTTTTAGTAATTGGTTATCCAGTTTTCTCTCTGATCGCTCACTGAGGGTGATGGTAGATGGCTCTCTGTCTTCTAACTTCTCCATTAATGCCGGTGTCCCCCAAGGTTCAGTTCTTTTCCCCACTCTTTTTCTCTTGTATATTAATGACCTTCTTCCATTGACTGGAAATCCTATCCATAGTTTTGCCGATGATAGCACATTGCATTCCACTTTCCATTTTGAGAAACCTTGTCCTGCTCAATCAGCTTCAACTTCTCGAAAATCTGCTACCAATTCCTTAAATGCCGATCTTCAGGTAATTCTCCAATGGGGCAAAGACAACTTAGTTGATTTCATCCCTTCTAAAACACAGTCTTGTCTTATATCTCGCAAAAAGGATTTTTCTGCTCCTATGCTTATCTTTAGTGACACTCTGATTTCTAGGCAAAATGATATATCTCTTTTGGGGATTACCCTGACTTCTAATCTCTCTTGGCACAAGCACATTACAAATATTGCTTCCTCTGCATCTAAAAAACTTGGTTTTCTCTTTCGCTCTCGGCGTTACTTTTCTTCCAAACAGCTGCTCACTCTGTATAAATCGCAAATCCGCCCTGCCATGGAAAATTGTTCTCACATCTGGGGTGGTGCCCCCAAAACCTCTCTCAGGCTTCTTGATTCCATTCAGAAGAGGGCAGTTAGGTTAATTAATGATTCATCTCTAACAGAGTCTCTCCACTCGCTTTCTCATAGACGTACTGTTTCTGCTGCATTCCTCTTCTACAGATACTTCCATGGGCACTGTTCTTCTGAATTGGCTTCTATAATTCCCGCTCTCTCTTTCAAAACAGTCCAAACATGTGCCACCACCAGCCAACATCCATTTACTGTCCAACTTCAAACCCACAGAACCAACTTTTCATCTTCCTCATTTATTCATTCAACTGCCGTTTTCTGGAACAACCTTCCTTCATTCATATTTCCTGAAAATTACAGTTTACAGAAGTTCAAGTCCAATGTCGACAAATATCTTCTTTCGTCTTCTCAATCCCCCAACCTAAGCACAGTACTAAGTACTATAGGTTCTAATACCTCTCGTGTTTGGGGTTCACATAAAAAAAAAAAAAAAAATTTCTGTATCACCGAGCCACCGCTTGACTGCTCACACATAATTAATCCACATCTGCTGTGTCATGGCACTTTGTACAGATAGCTGTCGTGCTTTTCATTATCTTTCCCTTCCAGTTTTGTATTATGAATGCCTTATGAACTGTTTTGTATAATGTGTAATGTTTAAAAGTAGGATTATCACTTTCTCTTCCATTCTTGCCTAATCCAGCTTTAATTCAGAGTGGATAAGGCTATTCTTAAATAGTACCTTCTGTGATTCATAAAACACTATAAGAAACAGTATTTTGCCACAACTCTTAGAAAATTAATTTAGAATAAAAATGCTTATTCTGAATTAAGTGGATTACAAAGTGAATCCTTGACACAAATACCAAGTACAGCTAAGATACCATCTGCCCCTAGCCTTGTCATCCACCAACTACTTTCGTCTTAGTATATTAGTTGATATGGCTTATTGTGTATTTATGTCTACACAGTTATGTGTTAATGTACAAATTTTCTTTTTTTGTGGACTGAAAAACCAACAATAATTCTAACAGTATTTAAACCCACACTTCTCAAAATGAGTGACAAGTGGTGAATCTGTTGCTGTCATGGAGGACCTGCATTGTTCATTTAATTCATTGCACTACCTATCCTAAATTGTTTTAGAACTACTATGTGATATTATTGGGATCATCATCAGCCATTTTCAATCCACTGCAGGATGAAGGCCTCTCCAGCAACTTTCCAGTTCGTTCTGTTTTGTGCAATGGCAATCCATTTACTACCTACAAACTCATGAATTTTATCTATCCATTTCTGCCGTTGTCTTCCAGGTTTTCTTCTAGCTCCTCTTGGGTACCATTCTGTTATTTTCTTAGTCCATCTGTCATCATGTCTTCGAGCTATGTGACCTGCCCAAGACCATTTTAGTTCTTTAGTTTTGATAAGAATGTCCTTTACTTGAGTTTGCTGCCTAATCCATGTGTTTCTCTTCTTATCTAACAGTCTGATTCCCAATATAATTCGTTTCATTCTTCGCTGTGTAGTTCTCAGCTTCTCTTCCATTCTTTTGGTGAGTGCCCAAGTTTCACTTCCATAAGTCATGGTGGGGAGTATACATTGGTTTGTTATTTTACATTTCGGACAAACTGTGATATTGCTCCTCAGTATGTGACTATATTTCCTGAATGCCATCCGTCTGAAACTTATTCTTCTCTTGACTTCCAGCCATTTATCATTATTACAGCTAATGACTTGTCCCAGATAAGTATATGACTCCACCTTTTCAATTACTGCTCCTTCAATCATTATGTCCCTTTCTGTGGCATACTTGTTCATCATTACTTTTGTTTTAGCCATATTCATCTTTAGTCAAAAATCCTTACTAACTGTACATAACTGATTAAGATTTTCTTCTAATTGTTTGCGATCATGGTTTATGATCACAATGTCATCTGCAAATCTTAAATGGTTTTGGTACTCTCCATTCACACTGACTCCTTTCTGCAACCAGTCTTAATCTTCTGAAAGCTTCCTCAAGGGTAGCAGTAAACAACTTTGGAAATAGTCTCCTTGTCAAACTCCTTCCTCAATTTTAAATTTGCTACTGTCTTTGTCTAGTCTATTAAAGGAGGTAGCATTCTCATATATTTTCTTCAAAATCATAATATATGGGGTGTCTATACCTTTTCTTTCCAGTGCCCGAAACATTGCCTTATGCTGTATGGAGTCAAATGCCTTTTCATAATCCACAAATGCCAGGCATAATGGTGTTTTATATTCATTTGCTTTCTCCATTAGCTGCGATATTAGCTTGCTCTTTCGGTTGATTCACATCAAGTATTCTTTATAATCTGTTAGTAATGACCCTTGTGAACAACTGGTAGATGTGGGATAACAAGCTAATTGGTCTATATTTTCCAATTTCTGATTATTCTCCTTTCTTATGCAGCAAAACTATGAGTGCATTATTCCACTCCTTAGGTGTCACACCTTTCCTAATGTATTTTGTGAAGAGTTGCCAGTTTCTGTGTCATGTCTCTTCCTTCCAATTTTAACAACTCTACAGTAACTTGATCCTCACCCGGGGCTTTCTGATTCTTCAATGCATATTCTACCTCATCAGGAAGAATATTGGGTAAGTCATACATGTTACTTACTTGTGATCCATCTTCTCCCGCTGCTGGCATCATTCCCTCACTCCTTATATAATTCTTTGTAGTAGTCTTCTGCAATTTGAATTGTCTTCTCTGTATTTGTAACTACACCATCTCTATTCAGTTTCAGTATCATTTGTCTTTCTGTATTACTGATGGCTGCCGATTTAAGTTCTTTGTTTTCCCTTAATGCTTGTTCTACTTTTCTTGTGTTAAATCTTCTTATGCCCTCTCTGAGTCTTTCTAATGGCTTTGCATAACTCAGTATACTCAATTCTCTCCTTGTTTATCTTGCTCTTCATTTGCCATCTCTGGTTCATCATGACAAGTGTTTCTTGACTAATTGTTTTCTTCTTTGGATTTCTTTTTACCTATAGGTTTCTTGGGCTTTATCACTTGCATAAAGTTGTATTTCTCGTCGATATTTTGGTACTGAAAGGTCTGCAGAAGCTCAAACTTGTTCTTAAGTTTCAGTACATACTGCTTTTTCTCCTCTTCTGTTATCTTGAAAACCTTCATATTATTTGCTCAAGTCTGTTTTTTTTTTTTTTTTTTTCTTTTCTTACATCTATATCGTGTGCATCTTACCATTCTGTGATCACTTCCAACCTTTACCTTGTTCAGGACAGTAACATCATTCACAATATATCTTCTGTTAGTGAGGATGAAGGTGATTTCATTAGTTATTAATCCATTTGGGATTCCATGTCCACTTTCTGTTCACCCTTTTCTTGAAAAAAAAGTGTTCATTACTGACATTTCTTGAGATTCTGCAAATTCCACAAGTCTTTCATTTCTTTCACTAATTCCAAAATTTCCTATAGTTTTCCTTTTTGCACTGTTTTGTCTCTTTTTAATCTTAGCATTGGGGTCCTCCATAATGATGGTGTAGTGGGTTTTCTGCTCATCTAGAAGTCTCTCAATTTCGGTGTATATTTCTTCATCATCATGGCTCGACATTGGTGCATAAATCAATATAACCTTTAGCTTGTACCTCTTAGAAATCCTGAGTAGTAGTCTTGACACACTTGGTGATGTACTTTTGAATTCCAAAATGTTGTTTTTTATATCTTTATGGGCCAGAAAGCCAACTCCACCTTCACTCTTTTCACTGTTTCCATTGGTGTACAGCAGATTTCCACTTGCTAAACGTATGAGTGATTAATTTCTTCTTCTTTCAGCCAACCGATGATATTCCAATTCACATTTCTAATTCCTTTTCCAGCTCTAATATCCTGTCTTCACCGATGAATGATCTTATGTTGTAACAGGCCAAGTTCAGTTTCCATGCATGGCAGCTTGGTCATACCCAGAGATCCTTAGCGTCCTCTGCCTCCACCCTGATCCCATCACTGCCATTAGAGGGGGAGTGAAAGCTGCTGAGGACTGAGAGCCATTTGTTTCATCACGTTGTCATGTGCTGGAGGGTTTGGTCTTTTCCTCTTCACGCTGAACAGGTTTCTTGAAGATATGATGCACCATTATTGTGATATCATGCACCATCTTATTTCTGTTACCCTTTAAGGGGTCATGCATCAATCCCATTATACTTCAGGGATTGATTATACATCAATCCCATACCCCCACCCCCCTCTTGCATTCTAAATTACTCCATTCACTCAACAATATCATACAATACCTTTCAAGACAAGTTTATGCTCCAATGTTTATATTAATGATTCAGGGTATTTCCAAACAATTAGTAAAAATTAACAGATGAAAATAGAGCTTGAAGATGCATATACTTCAGGGTTACAGTAGTACTTTGTATCATTACAGTTTGGATTTCCTGACGTCAAACAGAACAATATTTTTCTGATTTTCTTGTTTTGTGAGCAGAATAACAATGTGCTTAATATGATATGCTTGTATGTATTTTAAGGTTTTATACTTTTCTATAATAAGTTAATTTTTGATACACTTACTTCAGTTTTCATTATTTTATTCAGTAGCATCTCTAGCTTCAAGTTGCAAGTATGAGATAAAATGCCTATAATTGTTCTTTTGTTATTATTTTATTCAAGTATTAGAATTTTTTTATGTTAATTGGCATAGATTTGTACATGGCTAATAGCATACACACACAGAAAAAAAAAAAAAAAAAACAAGAAAAATATAAATTACCTTTGGGATATTTATTGATTCACATCACACATAAATGTATACAGGCTATCCTATCACTCTGCTCTCAAAAGAATTTAATATGTAATAATTGTTGTATGTAATAAATGTTATTTTATTATTTATTATTATTATTAGCTATATGGTGCAAGGAAGCCTGAGACTTATGCTGCACCAGCCAAAAAAAAAAATTCCCGAGTTACCCTGAGAGAGAGAGAGAGAGAGAATATCACCAAAGAAAAGAAGAATGATGATATCCAGCTCAGGACCCTGGGTGTGCCAAGCCCATACTCACCAGATATGAGCCCCTGGGGTTAATCTATATTAGCATTTTTGTATATATAGTTCTAATGTATTCTTTCACTCTGGTGCTTTATATAGGTATCTTCCCATATATGTGGCCCCATACAGATGGGACACTTATAGGATAAGCTTACCACATAGTAGTCATTGAAAGCCACATGCTGATCAGCATTTGTGTGTTGGACTGGTATGCTGCTCCCTGATACAGGCTGTCACTGGATCCTAAACAGAAACATGAGTCATCAATAAAGATATGATTCCATTCTTGTCAATAAGCAGCTCACTTCTTGCGCCGACACCACAAATGACAATGACGGGAACTGATGCATGTTAAAGATATTGCACCCTTGGATTATTTGCTCACCATTTTGTTCTTTGATTTGATCTGGCTGTAAAAGAGATAATATCACTGTGGATCAACAATATTTTTCAGAAATATAATCTCTAGGATTTCCTCCCCACTCAGCATCACTTCTAGTAATAAATAAATAAATTTTCTGTTTATATTTCGGGACGACCACATGGTCAGAGAAGTTCACAAGGTACAGAGAATACAAGAAACAGTACCGTATTTAGCAGTCATGGGCTTCAACCCCAGTCACTCAAGGCACGTGTACTTCTGCACTTGACCACTCGGCTAGTAGTATCCTAACAGGTATCATGGCTGACAGCATCATACAGATCCAGTGCATCTGTAACCCAGCACAACTAGCTTCCTGCACTCCAACTAGTATGCCTCAGTGATGCATCCAGTCTAAATCATGGGAAGAGTTGACAGTATAGCAACTTTGATGCATATCTCTCATTTGGAAAGGTTTGAATTTAAGTCTATCAGCAACCAGAAGAATTTCTTAATGACATTTTAGAGTTAGTCCATCTCGAAAGATATAAGGTTCCCCCAGTGAAGTTTTTATTTCTTCAAACATGCAAACCAATCTAGAATACTTGTATTAGCACACACAAAATTTAGTATACAGCATCAGCCAAAAAAAAAAAAAAAAAACCTACACAGTTCACCTATCTGCACCCTCTAAGAATTTGTCTAGTTCTTCCTTGAATTTATTCAACCCATCCATCCACAACAACAGAAGGAAGCCTGTTCCAACAATCGACCACCCACTGACTGAAGGCAAACTTCCACACATCTGTCCTGCAACCATCCTTCCTCAACTTGTGCCTAGCCAGTGCCTAGTCTTCTCAACGGAGACTAGGCACCGGCGAGGTGATCTGATAGAGGTGTATAAGGCCTTGAATGGTTTGAGCATGCTCAATGCTGATGGGATTCTGCCTCTTGCTCAGAATAATCAGCTGAGAGGGCATAAATTCAATTTGAGGAAAGACAGATGTAGGATAGACGTGCAGAAATTTGCCTTTAGCCAGCGGGTGGTTGGCTAAAGGTCTATAATTACTTGTGTCAGCCTTTGATCCTCCTTTGAAACTAAAATGGTCTTGGGCAGGACACATAGCTCGAAGACATGATGACAGATGGACTAAGAAAATAACAGAATGGTACCCAAGAGGAGCTAGAAGAAAACCTGGAAGACAAAGGCGGAGATGGATAGATGAAATTCATGAGTTTTTGAGTAGTAAATGGATGGCCAGTGCTCAAAACAGAAAGAACTGGAAAGTTGCTGGAGAGGCCTTCATCCTGCAGTGGATTGAAAATGGCTGATGATGATGATGATGTGAATTGGGGTCACATTTGCACATCTCCAGTCTATGGGTACCTCCCCTGAGTCCAAGGAAGCTCTCATAATTATGGCTAAGGGTTTGCTTACTTCCTTTGCTGCCTCCTTTAATATAACTGGATAGATCCCATCCAGCCCAGGTGCCTTTCTTGTGTTTATCTTCAACAATTTCTCCTCCACTTTACTCCCAGTTATTTCAAGATTCTGTAGCTTACTGCTAGAGTTGAATACACCTCTGGCATTCCCCTTGCTGAATAACTCCTCATGTGTGAATGTCGATGCAAAATATTCATTTAGTTTGTTAGCTACCTGAGTAAGATCATCAACAGTTGACCCATCAATATCAAGTGGACCAATACAATTCATCCCCTTCCTTCTAGAGTTTACATATGTAAAGAACTCTTTGCTGTTTTTCTTTGCATCCCTTGCCAAGGATTTCTCATAATCTGCCTTCGCCTGCCTAACCTCCTTTGTAACTTGGTTGCATATCAACTTGTATCTATCATAGGCTTCTGTGTCATGTGTTAATTTGTATGTATCCCATGCATTTTTCTTCTCTGCCATATGCCTCATTAGTTCATCTGACATCCATTTAGGCCTAAACCTTGAACAATATTTCTTAGTTGGTATGTAAAGCCTAGTAGCTTCCAAGATAAGTTCTTTGAATGCTTCCCATTTTGAATTTGCTGTTGGTAACATCATCAGTTGGTCCCACTGTTATATAGAATTTAAATACTGTCTCAGTCCATCGTAGTCTCCTTTACGAAAGCAATAACCCTTCCCTTTACCCCTAATGGTCGTTACCTCTTTGAGTAAATCCCACTTCAGCACACTGTGATCACTGCCACCTAGTGGTTCATTTATCTGCAGATTTTTAATGCATGAAGAATCACTGCTGATAATCAAATCAAGAGTATTACTCCCTCTAGTTGCCTCCCGAACATGCTGATATAGAAAACAATCATTCAATAAATCCACAAAAGCCCTGCTAGTATGTGAGTGACCAGCCCCCAAATTCCAGTCAATATCTGGGAAGTTAAAATCTCCCATTATAAGACTCTCTGATTTACTGGCCCACTCTATTTCCCTGTACAGTTTCTTATTATACTCATCAGAGTCATTAGGCCTATAGCACACTCCTACTCTCAATTTTGATCTCCCAATGCTTATGTCACACCAAAGTGACTCAACGCTGCACTGTCCAGCGATGTCAACTGGCTTCACTTCCTTGGATTTTATGTGTTTCTTAACTAATAGCATAACTCCCCCCTTCCTATCCTGTCTATCCTTTCTGTAGACATTGTACTCCCCAAATTCCAGTTCTGCATCCCTTATATCTGTGTGACCACGTCTCTGATATCCCAACAATATCTGCTTTTGATGTTTTGAGCAATACCTCAAATTCATCAAATTTATTTACTAAACTCCTAGCATTGGTGTACACGCAAGTATACCTGCACCTGTTTCTATTCTTAGCTACCCTAACACAACCATGATAGGTGGAACAGGACCAGGGTATGTCTGCCAGGGGCAAAGGTTGATGACGTTGTAGAGCAGATATCATCTTTTAAGGGCACAAAAGGTGATATAGTTGTACACATTGGCACTAATGATATTAAGAGTAGGAGACCAGCGGAATTACTTAACAAGTACAGGTCACTGTTGAAAAAAAGCCGTGAAGTAGGGTTGAATTTGAAAGTGTCTGCAATTCTGCCCAGACACGATAGGAGGGAGTATATGATGAGAGCCTTGTCGATCAATTCGGCCCTGGAAAGATTGTGCAAGGCTGAAGGGGTAGAATTTTTTTCAGCCTGGACTGTACTTGTTAACAGGAGAGATTGCTTCTACAGGGATGGGATACACTTAAATAGAAAGGGTGCAAGAATATTTGCTGATGCTATCGAGGCAGTGTTAGGTGGGTCGGAAAACTGCTAGCTTGGGGGGAGACAAAGACTAATGGATTAACAGTAGCCACGGGCAGAGGTGAAAGAGATTCTTGCACTGCTTCTATTGGAATGAGCAGAAGCCTGAAAAACAAGATGCAGGATATTTCAGAGACTGCTGGAAGTCATTGCGGTACAAGTAAACACATGGGTTGTGTTAGGGTAGCTAAGAATAGAAACAGGTGCATGTATACTTGCGTGTACACTAATGCTAGGAGTTTAGTAAATAAATTTGATGAATTTGAGGTATTACTCAAAACATCAAAGGCAGATATTGTTGGGATATCAGAGACGTGGTGTCACACAGATATAAGGAATGCAGAACTGGAATTTGGGGAGTACAACGTCTACAGAAAGGATAGACAGGATAGGAAGGGAGGAGGGGTTATGCTATTAGTTAAAAAACACATAAAATCCAAGGAAGTGAAGCCAGTTGACATCGCTGGACAGTGCAGTGTTGAGTCAGTTTGGTGTGACATAAGCATAGGTAAATCAAAATTGAGAGTAGGAGTGTGCTATAGGCCTAATGACTCTGATGAGTATAATAAGATACTGTACAGGGAAATAGAGTGGGCCAGTAAATCAGAGAGTCTTATAATGGGGGATTTTAATTTCCCAGATATTGACTGGAATTTGTGGGTTGGTCACTCACACACTAGCAAGGCTTTTGTGGATTTATTGGATGATTGTTTTCTACACCAGCATGTTCGGGAGGCAACTAGAGGGAGTAATACTCTTGATCTGATTATCAGTAGTGATTCTTCATGCATTAGGAATCTGCAGATAAATGAACCACTGGGTGGCAGTGATCACAGTGTGCTGAAGTGGGATTTACTCAAGGAGGTAACTACCATCAGAGGTAAAGGGAAGAGTTTTTGCTTTCGTAAAGGAGACTATGCTGGTCTGAGACAGTATTTAAATTCTATACAGTGGGACCAACTGATGATGTTACCAACAGCAAATTCAAAATGGGAAGCATTCAAGGAACTAATCTTGGAAGCTACCAGGCTTTACATACCAACCAAGAAATATTGTTCAAGGTTCAGGCCTAAATGGTTGTCAGATGAACTAATGAGACATATGGCAGAGAAGAAAAATGCATGGGATACATACAAATTAATGGGTGACGTGGAAGCCTATGATAGATATAAGTTGGTCTGTAACCAAGTCACAAAGGAGATTAGGCAGGCAAAGGCAGATTAATAGAAATCCTTGGCAAAGGATGCAAAGAAAAACAGAAAAGAGTTCTTTACCTATTTAAACTCAAGAAGGAAAGGGATGAATCAGATTGGTCCACTGGATGTTGATGGTTCAACAGTTGAGGATCCAGCTCAGGTGGCTAACAATCTAAACGAGTATTTTGCATCTACATTCACACATGAGGAGTTATTCAGGAAGGGGAATGTCGTAGGTGAAGTAAACATTGGCAGTGAGCTAGATGATTTTCTAATAACTGAGAGGAAAGTGGAGGAGAAATTGTTGAGGATAAACATAAAAAAGGCACCCGGGGTGGATGGGATCTATCCAGTTATATTAAAGGAGGCAGCAAAGGAAGTAAGCAAACCCCTAGCCATAATTATGAGAGCTTCTTTGGACTCAGGGGAGGTATCCATGGACTGGAGATGTGCAAATGTAACCCCAATTCACAAAGGAGGATCAAAGGCTGACACAAGTAATTATAGACCTGTTAGTTTAACTTCGGTTCCAGGAAAATTAATGGAGGCACTGGTTAAAGAAGCACTGCAGGATCATCTGGACAAGAATTCCATTATAGCTCAGACACAGCATGGGTTTGTTAAGGGCAGGTCTTGTCTGACCAATTTGATTGGATACTATGATGTAGTCACAAAAGAACTGGATGCAGGGAATAACTTTGATATTATATATTTGGATCTTAGAAAGGCTTTTGATACTGTTGCGCATGGAAGACTGCTGCACAAATTGGAGAAGTGTGGCATTCGAGGCAAATTGCTGCTATGGATAAAGGGATGGTTGAGTGGCAGAAGACAGAGAGTGGTAATCAATGGACACTGCTCAACGTGGACTAATGTTATTAGTGGAGTTCCTCAGGGTTCAGTGTTGGGTCCATTGTTGTTTTCTGTATTTATAAATGATATTGATGATGGTGTATCAGGCTTAATGTCCAAGTTTGCAGACGATACAAAGGTTGGCAGGGTTGTTAAGGACACTACTGATACTATGCTGCTGCAACAGGATCTGGAAAGGTTGAGCAGATGGGCTGAGAGGTGGCAAATGAAGTTTAACATTGACAAATGTAAAGTACTACATATGGGAAACAGTAACCCCAGATCAACGTATCAACTCTGTGGTACTACGCTGACAGTGGTAGAGAATGAAAAGGACCTGGGGGTAATTGTGCAGGCAGATATGAAGTTCTCTGAGCAGTGCAGACGAGCTGCAAGAGTAGCTCATGGTGTCTTGTCAATGATATACAGGAATTTTTCTAGCAGGGACAGGGATGTGATTATTCCCTTGTATAAGGCATTGGTCAGGCCACACCTTGAGTACTGTATACAGGTCTGGAGGCCTCATTTCAAGAAGGATGTAGAGCTGCTGGAACGAGTACAGAGAAGGGCAACAAGATTAGTGAATGGAACAAAGGGTTGCTCTTACGAAGAAAGGCTTAAGTTTTGCAAATTACAGAGCCTGGAGACTAGGCATCGCCGAGGTGATCTGATAGAGGTGTACAAGGCTTTGAATGGCTTGAGCATGCTCAATGCCGATGGAATTCTTCCTCTTGCTCAGAATAATCACCTGAGAGGGCATAAATTCAAATTGAGGAAGGACGGATGTCGGATAGATGTGCGGAAATTCGCCTTTAGCCAGCGGGCAGTTGGTTTGTGGAATAGACTTCCATCGCTTGTTGTTGAAGTTGATAGCCTAAACAAATTTAAGGCTCAGCTGGACAGGTATTTCGAATGAATTGAGGGGTGAAATGGGAGTAGTGGTTGTTTTTTTTTTTTTTTTTTTTTTTTTTTTCTTTTTTTTTTTGGCTGATGCTGAATAAGCTTGCTTTCTTGCATCATATGCCTCTACTAATGCTAATGCTAACCCATGTGTTTACTTGTACCGCAATGACTCCCAGCAGTCTCTGAAATATCATGCATCTTGTTTTTCAGGCTTCTGCTCATTCCAATAGAAGCAGTGCAAGAATCTCTTTCACCTCTGCCAGTGGCTACTGTCAATCTATTGGTCTTTGTCTCTCCCCAAGCTAGCAGTTTTCCAACCCACCTAACACTGCCTCGATAGCATCAGCAAATGCTATCGAGGCAGCATCAGCATTATACAAAAGGATAATCACCTCCTTGTTCCTGCTAGCAAAGTTTCTGTATATCACTCACAAAACCTGTGAGCTGTTCTGGCAACATGTCTGTACTGCTCAGAGAATTTCATGTCTGTACTGCTCAGAGAATTTCATGTCTGACTGCACAATTACCCCCAGGTCTTTTTCATTCTCCACTACCCTGAGCGTATTATCACACAGTTACTCTGGGGTTACTGCTACCCATGTGCAGCACTTGCATTTGTCAATGTTAAACTTGAACTGCCATTTCTTAGCCCGTTAACCCAATTTTCTTAGAACTTATTGCAGTAGCTCACCCTGATGACTGTCGTTAACCACTCTGCCAACCTTTGTATCACTGCAAACTTAGACATTAAGCCTGCCTGATATACCTTTGTTAGCATCATTGATAAATATTGAAAACAACAATGGGTCCAACACTGATCCCTGGGGAACATTAGTCCTTGAAGAACAGTGCCCATTGATAACTACTCTCTGTCTTCTTCCACTTAACCATCCCTTTATCCATGGTAGTAAATTACCCTTAATGCCATATTGCTCCAGTTTGTACAGCAGTTTTTTATGTGGGACAGTATCAAAAGTCTTCCTGAAATCCAATTATATGATATCAAAATTATTTTTTGCATCCATTTCCTTGGTCACTGCATCACAGTAACCTATCAGATTGGTTAGACAAGATTTCCCCTTAACAGATCCATGCTGTGATTTCAGTATAATTGCATGCATGTCCAAATAGTTCTGCATTACTTTTTGAACTAGTGATTCCATTATTTTCCCTGGAACAGATGTTAAGCTAACAGGTCTGTAATTACTCACATTGTCTTTTGATCCCCCTGTATGAATTGGGGATGGGTCTTTTTCATATTCCACTACTCTGAATGTAGTACCACACAGTTGGTACTCTGGGGTTACTGCTACTCATATGCAGTCCTTTGCATTTGTCAACTTTAAACTTCAGTTGCCACTTCTTAGCCCATCTGCCTTACTTTTATAGATTTTATTGCAGTAACATACTGTCATTATTCTCATTAACCACCGTGCCATTCGTTTTATCATTTGCAAACTTGAACATTAAGCCTGATATACCTTCTTTTTTTTTTTTTTACCTTCATTAATATCATTTATAAATATAGAAAACAACAGTGGGTCCAAGGCCGAACACCAAGGGACTCCAAGTGATATCAGAATTTTTTTTTTCATCCGGTTCTTTGTGACTGCATCATAGTGTCCATTCAAATTGGTCAGACAAAATTTCCCCTTAACAAATCCATGTTGTGTCTGGTATAATTTCCGTCTTGTCTAGATGATCATGGATTATTTCTTTAACCAATGACTCCATTATTTTTCCTGGAACAGAATTTAAACTAACAGATCTGTAATTACTCATGTCACCCTCTGATCCCTCTTTGTGAACTGGGGATATATTCACACATCTTTAGTGTTCAAGGACTTCCCCTGAATCTAAGGATGCTCTCATAATTGTGCTAAGACTTTGCTTACTTCCTCTGCTGCCTCTCTTAATATAATTAGATAGATCCCATCCACCCCTGGTGTCTCTTTTATGTATAGCTTCAATAATTTCTCTTCCACTTTTCTTTTAGCTAACATATAGTTATTTAGCTCCCCATTAGCTTTTGATAAACTTCAGCCATCATCTCATCTTAAAGCATTCCTGAAGTGTGAATGTAGATGCAAAATACCTATTCAGTATGTCAACAACCAGAGCAGGCTCATCAACAGTTATCCCATCGAAATCAGGTCTCCCAATGTGGTTCAGCCCCTTTGTTCTACTGTTAATAGGCATACAAGTCTTTGCTACTTTTCTTTCCAGCCTTTGCCAACAATATCTTGTAATCTGCCTTCTCTTGCCTAACCTCCTTTGTGACTTGATTACAGACTAGTTTATATCTACCACAGGCTTCTGGGGCCACCTGATAATTTATGTGCATCCCATTCATTTTTCTTCTTTGCCACAAGTCTCATTGGTTCATCTGATATTTGTTTAGGCCTATGCCTTGAAGAGTATTTCTTAGTTGGTATGTAAAGCCTAGTAGCTTCAATGATTAATTCCTTGAAGCTTCTCATTTATAATTTGCTGATAGTAACATCATCAAATGGTCTCAATGTATAGAATTTTAAAACTGTCTGTGACCCTGTAACCACATTTATGAAAGCGAAAACCCATCCCTTTACCCTTGATGGTAGTTACATCTTTAAGTAAATCCCAAGGGGATAACTAGGTCACATGTGTCACTAAATAGAAAAAGAGAAACACATCACTGCGTGTAATTAATAATTAATTTTTAAATGTAGAGATCTAAACTATGGTTTAATCATGTGTTTTGATCTTTTTTTTTTTGTACTAAGTAAACTGAGAAAGTTGAATAACTGTTATGCTATTCACTCATATACTGCCTGCATCCTTATTGTTACAATTTTACCTGTGCAGCCTTAATGCTGGTGACCTAGATAATATACCCTAGGGGCTCACATCTGGTGAGTATGGGCTTGGCACACCCAGGGTCCTGAGCATCCAGGGTTCTTGATGATTCCCTTCTGCTCTCTCTCTCTCTCTCTCTCTCTGTTTGTCAAGGTAATTCAGAAAATTTTTTTTTTTGGCTGGTGCAGCATAAGCCTCAGGCTTCCTTGCACCATATGGCTAATAATAATAATAATAAATATCCATGTTTGGGTGAGATTTTCTGAGGATTGTGGTCTGATGTTAGATGCAGGGGGATTATTCTTTGTAAAAACATGGTTGCAACAAGAAAGCTACCTGCTTAAAATATATACAGATTATTGTGTCTCATGAATAATTTGTTTGAATTATTTTTTTAAAAATTACAGTTTCTTTTATTTTCTTTATTATTTTTAGGATGGCAAATTTGTTTGAACAGTATGAACAAGCTGCAGCTTCAGCAGCTGGTTATCAGAGTGGAAGATCCACTGTACCCGAACTGGTAAGCATAATTCCTTCTAATTTAAAAAAAAGAAGAAAAAACCTATAAAATTAGTTTTGAAACAGAGATAAAATATTATAAATAATAATAAAATTAAAAATATTAAAATATTTTTCTATTATTTATGGAATGCTCAGAATTATGAAAACACAAAATATAGTAAGATGAAGTTTAACCCTGATAAAATAAGGTTTTTCATAAGGGAAAAAGAAATTCCCCTTAAGGGACACTGGATGGAAAGTGGTTATTTTATACATTTGCATTCAGTGCAAATTAGTTAATTTAGCAATGTCAACATACAAATTTATATTTTGTAATTTTATTTTCATATGTATTACAGTAAAGAAGTGGTTTCCAAACTTTTTCAATCACCATCCCTGTTCTATAAACTCATTCCTGATTTCCCCCTATTCTACCCTAACCTATAAAAAGCATTATTCAGGCTAACAGTTTGCATTACCCACTAAGGAAGGTAAAAAAAAAAGGCATCACCTGTCCATACTTAGACAATGTTGTTGATAAGTTCTTGTGGTAACATCGTCCATTCCTCTGTCAGCACCATCTTCAGCTGGTGAACATTTTAGCACATATTGTTATCTGTGCTCTCTGGTTCGATCAGAAATGCACAGGTAGGGTGGCTTTGTTGATGCCCTTGGGAGCTAAATGGTTTTGTAATAACTGAGAGGAAAGTGAAAGAAAAATTGTTGAAGTTAAATGTAGGAAGGCATCTGGGGTGGATGGGATCTATCCAATTATATTAAGGGAGGCAGTGAAGGAAGAAAGCACAATAAAAGTCAAAACAGTAACAATTAATTGCACCTTTATTCAAAATCCAATTAAAATGTTTTAGTTTAAATTAATTCAACAAAACTGATGAACTTATTCAGTGATACTAGCTTTTCAAAGTATGATAGTCATTTACCAAGAGTCTTAGATACCACATTTATGCCATAAAATATTTATATGTAACTACTTACTAAACATGCACAAACTTTCACCCACCAAAAATGTACATAACTAATTTATGAGAAAATCAACAGCTATTACCAGTAATTGGTTTGATGAACAACTTGTGGCAACTCCAAATCGTAAATGCAAACAAAGTGACTAAAGGAAATAGCTTTGAAAGCGATAAAAGCAGGAAGACTTTAAATACAAAGCGAGGAAGGTGTTTCACTTTAGCCAGATAAATTTTAAATAAGCGATCAATGGGCTCTGAGGGCCCTCCTCCACACCCTTGCCATCCCCTTACTTCTTAGTGCCCCCTAGGTAACCCCACCATCCACTTTGGGAACCACTGCATTAAAGGGCTAAACATATTTAAGCTCATGCTCTCTTTCGTTTGGCCTTTCATAGGTTGTGTTAGTAGTAGTGACAAATGATTCAAGAAAGCAAGCTTATATAATATAGCATAAGCCAAAAAAAAACAAAAAACTACACACTTCACCCATCCATACCCTCCAAGAATTTGTCTATTTCTTCCTTGAATTTATTAAAACCATCCACTTCCACAACAACAGATGGAAGCCTGTCCCAACAGTCAACCACCTTACAGTTCTTGAAGACAAAATCATGACATCCTTTGATGTCATCTCCCTATTTACCTCCATACCAGTCCAACAGGCCATTGTATGTGCCAGACAGCTTTTAGAGAATGACCCCAGTCTATCAGATAGAACATCTCTATCTACAGAAGATATCTGTGCTGCCCTTAACCTGTGTTTATCGTGCAGTGTCGTCACATTTGGCAACTCTCTCTACAAACAAATACACGATTTGGCTATGGGTGCCCCTGTCTGCTCCGTCGTCGCCAACTTTCAATGGAGGAGTTAGAGGAATGCATATTCCTGAATCCACCGGTACCAATCACCATGTGACGCAGGTATGTAGATGATATTTTCACCATCATGCCCCGAGGTTCGGATGCACCGCTATTAGAATACCTCAAGTCTCTATCCTCCTTCATTTAATTCACTTTAGAATTGGAAGTGAACAAGACCCTTTCTTTCCTGGATGTTTTAGTGAGACGGGTGGGCCCTCATCTAGAAACCTCGAAATACCGGAAACTAACATGCTGTAGTAATTCATGAACTACAGGTCAGCACATACCCCTTGTCACCTGAACAGCATTACACACGCTCTACTCTCTCGAGCTATGGAGTCATATTGGAGTCATTCCAGCTCAGAAGAAGCCAGGCACACTGAGGTTTCTAGGGTAAAAGCTGACCTCACCAACTGTGGCTACTCAGCCCGTGTGATGGACAAGTGCACCCTACATGCACAAGAACTTTGCAACTCGCCTGAGGCTCTCACAGACCCTCACAACAGCGAAATGGTATCTACTGCTTATATCCCATATTACCTCAGACCAGATTTCTAGGATCTTATGCGAGTACCAGTGATCACGGAGTTCTACAGTGGACAGTGAAGAGAGAGAGGTAGCAGTAGTTAAAGGCAAAGGAATGGGTTATAACTTCAGGAAAGGAAATTACAATGGCTTAAGGTGCTACATGGCCTCTATTAACTGGGCAGATATCTCACAGAGAGTGAATGCAATTGAACTAATCACAGACCTAAAGAAAGACATTGTGCTTCTTGAAAAGGTCCAGAGACAGGTAACTCGCTTGTTGTTTGTGTGTTTGTTATTTGGTTTTTAGGAGCATTAGCAACTAAGGCCATATTGCTCCGGGGATATGCGATGGTCATTCCCTGACCTTTCCACATCCTCCATATTTAGTGGTCACGGGCTTGAACCCTGGTCTAATCAAGAAGCGTGTGCTATGCACTGCTGCTCCTGCCTACACAGGCGCTTAGGTAACTCGCCTGGTCAGATTGGCAAAAGGGCATCCATATGAGGAAAGACTTCGAATATGTGGGTTGTAGAGCTTGAAAACTAGACACCTTAGAGGAGACTTGATTGAGGTGTTTAAGGTTCTGAGAGGCATAAGCTAAATGAATCAGGATGAAATTTTCGTGGTTATAAATGATTCTAGAACAAGGGGCCATAATTTCAAGTTACGTGGGGGGAGATGTTTAGACTGGATTGCAGGATTTTATTTTAGCCAGTGAGTTATAAATTACTGGAATAAGTTGCCTACATGGGTGGTAGAGGCTGACAGTTTGGGGAAATTCAAAGGTCAGCTGGATAATTACCTATGGGAGGAGGGAAATGCTTAGGTTGTCCATTTCCTTTTTTCTTATTTATTAATTATTATTATTTTTTTATTTTCTTATTATTATTATTTTATTCTTATTATTATTATTTTATTCTTATCATTTGATTTTATTTATTTTTTTATTATTATTACTATTTTATTTATTTATTTATTTATTTTTTGGCTGGTGCAACATAAGCCATAGGCTTCCTTGCACCATGTGGCCATTACTAATACTAATAGCACGTGAAGTGCTTAAAACTTCCTGGTAGAAGTTTGCAATCTCTGTTCTCGAGAGTAAAAACACCCATCGCCCCTCTCTTACGTAACAGTATTGTATACTGGATCACTTGCCACAATTGTGGCAGCTGCTATGTAGGGGAATGCTCCAAACGACTCCAGGACCACCTTGTGGAATAAGGGCATCAGTGAATATTGGCTGCCTCTTGGAAGTTCACTGTGAAAATTCAGTCTTTTGGGGACCTAAAGGCCCAGGTGCTCCTCAGTGAAGTTTTGCCTCTGCTTCCCTTATCTTTTTTTCATTTGCATTATTTTTATTTCATACGGTACCTGTGTTGACCTGTAGGAATGACTTTGCATATTGTTCTGTTTTGTTACATGCTACAGTATTCAATTATGATGGAATTCAATGTTGGTCACTTACTGTAGTGGTTATATACACTCTCTTTTTCTTTCTCTTAAATTCTTTTATGTCTGTTCTTTTTAATTTAAGTTATTAATTTAATCTCAACTTTTATTTTTTTTTTATATTTTTTTCTCATGTTCAGGTACTTGTACATAAGAAAAAAACCTTGCAAGCAAAACTTGTTGCAGTTACAGTAACACTTTCACGTGGTAAAACATTGTTTAATTTCCATTTAATCAAATTTAGTTAGATTTTTAAATTAATTTATAATTTATTTAATGCATTCATCAGTGCAGTTTATCAGAGGCCCATTATAAAGCAGTATTCCTCTGCACAGTTACAGTTTTATATTGAATTTCCGTGGTTAATGTCAGTTACTTCTGCTAGTATCTAATAAAATTAAGTGCTTTTTTTCTGCAAGTTTAAGGCTCTGTGTTGATAACACTCTGTGTGATTCTGTCCTAAAGTGATTTAATGATCACTTTAGGACCTCTCTAAAGTGTTAATGAAAATTATTTCAAAAATTATGTGCATTTTACTTAATAAAAATTGCATTGAATACTAAATTAGGAATGGAAATTTATCCTAATATGAACAAGGAGTTTATCCTAATATGAATAAATAGTAACAAACTGTGTAGCATACAGAATTGAGTTCAATTTTGAGATTGGCTGCATGAGCTCCCTTTCAATGCTGTGTTAAAGTTAACACTGTTTTGTAATGTTTTACTATATTGAGGTAAACTCCTCTTATTATTTTACGAATAGTAATGTTTTACATACAAAACACTGTTTTGATGTTTTTACCTTGTGATATATTATCAAAACTATTTTTGAATATACGTTTTACAATTTGCTCTATCCCTCAGGTAGAAATATGGATTACAACAACAAAAGTATTTTTATTTTCAATATTCAACCTACATAGAGTGTAATCTCTCTTTAATTTCATAAAGGATTACAGTTATTATTCTCAGACATTTCCTCTACCTCATTGTGTCAAATTCATCTGCTGTCTCTACCGTTCTCCCAACTCCACTAATCACTTGTTCTCCCAACTCCACTAATCACTTGGAGCTCTTTGACTTCCTCTCTTTGCAACTTGATTTTCTCCAGTCCAACTTTCCTAACAGTGCGGTAATCTTCCTTGGTGATTTTAATGTTCACAACTCCAGCTGGTTTCCATTTTCTAGTCACACCCAGCTGGTCGAGATACTGAGGCTTTTGCAATTTTTAATGACCTTGCACAGATTGTACATTTACCTACAAGAATACTGGACAATCCTAACCATACAGCCAACACGCCTGATCTTTTTCTCACAAACAACCCAAAGTACACGGTCAAAGTGAGTTGTCCTTTAGGTACCTCAGATCACAACTTGATGATTGTCTCTTCTCCAATGGAGCCTTTATCTCATGGCTGTTCCCAACCTCATATTGTTTGGCATTACAAGAATGCAAAATGGGATGACTTGCGAGATTTCTTTTCTTCTTTTCCTTGGTCGGACTACTGTTTCAAAACTTATGATGTCAACGTTTGCTCTGATCGTGTCAGCGAACTTATTCTTGTAGGAATGGAATCCTTTATTCCACACTACACTTTAAAATCTCGTCCTTTATCTAAACCTTGGTTTTCCAATAAATATGATAAGGCTGTTCAAGAGAAGAATGTTTAATATCATATTTGGCTTGTTTCCAATTCTTTAGTTTCATTTTCTGCCTACACCAAAGCTCGCAACAATTGTAAAGCAGACATTAATCAGTCCAAACTAGATTTTGAACAGGCTAAGAGTAGAAAACTTGCTTCTTGCCCTAATGGTAGCCAAGCATTCTGGTTTCTTGCCAAAGCTATTGGCCACAACATATGCCCATCTCTGCTTCCACCTCTGTCAAAACCAGATGGTTCTGTTGTCAACTCAGCCAAGGATAAAGCTGACCTGCTAGCATCCCATTTTTCTTCCAACTCTTGTATTAATGATCTTGATAAAACAACTCCATTCAATGCCTCCTGTGGTCTTCCATCAAAAGGATGTCAGAAGGATTTTGACGAATCTCGATGCTAAGAAAGCTCCAGGTCCTGATGGTATTTCTCCACTTGTTCTCAAAACCTGTGCTCCTGAACTTACTCCTGTTCTTTGCTGCCTTTTTTCACTTTCTTATTCCAAAGGTGTTTTTCCTTCTGCTTGGAAATTTGCTCATATCCAGCCAGTTCCTAAAAAGGGTGACAAGTCCTTCCATCCAATTATCGTCCCATTGCAATTACTTCTACTCTTTCTCAAGTAATGGAGAAATCAATTAACCGCCAACTCTTAAACTACCTAGAAACCTTCCGTCTGATCAACAATTGCCAGTATGGATTCCGTCAGTGTTGATCCACTGGTGATATTCTGGCTTATATTACCCATTTATGGACAAATTCAATGGAAAAGTTTTGTGAAACACAAGCAGTTGCTCTTGACATCTCAAAGGCTTTCGATTGTGTTTGGCATAAAGGTCTTCTAAACAAGCTTTCATCTTAAGGTTTGCCAACTGTTTTTTGTAATTGGTTATCCAGTTTTCTCTCTGATCGCTCACTGAGGGTGATGGTAGATGACTCTTTGTCTTCTAAATTCTCCACTAATGCCAGTGTCCCCCAAGGTTCAGTTCTTTCCCCCACTCTTTTCCTCTTGTATATTAATGACCTTCTTCCATTGACTGGAAATCCTATCCATAGTTTTGCCTATGATACCACATTGCATTCCACTTTCCATTTTGAAAAACCTTGCCCTGCTCAGTTAGCTTCAACTTCTCGAATATCCACTACTAATTCCTTAAATGCCGATCTCCAGGTAATTCTCCAGTGGGGCAAAGACAACTTAGTTGATTTCAATCCTTCTAAAACTGAGTCTTGCCTTATATTTCGCAAAAAGGATTCTTCTGCTCCTATACTTATCTTTGGTGACACTCCAATTTCTAAGCAAAATGATATACAGGAAACCCCCGCTATTCGCGGGGGTTACGTTCCAGAGAAATGCCGCAAATACTGAAAACGCGAATACTGAGTTATGGCTCCAATAGTAATAAAGGGGTTCCGTTCCAAAGTATGAAATATATAAGAAAAACTAGTCTGAAAATTTGTCTATGTATGTATTGTATGTACCTTCATAATATGACTATGTACATAGACAGTACATAGTAAATGCAAGCATATGGCATCGAAATAAAAATAAGAAACAATTTAATATTAAATGTAATATTCATTAGAAATTTCAAACAAATCTTTCAAACCAGCGCCTTTACTAGCTAAAAAACGTATCCTGCCAGTGCTATCACCAGTTTTGCTAAAGTGTTGATAAAGGAGTTTTGCGTTTTCACAAATGATGAGTAAACTTCGCGGAATTTTATTTTGAGTTCGGTCTTCTATCCACAGATTTAAAGCTTTTTCCATTTTTTTCTAATTTAACATCACGAGTTACAGAGCAAATTTTTGAAGCAATTAGCGCGTTTTCACGGACACTACGGCGGATTTTTTCTTCCGATTTTTTGATTGATCGTACCGTTGACTCGTTGATTTTATAATGTTTTGCCACTGAGGAGATACTTTTACCATTAGAAATTTTGTCTAATAACTCAATTTTATTCACTAATGTCATCACCTTCTTTGATCTTTTTATATTTCCCTTGTTATTCGTAGCCATATTTTTGTACAGGTTAGAAAGAACTTGTCCACAATAAAGTCACTTTCTTCTGTTAACACACTCGAAAAAGTCTGTTTTACACTGCAAAACGGTAGATTTATCACTTTTGTAAGCATATCAATTTATAAATTTATTCAATTTATAAGCATATAAATTAAAAGCAAACGATGAAACCTTCCATGACAAGTGCATAACCCATACTGAACAAGGATTAGTGAGAAACATCCACGCTCGCAATTTTGTCACCCCTCTCCTCTCACCCACTGAGCACTGTTTTGACTGGGAAAGATAATTTTAGCCACGCCAATGTTTTTTTATGGCGAAAAATGTTCACGGCGCTTTAAATTCACATTTTTTTAGGTTTCATTTTATATTAAATCAGCGACTGCGAATACAGATACCGCGAACAGCGGGGGTTTACTGTATTTCTTTTGGGGATTACCCTGACTTCTAATCTCTCTTGGCACAAGCACATTACAAATATTGCTTCCACTGCATCTAAAAAACTTGGTTTTCTCTTTCGCTCTCAGCATTACTTTTCTTTCAAACAGCTGTCCACTCTGTACAAATCACAAATCTGCCCTACCATGGAATATTGTTCCCACATCTGGGGTAGTGCCCCCAAAACCTCTCTCAGGCTTCTAGATTCCATTCAGAAGAGGGTAGTTAGGTTAATTAATGACTCCTCTCTAACAGAGTCTCTCCACTCTCTGTCTCATAGAAGTACTGTGTCTTCTGCATGCCTTTTCTACAGATACTTCCACGGGCACTGTTCTTCTGAATTGGCTTCTATAATTCCCGCTCCCTCTTTCAAAACAGTTCGAACATGTGCCACCACCAGCCAACATCCATTTACTGTCCAACTTCAAAGTCACAGAATCAACTTTTCATCTTCCTCGTTTATTCATTCAACTGCCATTTTCTGTAACAACTTTCCTTAACATATATTTCCTGAAAATTACAGTCTACAGAAGTTCAATTCTAATGTCAACAAATATCTTCTCTCATCTTCTCAACCTCCAACCCAAGCACAGTACTAAGTACTATAGGTTCTAATACCTCTCATGTTTGGGGTTTTCATAAAAAAAAAAAAAAAAAAAAAACATTTCATAGTACTTTCTGTACTACTTCTTCAGCAAATACCTGAAATGCTATCCTTATTACACCATCAACCTCACATACCAATATCAAGGTCTTGGTATCCAAGGCCGATTGTGTAATGAGCATTCGCTGAAGAGGGGATATCATGAAGCATTAGCATTAGTAGAGGCATTTGATGCAAGAAAGCAAGCTTATGCAGCATCAGCCAAAAAAAAAAAAAAAAAAACCCACTTCCACTTCACCCCTCTGTTTGTTCAAAATACCTGTCCAGCTGAGCCTTAAACTTATTTAGGCTATCAACCTCCACTACAAGGGATGGAAGTCTGTTCCACCAACCAACCACCCGCTGGCTAAAGGCAAATTTCCGCACGTCTATCTTACATCTGTCTTTCCTCAATTTGAATATATGCCCTCTCAGGTGATTATTCTGAGCTAGAGGAAGAATCCCATCAGCATTGAGCATGCTCAAACCATTCAAGGCTTTATACACCTCTATCAGATCACCTTGCTGGTGCCTAGTCTCCAGACACTGTAATTTGCAAAACTTAAGCCTTTCTTCGTAAGAGCACCCCTTTGTTCCATTCACTAATCTTGTTGCCCTTCTCTGTACTCGTTCCAGCAGCTCTACATCCTTCTTGAAATGAGGCCTCCAGACCTGTATACAGAACTCTAGGTGTGGCCTGACCATTGCCTTATACAAGGGAATAATCACCTCCTTATCCCTGCTGGAAAAATTCCTGTATATCATTGACAATACTCCATGAGCTACTCTTGCAGCCCATCTGCACTGCTCAGAGAACTTCATATCTGCCTGCACAACCACCCCCAAGTCCCTTTCATTCTCTACCACTGTCAGTGTAGTACCACAGAGTTGATACGTTGCTTTGGGGTTGCTGTTTCCCATGTGTAGTACTTTACATTTGTCAATGTTAAACTTCATTTGCCACCTCTCAGCCCATCTGCTCAACCTTTCCAGATCCTGTTGCAGCAGCATAGTGTCAGTAGTGTCCTTGACAACCCTGCCAACCTTTGTACGTCTGCAAACTTAGACATTAAGCTTGATATACCATCATCAATATCATTTATAAATACAGAAAACAATAATGGACCCAACACTGAGCCCTGAGGGACTCCACTAATAACATTAGTCCACGATGAGCAGTGTCCATTGATTACCACTCTCTGTCTTCTCCCCCTCAACCACCCCTTTATCCATAGCAGCAATTTGCCTCCAATGTCACACTGCTCCAATTTGTGTAGCAGTCTTCCATGTGCAACAGTATCAAAAGCCTTTCTAAGATCCACGTATATAATATCAAAGCTATTCCCTGCATCCAGTTCTTTTGTGACTGCATCATAGTATCCAATCAAATTGGTCAGGCAAGACTTCCCCTTAACAAAACCATGCTGTGTCCGAGCTATAACTGAAGTCTTGTCTAAATGATCCTGCAGTGCTTCTTTAACCAGTGCCTCCATTAATTTTCCTGGAACAGAAGTTAAGCTCACAGGTCTATAATTACTTGTGTCAGCCTTTGATCCTCCTTTGTGAATTGGGGTCACATTTGCACATTTCCAGTCTATGGGTACCTCCCCTGAGTCCAAGGAAGCTCTCATAATTATGGCTAAGGGTTTGCTTACTTCCTTTGCTGCCTCCTTTAATATAACTGGATAGATCCCATCCACCCCGGGTGCCTTTCTTGTGTTTATCTTCCACAGTTTCTCCTCCACTTTACTCCCAGTTATTTCAAGATTCTGTAGCTTACTGCTAGAGTTGAATACACCTCTGGCATTCCCCTCGCTGAATAACTCCTCATGTGTGAATGTCGATGCAAAATATTCATTTAGTTTGTTAGCTACCTGAGCAGGATCATCAACAGTTGACCCATCAATATCAAGTGGACCAATCTGATTCATCCCCTTCCTTCTAGAGTTTACATAAGTAAAGAACTCTTTGCTGTTTTTCTTTGCATCCCTTGCCAAGGATTTCTCGTAATCTGCCTTCTCCTGCCTAACCTCCTTTGTAACTTGGTTGCATATCAACTTGTATCTATCATAGGCTTCTGTGTCATGTGTTAATTTGTAAGTATCCCATGCATTTTTCTTCTCTGCCATATGCCTCATTAGTTCATCTTACATCCATTTTGGCCTAAACCTTGAACAATATTTCTTAGTTGGTATGTAAAGCCTAGTAGCTTCCAAGATAAGTTCTTTGAATGCTTCCCATTTTGAATTTGCTGTTGGTAACATCATCAGTTGGTCCCACTGTATAGAATTTAAATACTGTCTCAGTCCATCGTAGTCGCCTTTACGGAAGCAATAACCCTTCCCTTTACTACCCCTAATGGTAGTTACCTCTTTGAATAAATCCCACTTCAGCACACTGTGATCACTGCCACCTAGTGGTTCATTTATCTGCAGATTCTTAATGCATGAAGAATCACTGCTGATAATCAAATCAAGAGTATTACTCCCTCTAGTTGCCTCCCGAACATGCTGATGTAGAAAACAATCATCCAATAAATCCACAAAAGCCCTGCTAGTGTGTGAGTGACCAGCCCCCAAATTCCAGTCAATATCTGGGAAATTAAAATCTCCCATTATAAGACTCTCTGATTTACTGGCCCACTCTATTTCCCTGTACAGTTTCTTATTATACTCATCAGAGTCATTAGGCCTATAGCACACTCCTACTCTCAATTTTGATCTCCCAATGCTTATGTCACACCAAACTGACTCAACACTGCACTGTCCAGCGATGTCGACTGGCTTCACTTCCTTGGTTTTTATGTGTTTCTTAACTAATAGCATAACCCCTCCCCCCTTCCTATCCTGTCTATCCTTTCTGTAGACGTTGTACTCCCCAAATTCCAGTTCTGCATCCCTTATATCTGTGTGACACCACATCTCTAATATCCCAACAATATCTGCCTTTGATGTTTTGAGCAATACCTCAAATTCATCAAATTTATTTACTAAACTCCTAGCATTGGTGTACACGCAAGTATACCTGCATCTGTTTCTATTCTTAGCTACCCTAACACAATCCATGTGTTTACTTGTACCGCAATGGCTCCCAGCAGTCTCTGAAATATCCTGCATCTTGTTTTTCAGGCTTCTGCTCATTCTAATAGAAGCAATGCAAGAATCTCTTTCACCTCTGCCAGTGGCTACTGTCAATTTATTGATCTTTGTCTCCCCCCAAGCTAGCAGTTTTCCGATCCACCTAACACTGCCTCGATAGCATCAGCAAATATTCTTGCACCCTTTCTATTTAAGTGTATCCCATCCCTGTAGAAGCAATCTCTCCTGTTAACAAGTACAGTCCAGGCTGAAAAAAATTCTACCCCTTGAGCCTTGCACAATCTTTCCAGGGCCGAATTGATCGAAGGAATAATCTAGGAATAATCTGTAATCCTTTAAGAAATTAAAGGCAGATTACACTCTACATGGGTTGAAGTCCTTGTTTTCTAATTAATTTCCATTCCTTGATTTACCTGTGCATCATGCCACTAAATGAACGTTAGAGATCCATAATCCCCTACAACATTGATGATGGTATATCAAGCTTAATGTCCAAGTTTGCAGACGATACAAAGGTTGGCAGGGTTGTCAAGGACACTACTGACACTATGCTGCTGCAACAGGATCTGGAAAGGTTGAGCAGATGGGCTGAGAGGTGGCAAATGAAGTTTAACATTGACAAATGTAAAGTACTACACATGGGAAACAGCAACCCCAGAGCAACGTATCAACTCTGTGGTACTACACTGACAGTGGTAGAGAATGAAAGGGACTTGGGGGTGGTTGTGCAGGCAGATATGAAGTTCTCTGAGCAGTGCAGACGGGCTGCAAGAGTAGCTCATGGAGTATTGTCAATGATATACAGGAATTTTTCCAGCAGGGATAAGGAGGTGATTATTCCCTTGTATAAGGCAATGGTCAGGCCACACCTAGAGTTCTGTATACAGGTCTGGAGGCCTCATTTCAAGAAGGATGTAGAGCTGCTGGAACGAGTACAGAGAAGGGCAACAAGATTAGTGAATGGAACAAAGGGGTGCTCTTACGAAGAAAGGCTTAAGTTTTGCAAATTACAGTGTCTGGAGACTAGACACCAGCAAGGTGATCTGATAGAGGTGTATAAAGCCTTGAATGGTTTGAGCATGCTCAATGCTGATGGGATTCTTCCTCTAGCTCAGAATAATCACCTGAGAGGGCATAAATTCAAATTGAGGAAAGACAGATGTAGGATAGACGTGCGGAAATTTGCCTTTAGCCAGAGGGTGGTTGGTTGGTGGAACAGACTTCCATCTCTTGTAGTGGAGGTTGATAGCCTAAATAAGTTTAAGGCTCAGCTGGACAGGTATTTTGAACGAACAGAGGGGTGAAGTGGAAGTGGTTTTTTTTTTTTTTTTTTTTTTTTTGGCTGATGCTGCATAAGCTTGCTTTCTTGCATCAAATGCCTCTACTAATGCTAATGCTAATGCTAACACTAATGCACTTTTACCAACAATATTCCAAGGATTTAATTTTTGCCAAAAACAAATTTTCTGATTGGCTATCCAGCCAGGCATTCATCACAATAGAATCATTTACAAATTTCCTACCCAAAAGGTATTTCTTTAGATTCGGGAATAGATAAAAGTCACTGCAGACCAAATCTGGTGAATAAGGCAGATGAGGATAGATGAGTATGTGCCTTACAAAGGTAGTACTATTTCAGTCAGTTACTCAACTTCAACAAAAAAAGTACAATTACGAGTGACCTCTAATTTTGTGTATGTTCATCAGAGACATGAAGAGACACAATACATGTTTAAAAAGAACTTAACTAATTATTCAATATTGAATATCACAGAAGCCAATAGTCAATATCAGAGAAGCCAACTCGTACACATCTAAAAAGAGTTGCTCATAACCTTCCAAAACATCTGGCTGCTGTTGATACAGAGGATAAATATGAAGTTCGTTGTGTGGAGGAAGCTGCTATCACAGTGAATTCTCTTGCAGAACCAAAGATAAGTTACTGTTACCCTTACATCCCCTATCATGAGAGAACCTAATGTCCCAGATGGAACTGCAGCTGCAGTTACTGTAAGTTAGCTGCAGCTGACCAATATTAGGATAGAGCAGTTTGATCACCCCCCTTGCATGTTCGTTCATGATATTGGCCTTGAGTTTTGCAACTACAAAGATAAATCACATATCATTTGGAAAGTCTCGACCAGGAATTTAGTTTATGATATTAACCAGAATTTAATGAATTAATTTTTAAATATGAACTTAAGTCATTGCTTAATTTGTGCAAATGACTAACTGACATTGCAAATCGGGATATAATATAAGTACAATAATAACAGTAGAACCAAACCAATCGTTTAACAGATAAAAGAATATAATTTATTTTTGTTGTTTCATTTATGTGATCAAATCCAAATATAGGCCTTTTTTTTTTTATTTTTTAATTATCCCTTAATTCTTTTGACAGAAATATTGAACAATATAATATAAATGAGAGATGTAAATTAAAAAAAAAAAAAAAAAAGTCACTAGAAAGAGAATATACTGTTGAAATAAATTAATCAATGTTAAACTGTAACTTTACTTTTGACTTCTATAAAACCAACTTCCATGGCATTCTGCAATCCACTTGGATTGCAGATATCACCGACAAGTTGATCACAGAATTTGGTATACCTCTGGATAAAGTAAAAATGGCTGCTTTGCTTATGTGCTGTAGAAGTGTACTAAATATATCATGATATTACTAACTCTTAACATTTATAAAACTCATTCTGAAATATCTGGATATGCCTGACTTTTTCAAAAATATTTATTACCAAATTATATCATCACAAGGCAGACTCAGACCTCCACCAGGGAACGTCTACACCAAAAATATTACTATCAAGTGGTTTTATAAAGTAATGCATTCTATTGAAAGATGTTACTAACAATAAAACTAAAATAAAATTCAAATATTGCACATAAAGGTATCGCTAATGCTTAATTTTAAACAACTGTTTATTTTCTTTTATTGATTAACAATAATTACTCATATCTTTAATTTGGTGATAAAAAATAAAATATAAAAACCCACAATTGTGTTGTTGTTTGGTTTTTAGGAGCATTAGCAACTAAGGCCATATTGCTCCGTGGATATGCAGTGGTCATTCCCTGACCTTTCCGCATCCTCCGTATTTGGTGGCTCACGGGCTCGAACAACCCACAATGATTAATGGGAAGGGAGAAGCTACACCCCATTTAATTGCTGAAGTATGACTTTATTGAAATATTGATAATGTGTTTTAGTTGAATGCTAATCAAAGTGTGGTCTGTGGACCAGTGCCGGTCCACAAACTGTTTGTTACCGCCCACGACAATTCGTCCATTACTGGTATGCAACAATTTGTATTTTACAAAAATATCAGTCCACGATGGATTGGAAATAAAAGAAACTGGTCCTTCGCCACAGATAGTTTGAGAAGCACTGCTCTAGAGCAGTACTACTCAAAGTGTGTTCCGCAGACCGGCATCGGTCTACAAACTGTTTGTTACCAGTCCGCAACAAATTGGAAATTGGTCACAGATGATACCAGCCCCTGATGATTCATCTGTTACTGGTCTTCGAGATTTGCATTTTACAAAAGTACTGGTCCACGACAGATTGGAAATAAAAGAAACTGGTTCTTCACCGCAGATAGTTTGAGAAGCTCTGAGTTGGTACTGTAGTTATCTTTTTAAAATAATCCATGTGCAGGATAGTACTTTAAATCTTACCTGGCATACCCAAAGTTAGGTAAACTTGTTTTTAAGATTGCTGTGCATCCAGTTGAAATGTGAGTCATGGTTTGTAAAATAATGCACTGTATAGCTTGTTAGTGTTGGAATAAATTTCCCTTCATAGCATGGCACACATCAAGTTTATTAATATATTTTATTTTGTTTTATTATTTTTTTTTTTTCATAGACAACTGCAGGGTTCATCAATGCCACATTGGAAGATGACGTTCCTATATTTAATAAGTCAAGAATGAATATTACGTAAGCTTTATAATTTATAAAATTATTTCCATTTAAATCAATTAATTATTTTCGATATCAGTGGAGCCAATTTAAAATGATATTCTTAAGATTATACTACCTAAGATGTTGAAATTGTTCTGTCTCAATCAGTGTCCATAAACTTATCTTTACTAATTCAAAATGTCTTCCTAAGAAGTTTATTTTGGTTGCCATATAACCAGTATTTTACCCACATAATGTTTTTACCAGTCTGCATATTGATCATTGTATACCGACATTGTTGGTATGGCAGTGATCAATGATCTACTAAGAAATTTTCCTAGTTAAGAAGTTCAAGTGGTTTATTCCCTTTCAAAGACATATTAAATGGGGTTTCACTACATTTATTTATTGATTTCCACTTTATTTTGAGATCTTAAGAAGGAAAGCTGCTTTGAAAAAGCAGTTTTCTTCTTAGCAGAATGAAAAAAAAAATTATTTTTTTTCAAGAAGAGTTTCGAAATGTTCATTTTAACTTTCATTTCAGTTTGACTGATTCTATAACCCATTTAGTTGCAAGTAACAATCACCTCGCCATTGCCATGAGATCAAAAATAGTTCGGATAGATCTTCAACGTCCAGAAGTACTAGATGGTATGTATCAGTTTACCCAATAACTTTGATTAATAAATGTGAAACACCTGTCTTCCCTTTTAACTTTTGTTTAATCAGTTAATGGTACCGAATTTAACTGTAGATAGTTTAATACGTTAAAACTGTTTTAATTGAATTTCTTTTTCTTTTAGAAATTGAACTTTTTCGGGCTGTTGGAGACAAAAACTATTATGCTAAAGTATATCAAATGTTTCTGGATTTGAGTGGCAAGCATCTACTCATCAGTATTGTCAGTGCTGATACACAAGGTCCTCTAGACAATTTGTATCTTTTCAGAGGTTTAAAAAAAGCATACCACATGAGTAAAATGAAAGTATGACTTTGCTTACTACTTTTTATTTTCACTTAGAATAAAAACGAAATAATTATATAAAATTGATAATACATAAATTCTCAAGACATTAGTTTAAGAAGCCTAGAAAAAGTTTTAGAACATTAATAATAGTAGGACTTGCATTCTTTTGCCAAATTTTATCTTTTATTTTACCATTTCAGATATACAAAAGTCTACCAAAAGAAGTGTAGAGATGCATGATTATATTTTCCAAAATATTATTGAAAATATGTATTTTTCTCTTTAAGATGTATTTTGAGAAATGAAAATGTACAATCTGCTCTTCATTGATAGCATTATGCATATTTTCTTAAACTGCATCTCAAAGAAATTTTAATAATTGGAAGAAATTAAATTTTGTTAAACTTTTTTTTTTTGTTAACTGCTGTGGGCTTCTTGAAACATTATTGTTCACTCAGTGTTTTCTTGTGTTCTCCTATAGTTGTGGTTTATCACTGATCCCTTTCACTTTTCTGAAATCTTAAAACACCTACAGATGATGGAGTAGTAGTAGTTTAACATTAAGCTTGTGATGTATGCACTTTGGGCTATATAACAATCAAGCATTTCTTTTTGAAGTAAAGCTGAATGAATGCTACTGGTTCATATATCTGTTATTTACAAAAATTTTAATTCTTTACCTTTGTTCTGAAGAGAGAAAAAAAAAAAGCTTTACATAAAAATTTTCGAAAATTTGGACCAGTGCAGACAGGCTGCTTGGTTCGTGGTGTCCTCTTTCAGCAACATACAGGAATTAGGAATTTTGTCAGTAGGGACAAAGAGGTGATTTTCCATCTGTGTTGCATACAGGTTTGGAAGCCTCATTTTAAGAAGGATGTGCTAGAATAGGTGCTGAGTAGAGCAATAAAATTAGCCAGGAAAACAAAAGAGTACTCTTACCAAGAAAAACAAACTTGAATTCTGTAAATTGTGGCATCTGGAAACTGGGCATCAACAAGGAGACCTGATTGAAGTGTTTTTAAACGGTTGAGTAAAATAAATGCTGATAATATCCTTACTCTTTCCCAGTACATATAAGGGGACATAAATCTAAATTGGAAAGGGATGGCTATGACAGCATTGATATGAAAAATTTACTTTCAGCCAGAGAGTAACTGACTGTTGGAATGAACTTTCCATCTGATGTTTTATTAAATTATTATTATTAAAAGGAATGGGCAAATGATGTAGGTAGTGTTTTTTTGGCTAATACTGTATAAGCTTGCTCCTTTGCATAATTTCATCACTGCTAATTTAATATTACCTCATAAAATCCCTGCACTTCATTTGGTAGATCCATGAATATTGCTTTGACATCTGATATACTGCAAATTTAAATATGATTTAAAGGTTGGATAATGGCCATAAACTAAAGCATTGGTAACTGCACTCAAATATCTAAATATGATACTCACCTTTAATGGCCATATATAGATAGATTCAGAGCAGAATTAGAATAATGAGAAGCAAGTTTGAAATTAAATTAAAAATAATTTAAAACATCCTGAAAAGTGTACTTCACTTTTGGGATTTTATTTGTTTATTTTCAATTGATTATTTTATTTTATATTTAAAATTTATTTTAAAACTTGTGTCTACTAATTTTACTTTGAATCATATCTGCAAGGTTTACATATGGTTTGGTAAAGGTGAGTGTAATAAGGTGGCAAGGGTTTTGCAATATTCAGATTTTTTTTGTTTTTAGCTAAGAAATTTTATTTCTAGTTAAGCAGTAACTAATTTAAAACTCTATGTGCATAACAGTATAGTGTAATACATACAACATAAACTTGATAATGTAATACAGATGATTACATTCAGATATCCATTGGTTTAGTGTAGTATTCTCAAATTAAATTGAATTCAAAAGAAAATCATAACTCAGACTAGATCTGCTAGCAATATTAGAAGCAATTGTAGAAATATCAGAGACATGGTATCACTGAGACCTAAGTGATGCAGGTTTGAACACAGGGAATACAATGTGTACAGAAAGGACAGGTAGACAGGACAGGAGTGGGGAAAATGGTTATGCTCTTAGTTAAGAAGCATATTAAATTTAAAGCAGTGCATCCAGTCAACATGGGCAGCCAGTGCAATTTTGAGTCAGTTTGGTGTGACATAAGCACTGGGAAAATGAGATTAGGGATGTGTTATAGGCTTAATGACTGTGATGAGTTGACAAACAACTATACAGAGACATACAATGGATGGCTAAATCAGCATGTCTTATAATTGGGGATTTTAACTTTCCAGATATTAACTGGAACTTGTGGATTGGTCACTCATACACTAGCAAGACATTTGTGGATTTATTGAATGACTATTTTCTACAGCAGCATGTCAGAGAAGCAACAAGAGGAAACAATACTCTTGATCTGATCATGTGCAGTGATTCTTCATGCATTAAGAATCTGCAGGTAAAAGATCCATGGTTGGCAGTTTTCATAGTGTACTATTATGGCATTTAAAAACATAACCACTGTCAAGGGTACAGGGGAAGGGTTTTGCTTTCATAAGGATGACTACAGTGGTCTCAGGCAGTTTTTAAATTCTATGCAGTGGGACCAACTAATGATGTTACCAACAGCAAATTCTAAATGAGAAACATTCATAGAAGTAATCATAGAAGCTAAAGTAATCATAAAAGCTACTAGTCTTTGCATACTAACTAAGAAATACTGTTCAAGACCAGACTTAAGCGAATGTCCAATGAACTGATGAAAACTTGTAGCAGAAAAATGCATGGGATGCATGTAAAATATCAGGTGATACAGAAGCCTATCATAGATATAAACTAGTCTATCCAAGTCACAAAGGAGGGTAGGCAAGCTAAGGCTGATTATGAAAAGTCTCTGGCAAAGAATAGCAGAAAAGACATCTTTGCTTATACAGGGTGGCCACTGAAAGACTGAAGGGTTTGAAAAAGTCATAACTTGTTCATCTTTAATCTTTTTTATTTTCTTTCTTTTACAGGTTATAGAGCATCCCTTGGAGATTAAAATGGCTACGTATGATGTCCAGCAATGAGTAAAACTTGTTGGGTTTTTCTATTCCAGTGAAAGATCAATTATTGAAACTCAGAGAAAATACCGGCAACATTTTAAAAGTCCTCCTAGAGATAACATGATTCGGAACCTAATCGCCCGGTTTGAAAGAACTGGATCAGTCGGCGATCTTCCGGGAAGAGGTCCTAAGTGCACTGTGCGCACTGATGCAGCGGTGGAAGCTGTACGGCAGAGTGTCCTTGAGGATCCATCTGCCTCTACCCGTCGTCGCCCTGCTCAACTAGGCATCGCCAGAACATCGCTTCAGAAGATTCTGAAAGGGTGGTCAGTCTTTCAGCGGTCACATTTTAATCTCCAAGGGATGCTCTATAACCTGTAAAACAAAGAAAATAAAAAAGATTAAAAATGAACAAGTTATGACTTTTTTCAAACCCTTCAGTCTTTCAGTGGCCACCCTACCCCAATAGAAGGAAGAGGTTAAATCACATGGGTCCACTTGATGTTGATGGTTTAACTGCTCATGAACCTGTTCAGATTGCTGACAAACTGAATAGGTATTTTATATACTACAGTCACACATGAAGAGTTCTTTGGGAATGAGGATACCAAAGTTTATCAAACTCTAACTGGGAGTTAAAGGATTTTTGTGATTACTGAGAGGAAAGTGGAAAAAGAAACTGTTGAAGTTTAAACATAAGAAAGACACCTGGGGTTGGTGAAATCTATCCCATTATATTATGGGAGGCAGCAAAGGAAGTAAACAAACCATTAGACATAATTATGCGAGTATCTTTAAATTCTGGGGGAAGACCCTATGAACTGGAAAAAGTGCAAATGTATCCTCAATTCACAAAGGGGATTCAAAAGGTTACATGAATAATTACAGACCTGTTAGCATAACTTCTGTTCTAGGGAAAATAATGGAGTCACTGGTTAAAAAAAGTAATGCAGGACCATCTAAACAGGAATGCAATTATACTGCAGTTACAGCATAGGTTTGTTAAGGGAAAATCTTGTCTGCCAACTTGATTGGTCAGACAAATCAACATTTATACCACATAACACAGTTTTTAAGGGAAAATCATGTTTTAACTTACTTAGTAAACTATTTGACACAGTTACTCATGAGCTGGACGTAGGGAATTTTCAAATAGTTTATTTAGATTTTAGCAAGGCATTTGACTTATTGGGATTACAGGAAAAATTCTAAGATGGATTGCTGGGTTGGCTGCAGAGCAGAAGGCAGAGGATCATGATTAATGAATATTCTTCAGATTGGTGTAAAGTCAGAATTTAGGTTCTCCAAGGATCGGTTCTTGGACCACTGTTTTCTGATTTTCATAAATGACATCAATGATGGGATTGGTTAGATAGGATAGAAGGCTTGATGTCAAAATTTGCAGATAACATAAAGATCGGTAGAATAATTGACAAGTCACTTTCAAATAGTATGAAAAAAATCAACTTTTGCATATGAGCTAATAAAAATTCATTGTTAGATAGATTTAAATAAGTTATGTCAATATTTGTTTGAAATAGTTATTAATGATCTTCTGTCTTTGAATTTCCTAGGAATTTGAAATGTTCATCCTTAAAATTTTGGTTTTAAACATAAAAAAATGGACTTGGTTCACTTCAACTGGGGCGCCTCCGTAGCCAGGTGGGAAGGAGCAGCAGTGCGTAGCATACGCTTCTTGATTAGACCAGGGTTCGAACCCATCACCACCAAATACGGAAGATGCGGAAAGGTCAGGGAATGACCACCGCATATCCCGGAGCAATATGGCCTTAGTTGTTAATGCTCCTAAAAACCAAATAACAACAACAACAACTTTAAACTGGAATATTTTCCCACTTCCATAGAAAGCAAAGTCCATTACTAACTATTTTTTATTATTTAGGATGGAATGAATGAGTAATATCACTTTTTCTTTATTATTATTTAGGATTGAATGAATTATTTAAATTGTTTTATTTAAACAATAATGTATTACTGAAATTAAAATCACAATTATTTTGCACAAAAAAATAAGATAGAAGTAGGTACTTTTATTAGTCATACATATATACATACATAATTTGAGACTCATCTTCATGCACTTCAGCAGATCCGGTGTCCCTTTTCACCAACAACTTTTTGTAAAAACTATGATGAAAATGAGGAATATAAGGCAATAACGAAATCATGTCTACTTCTTGTACTTGACTTTGTATAGTTGATTTGGTTTAACTTGTGCCAATGAAGACAGAGGTCTACTAATTTTCTTCTTCTTTTGTACGTCAATTTCTTCGAATGGCATTAAATCGCTTGATGAGTTTTTGTAAAATATTGAGAAGGGACACCCTCTTTTAAAACTGCAGCCATTTGAAAGTTAAGCAAGTTGACAGGCTCCTTGCTAGATGTTTTTTTTTTTTCTTTCCTGTTGATTATTTTTCCTTTCTAAAGGCTCTGATGACAAAAAATCATTGTGCTCGAGTTGAACTACTTTAAATGGTGGGTCTTTTTTCTTTGAGTTTTTTATTATATTAATCCAGTCGTCAGGGCTTGTATATCAATGAATGAATCTTACTAAACTTTTCTATAATTCCGAAATCAACATCATTGGTAGGTAGGAGTGACCAGAAACCATGAATACTATGTCAATTGTATTGACGGCCATAGAAAGGTCGTTGCACAACTTCGATAATTAAGTGCAACCTTTATATTGTGGTTTTGCTCTCCCCTCACAAGTGTCACAATAAAGAGTAATGTTGGTGCATTGGGCTGGCATTTTCTTTTAAATGCTTTGTAATAACAGTTGAGATTTCCTGGGACCCTCTTCCACCTTCTGTCTCATTCCACACATATATTACAGAGCATGTCCAAATTTAATTGAGTGGACACCACAATTGTACGTGTACAAATTTCTCTTGTAATGAGCCACGGATGTGGTTAGTTCTGGAAATGTGATCTGGAAATTAGTTCTGCAGATAAATCGCCCATTTATCTGCAGTTGCAAATCAGAAGTGCAAGCATAATAATTGTCAGAAACTTTGTCTAAAATTAATTAGACAATATTTATTTTGACAATAACAATTCACTTCCAATGATTCAAATGTTATAGAGAGGTAACTGTATGGTTATAAACAAGGGGACTTGGATCACTTTCCTGCTGAATGATGGACTTAGCCTACTGTAACAATGTGCATGATGGACCTTAGCCTACTGTAACAATGTGCATGATGGACTTAGCCTACTGTAACAACGAACACTATCAGATGTTCTTCAGTGTTATAAAGTACCACTGTCCTCTATCAGGCAGCTAAAGAACTAAGGACTTTGTCCACATTTTCACAGAATAATTATTGTCTTGATGGGACTTAGTACACCTGAAGCCCGACTTGAAGAAAAATTGGACTTGGTTCACAACATTTCTGGCCCACCCAATTAATGATCAGTACCAAGCAGTGCTCTTCCAGGATGACTTGAACATGCTGCAAGATGGTCAGAAAAGTCAGAAAAGTAAAAAAACAATAGAGGAAGAAAGGGATCTGGCAGTTACAATTCGGGCAGATGTGAAGTTTCTGATCAGTGTAAACAAGCAGCCAGGAAAGCCCATGGTGTTGAATCAATGATTTATTGAACATTATCCTGTAGAGATATGGAGGTCAAAGTCCCACTGTATAAGACAATTGTAAGACCACATATGGAATATTGTGTTCAAGTATGGAAACCTCATCTGAAAAAAGACATTGAGCTTCTTGAAAGGGTCCAAATACAGGCAACTCGCATGGTGAGATCAGCCAAATGGTGACTATATGAGAAGAGACTCTGTATATGTGGGCTTACAGAGCTTGGCAACCAGGCACCTCAGAGGTGACCTGATTGAGGTTTATAAGCCTCTGAGAGGGGTAAGTAAAATGAATGAAGGTAGAATTTTCGCTGTTATAGAGAATTCCAGAATTCAAGAGCACAAATTCAAATTACAGGGGAAGAGGTTTAGATTAAATTGTAGGAAGCTTTCTCTTAGCCAGTGACTCATTGATTGCTGGAAAAGGTTGTCTTCATAGGTAGTTGATGCTGACAGTTGGAATAAATTCAAAAGGTCAACTGGATAGTTACTTATGTGAGGAGGGAAGCAAATAATTTGTATTTTCTTTTCTACGATGGATTTTTTTTTTTTTTCTGGCAAGACTGCCTTCCTTTGGCCCATTATTATTTTATTTATTAATAATATATCAAGGTATATCAGGCTTAATGTCTAAGTTTGCTTATGATATAAAAGATGACAGGTTTTGTTAATGATAGTAATCAGTATGCTACTGCAACAAGGCATAGAAAAGTTAGGCAGTTTGGCTGAGATATAGCGATTGAAGTTTAACATTGAAAAGCACAAGGTACTACATACAGGTAGGGGTAATCCCAGATTAACATACCATCTATGTGGTACTACACTCAGGGTAGTGGAAAATAAAAAAGACTTTGAGGTAATTGTGCTGTCAGATGTAGTTTTCTGGGCATTATAGAAGTGGAGTGTCCTGTATATCACTGATAAAGCTCATGGAGTTTTATCAATGATATACAGGAACTTTGCTAACAGGGATAAGGAAGTGATTATCTGATTGTTATTGGCAGTGGTTATTTTGCATCTTGATTTCTTCATACAGGTCTGAAGTATCATTTTAGGAATGATACAGATCCGCTGGAACAGCTGTAGAGAAGGGCAGTGATATTGATGGAAAAGAAAGGGTGGTCTTACCAAGAAAGGCTTCAGTTCAATAAATTGCATAATCTGGCAGCCAGGCACCTGCAAAATGATCTGATTGAGGTGTTTAAGCCTATTGAATAGATTGAGCAAACTCAATGCTGATGACATTTTTCCTCTTATCCAGCCTATACACATGATCGAGCATAAATTCAAATTGAGGAAGGATGGTTGCAGGATAGATGTGCAGAGTTTGCCTTCATACAGCGGATGGCTGATTGCTGAAACAGATTCCATCTGTTGTGGAAATGGGTAGTTTGAATAAATTCAAGTAAGAACTAGACAAATTATTGGAGGAGATGGATAGGTGCTATGGGAAATTTTTTTTGGCTAAATTTAAATTTGTTAAAATGTACATCCACCTTCTGATGAGATTATTTCCCAAAAGAGAGGACCATCTATTGTTTGTATATATGATGCAGTATGTAGGCAGCTCATAGGGATATATTTTGGAGAAACATGCTATTACACAAAAACTTCTGTTTTTTTTTTTTTTTTGAAAACTTCCATTCATGTTTACCTTAGCAAATGGGTATAATTCCTACTATTATTAAGAAGGTTTAGAATGTTCAATTGATAAAAATATTATGTTTAAATTATTTGATTATTGTAAATTAAATATTTTTAATGTTTTAAAAGTATATAACAAGAAATAACAAAATAGGAGTTAGTAGTATTATTAGCCATATAGAGAAAAGAAGCCACAGGCTTTTGCTGCACCAGCCAAAAAAAAAAATATATATATATACAGGGTGTCTCAAAAATATTGGTACAAACGTTTAGGGAAGGTAGGTAACATCTAAAGGAATGTGAATCGCATAGGAACCCATAACCGGAAACGTCACCGTAAGTCGATACACGGCGCTGTTCATCAGTTCGCGAGAGGGAAAATTTCTGGTTTAACTCATTCAAGCAGTAGTCGCTGCACGAAGAGCATGCATCGATATACGAACTGTGAGCTGGCAGACATGCACCTAGTGTATGGATTAGCAGAGGGCAATGGACGAGCCGCTCAACGAATTTATGGAGAATGCTTCCCAGACAGACATGTACCGGACCACAGTTTCTTTGCGTGTGTGCATCAAATTTGTGCGATTATGAGTCATTTAGAGGTAACAGGAGTAGTGTGGGCAGACCACGTTCGATGCGAACTCCCACTATGGAAGAAAGTGTGTTGAATGCCGTCCAGAATAATCCTACTACCAGCACACGTGCCATTGCCTCTGCCTTAGGAGTGTCTCGTTGCAGTGTACAGCGTGCCTGGCACGACAATTCCTTATACCTCCTTTCATCTCCAAAGGGTTCAGTTACTGCTCCCCCAAGATCATCCTGCACGTGTGACTTTTGCACAGTGGTTTCTCCAAGAAAGTGTTCAAGACTTGAATTTTCCAGCCTATGTTTTGTTCACGGATGAGGCTTATTTCACTTGGGAAGGCTTATTGTTTGTTTGTTATTGGGAGCATTAGCAACTAAGGCCATATTGCTCCGGGATATGCGGTGGTCATTCCCTGACCTTTCCGCATCCTCCTTTATTTGGTGGTGACAGGCTCGAACCCCGGTCTAATCAAGAAGCGTGTGCTACGCACTGCTGCTCCTTCCCACCTGGCTACGGAGGTGCCGGAAGGCTTATTCAATCAGTACAATGCTCATGTGTTGGCTCACAACAACCCACACGGTGTGCGCCCCATGCGGCACAACATCACTTCGCAATAAATGTGTGGGCAGGTATGGTCAGTGACTGCTTAGTCGGCTCATACCTGTTACCATCCCGCATGAACTCCTCTAAATATCGGATCTTTCTTGAACAAGTTCTACCAGGGTTACTTGATGATGTTTCCAGCAAATGTGAGATGCAACATTTGGTTTCAACATGACGAGTGCTTGCCATTATGGAAGGTGTGTTCGTGACCATTTGAACAGGCATTTTGGGCATCAATGGATTGACTGTGGTGGACCCGTTGCCTGCCCCCACGCTCACCTGATTTATCAAGCCTTGATTTCTTTCTGTGGGGGCCCTCAAATCTATCGTGTGTGAATCGCCTGTGGAGACGGAAATGGATCTCGTAGCGAGACTCATCTGCGCTGCTGCTACTGTCAAAGAAACTCCAGATGTGTTCGACCGTGTCTGCCAATCAATCCTGCGTCGGTTTCACGCATGCATCGCATCTCATGGTGGAACCTTCGAGTATCTGTTGTAACATCATGAAATGCATCCATCTCTTACTCCATTGTTAATATTATGTCAAATAAATGTTTGCCACTAATTACTGTCTTGTGTCATTTCTGCTTCTTGTGCCTCTCCTACTACCTCCCCTAAACGTTTGTACCAATATTTTTGAGACACCCTGTATATAATATATATATATAATTAGATATATTTATTGTAAAAGAGTGAAATATTTCTTTTATAACATTTATTTAAAAGAGTGAAATATTTCTTTTATAACATTTATTATAATAATAGTATTGTTAGGGAAATAATTGAAATTAAAATTTTAATGTTTAGGGACATATCATCACTGCTGTTGGCTGGAATTTTGAAAATGCTACAGAGAATAGTACAGGAAATATATTAGTGGGAACATCTAAAGGTAATTACTAGATTTATTTATTGCTTAGAAACATTTGTTGCAGTGTTTGCTAGATACTCTATCATAATTGTCATTTATTTTGAGTGTTTTACATATAAACATTATTTATGTGGGATGTTATTTGAATATAATTGTTACATTCAGACTTAAGAAATTTATTCCATCTCAGAGAAGTTTCACATAGTAATATGAAGAATTTCACATAGCAATTTATTGACTTTGCACTAGATTCATGTAGAGCAATATAATTAATAGCTTAATTCTTAAACATGGCATGTAATTTGTAGAATAGTAAATAAACATTACTTGTCATATCTTATTCATTGATGTTAAATGAATAAACTTTTAAAATAAATGCAGTATTCTTTTCTGAAATTTATAAATATATAAATGAATGGTTTTTATAAATATATGAGGTGTGATCAAAATGTTCAGAGAGTGACTCTGTGTCTTGAAATTGCAGCATCAGATCAAGTTGCGACTTATTACAAGGAATGTCTTAAGTGATTCATCTAGACGTAGGAGTAATGCTTGAATCGCCCATTTATCTGCAGTAAGTCAGAATTAGCATGTATAAAATAGAGGTTATTTTCTGTGATTCGTCATATTTTAAAATGAGTGATTATACTGAGCTGTCAATTTGCATTAAATTCTGTTTCAAATTAGGGAAAAGTGTAACAGAAACCTACAATATATTAAAACAGCTTTTGGAGGAGATGCTATGTTTCATTTGAAGACTTTCCAATGCTTCACAAAATTTAATGGGTGCCATTTATCCATTGAAGATGATCATAATTCTGATCACCCTTCAACTTCATGCTTCATTCCTGATGATCAAGTGATTCAGTTGCTTGTGATCTTTATTTAAGCTTACTGCTTCATCATCAGGAATGATCAACATTTAACTTTGTCAAGTCACTAGTGAAATTCATATTTCTTTATGAGATGTCACTCAATTTCAACACAAGGTTTAGGAATGCAACACATTTCAGCCAAGCTTGTGCTTTGCATTCTCACTGATGATCACAGAAAGTGGTGAATTCTTGCATATCAGGATCTTTGTCAATATGTTATAGTTTCACTTGTAAGGTCACAGATTTGCAATGACTGAGGAAATTATTCAGAACATTATATATGTATTATCAAGGAGAATGCTTTGCAGGAGATCCATTTGAATAGCCAATAAGTTTCATCAAATATTATTTCAGTTCTCAGGCATTTTGATCACACCTCAAAATATAATTGATGACATATTGTTTAAAAAAAAATTATTTGTAGATAATACTGCAAATTCTTGTAGGTGTAGCTGTAAACTAAAACTAAAATGTATTTTGAGGTTTCAGTTTATTAAGTATAATTCTTTATCCTACCAATGTGTCTGTGTATTTTGAATACTTTAATTTGTGTGTGTGTGTTTGTTTACAGTGCTTTTAATCAAAATTTCTTATTCATATAGCCAGTATGTTTCCTTTACTTTTATTTCTGTAGGTTTAATATATGAAACAGAACTTGCTGCAACTGATGAACGTCACATTTTCCAGAACTTCTCAAATTATTACTGGAAGAAGGTCAGTTTTAGCTTAAGTGATGTTTCCACCTGAAAATAATTTTTTAATCTGAAAATCTCTGTTTTCAAAAGCAGTATGTAAATATGTTTAAATGTGCACTTAGCTAGAATTTTTTCTTGAAAAATTTTTACATATAGAATGAATAAAAAAAATATTTAACAAAAATAAAACCTGATTTCTCAAAAATGTAGGTATTGTTCTGTAATTAGTTTTATTCACTCTGAGATTTCTATCAACTTCCTATTTTTGTGTCTCTCTGTACAGTATCAAAGCTACATATTTATTCTTGTTTTTTTTTTTTTTTTTTTATGAAAACCCCAAAAACGAAAGGTATCAAAACCTATAGTACTTAGTACCGTGCATGGGTTGAAGGAGAAGTATGGGGGTAGGGGGATGCCGGAAACTTTGCTCTAGAGACTAAACATGGGTTTCACCACTTCAAGCCTCCAATAAGCAAAGTGGTGGTATATATGACAGGTCTTAAATTTGTTATCCTTTAATCCTTCCCCACCTCCCAGAAAACACTATAAGGCTAATAATAGCAGATTTTGACCAGAAAACAGTTAGTATCTGATGAATTAAAGTTTGAAATCCACTGCTCCGCAACTTTGTGAATTTTTTTTTTAACTTAAACTAGCAAGACAATACAGTATCTGGGGAAAGTTAGATTACACTGATACTGTGGAGCTCAAATGTATAAGAGATGAGGCAAACAGACAAAGGGAGAGGGGAAAAAATTTTATCATTTTATCTTTTATTTCAGATTTTATAAAGAGAGAGAGATAATCTTTATTTATGTCATTAATATTTAATTTTACACTCAGAGTAATAATTCTCTTTGGCCTAATAAGACCAATATAACAGGCAACTGTTCTCTCACAAATCATGAATAGTTGATGAAGAGGCAACCCATTTCTTAAAACTGCATAACTAAACTTCAAACAGAAAGTGGACATGGAAGAACAGAAAGTGAACATGGAAGAGCCTAAATGGATTAACAACTAATGAAATTGACTTCATGATCACTAACAGAAGATATATTGTGAACAATGTTATCCTCCTGAACAAGGTAAATGTTGGAAGTGATCACAGAATGATAGGTTGCGCACTTGATAGATGTAAAAAAAAGGAAAAAACAGACTTGAGTAAATAATATGTTCTTTGAAATAACAGGAGAGGAATCAGTATGTACTGGAACTTAGGAACAAGTTTATGCTTCTGCAGACCTTTCAGGACCAAGATATCAATGAGGAATACAATTTTCTGAAAGTGATAAAGCCTAAGAAACCTATAGGTAAAAAGAAATCCAAAGGAAAAAAAAAATTAGTCAAGAAACACTTGCCATGATGAACTGAAGACGGCAAATGAAGAGCAAGATAAACACTGACAAGGACAAAATTGAGTATACCGAATTTGCATTCAGTGCAACTGAGTTACATATTACAGTTTAATTCTGGTTTCTTGATGTCCAAGTTGAAAGCACATTACAAAGAATTATTATTATAATGATGATTTACCCTTTTGTGTGAGTGTGCATGTATACAGGCACTCCTTGGCTTATGTAATACTCGACTTACAGAAATTCGACTTTACGCAAGTTTATGCATAGCCATTAGAAAGAGGCTCAGAGAGGACATAAGAAGATTTACCAGAAGAAAAGTAGAACAAGCCTTAAGGGGGAACAAAGGACTTAAATCAGCAGTAATACAGAAAGACAAATGATACTGAATCTGAAGAATAGTGATGGTGTACCTATAAATATTAGAGAAGGCATAATTCAAATAGCAGAAGACTACCATAAAGTATTATATAAGGAGCAAAGGAATGGTGCCAGCAGTGGGGAAGATGGATCACAAATTAGCAGCACACATGACATACTTGATATTCTTCCTGAGGAGGTAGACCATGCATTGAAGAAAATGAAGAATCAAAAAGCTCCAGGTGAAGATGAAGTTACTGTAGAGTTGTTAAAATTGGAAAGAAGAGACATGACACAGAAACTGGCAAGACTTCACAAAATACATTAGGAAAGGCATGACACCTAAGGAGTGGAATAATGAAATCCTAGTTTTGCTGCATAAGAAAGGAGATAAATTGGAAATTATAGACCAATTAGTTTGTTATCCTACATCTACAAGTTGTTCACAAGGGTCATTACTAACAGATTATAAAGAATACTTGATGAGAATCAACCGAAAGAGCAAGGTGGCTTTAGGACAGGATTCTCAGCTATGGATCACCTTCACGTAATATTGCAGCTAACGGAGAAAGAAATTGAATATAAAACACCATTATGCCTGGCTTTTGTAGATTATGAAAAGGCAATTGACTCCATACAGCATAAGACAATGTTTCGGGCACTGAAAAGACAAGGCATAGATACCCCACACATTATGATTTTGAAGAAAATATATGAGAAAGCTACCTCCTTTATTAGACTAGACAAAGACAGTAGCAAATTTAAAATTTGCTACTGTGAAAGGAGTTCGACAAGCGGAGACAATATCTCTGAAGTTGTTTACTGCTGCCCTTGAGGAAGCTTTCAGAAGATTAGACAGGTTGCAGAAAGGAGTCAGTGTGAATGGAGAGTACCTAAACTATTTACGATTTTCAGATGACATTTACAATTTGCAGATGCCATGATTTCAAAGAATTAGAGGAAAATCTTAATCAGTTATGCAGAGTTGGTAAGGATTTCAAACTAAAGATGAATATGGCTAAAACTAAAGTAATGATGAAAAAGTATGCCACAGAATGGGATATAATCATTGAAGAGGCAGTAATCGAAAAGGTGGATTCATATACTTATCTGGGACAAGTCATTAGCTGTAATAATGATAAATGGCTGGAAGTCAAGAGAAGAATAAATTTTGAATGGATAGCATTCGGGAAATATAGTCACATACTGAGGAACAATATCCCAATTTGTCTGAAACATAATATAATGAACCAGTGTATATTCCCCACCATGACTTATGGAAGTGAAACTTGAGCACTCACCAAAAAAATGGTAGAGAAGCTGGAAACTACAGAGCGAAGAATGGAATGAATTATATTTTAGGAATCGGACTGTTGGATAAGAAGAGTAATATATGGATTAGGCAGCAAACTCAAGTAAAGGACATTGTTATCAAAACTAAAGAACTGAAATGGACTTGGGCAGGACACATGCTCAAAGACATGGTGATAGATGGACTAAGGAAATAACAGAATGGTACCCAAGGGGAGCTAAAAGAAAACCTGGAAGACAACAGAGATGGACAGATGAAATTCAAGATTTCGTGGGTAGTAAATGGATGGCCATTGCACAAACACGCCTTTTTGCTGCCTACTGTGTGTTGCCATGGTGATTGGAGGTAAAAAATGATGCAGTTCCAAAGTTGCTGGTATAAATTGCAAATGTTTACTGAGAGTTTTAATGAATAAATAATCACCCCATACATGCATGTGTTGTTCTGCTGCATAGAATTGATGAAAGTTTCAAGATTGTACTAGTGTCTCATAAAATAGGTATCAGATTGCTAATCTATGACAGTATTTTGCATTTAAATGTGATATCACAAATTAAATTTTATGAAATCATTTCATATTTCTACAAAAAAATTATACATAAAATATATAATATATAATATTGGTGTAAATACACCATAGAAAACTCTTAAACGTAAAAACTACATTTGTAGTTTGAAGGGGCATCATTTTATCTGTATCTCATATTGTGCTCCTCTTTCACAACGAGTTGCCATGTATTGCACTACCTCGAATCAGTAACGCTTCACAAAAAGAGAAGACTATAGTTACTTATTCTCAGTAGGCACCACCACCACCACCCAGACGGCACCGTTTCAAGACTTGTTGGCCCTTCATCAGTGGGTGGGCAGGCACCCTGGTATTGCAGACATGACAGTCCAGTTGTGAAGATAATCATAATAATGTTAAAATGAAGATTGATGCAATAAAGCATCATATGTTTAAGAGTGTAAATATTCTATATAATATTGGTGTAAATACACCATAGAAAACTGTTAAACGAAAAAACTAAAAACTATGCTTGTAGTTTGAAGGGGCATCATTTTATCTGTATCTCATATTGTGCTCCTCCTTCACAATGAGTTGCCATGTATTGCACAACCTCGAATAAGTAACACTTATTCGAGGTGGGCAGGCACGCCTAATTCCTGCCCACCCACCAATGAAGGGCCAACAAGCCTTGAAACAGTGCCGTCTGGGTGGTGGTGGTGCCCACCAAGAATAAGTAACAATAGTTTTCTCTTTTGGTGAAGCGTTACTTATTCGAGGTAGTGCAATACATGGCACTCGTTGTGAAGGAGGAGCACAATATGAGATACAGATAAAATGATGCTCCTTCAAACTACAAACATAGTTTTTTCATTTAAGAGTTTTCTATGGTGTATTTACACCAATATTATATAGAATATTTATGCTCTTAAACATACAATACTTTATTGCATCAATCTTCATTTTAACATAAAATATATAAAAACAAAATGGTTAATTTAAGAAAGGTAAAGGACAAAAGCCATCTTCCCTATGCTGGGCGGAAAAGACCTGAGTTCAAGTCCCATCATTGATGAGAGGAATTTTTATGGACCTTTTTCACAATGTGGCTTAGTTAGTCGGTATCAGGCAAGGGTAATGGTTTTTTCTTCTGGAAACTCGGGTAATTGTCCAGCAAGCAGAAAATTGACCAAAGAATACAAACAGTTTACAGACAGTATACACTGAGTAATGTGGCCTTAGTCGCTGATGCCCTAAAATGCTATTACAACAAAGGACAAAAATTCAGAAGTAATAATGTAACAAAAAAAAAAAAAAAACTATGAGTTCGTATAGATTTTTGACATCATGAATTATTCTCATTTAATGCAGAATTTTATTTTAACACTTGTTTCTTGCTGGAACATGTAGAAAGATGATAAAAAACTTTGTAGTCAAATAGAATCTTATTTATGATTTTTTTTTTTTTTTTTTTTGCTTGTCATGAAAAGTAATTATGAAACTTATGTTACAATCTTTCTTGATCATCACACCTTTTGTTGTGTTCACTGTGCATTTTAAATAAACAGCACCTATTTCTAAGTTGACTGAAGTTCTGAAACAGTTCCTTATACTTAATTAACTGAAATTATAGTATTTGAGGCACTTTTTAAGCTGAACCAATGGGTGTAGTTGATTGCGTACTTTATTTCAGGTATTTGATAATGAGCTGGGAAATGAAGGTGAAATTACAGGTCTGGAATTTCATAGAATGGCAGGAAAGGATAACCGGTACTTCATTCTGGCTACAACCCCAAGGTTAGTCCAAGATATTTTATTACTACTTTTGATTTTTTATTTCTTGGTTGCATTTCTGTTTATGATATGAACTATATATATGAATGAATGATTTCTGAACAGCTGTGATAAGTAATGTATTAGCAAACACCTAATAAAAATATAAGAATTTTTCTGCATGTCTATATAAAAGGGCAATTTTCTTGGGCATTAAAATATTCTATTTTATTTTCAATTGTCAGTTTCCCTTACAATTAAATAAATCCTTAAGCTCAAACTAAGGTATAAAATGAGAACATTTACATTTAGTGCAACTCAGTTACTTATTACGGTTTAATTCTGGTTTCTTGATGTCCAAGTTGAAAGCACATTACAAAGAATTATTATTATAATGATGAATTTACCCTTTTGTGAGTATGCATGTGTACAGACACTCCTCGGTTTACATAATACTGGACTTACAGAAATTTGACTTTACGTAAGTTTTTGTTGGATGGTGCAAACTTGAAATAATCATGGAAACGTATTTTGCATCCTGTAGGAATAAATGCAGGTATCGTGAAAACATCGTAATGTGAACCCACTAACACATTGTGTTGTGTTTTTTTGTTTTGTTTTGATAATTTGTTCCAAAATCTCGGAAGTTGAAATTTTTGCTATTTAACCAAGCTATTTATCTAAAAGGTCATTTTTATAATCTCTCTAAAAGGTCATTTTTATAATGGAAATTGCACTAGACTTTCATATGTTCCGTTATAAAAATCAATTTTGAACTGTGGATTTTTACGTTACAGTATTATGGTGAAATGATTTCCCCTTCACTGAAATCTTCAATCATATAAAAAACATAAATTTTCAGAATCTTCTCTTCATTCCTATTTACTTATTACAATGGTGAAAGGAAAGTGCAATTGCTGGCAGTGCTAGGAAACAAAACAAAATTGATTTAGAAATGAAGATGATTAATTAAGAAGTACAAAGCAGGACAAAATTTGTCATCTATTGCAGTGGTCTTCAAACATTTTGGTCGCACACCCTGGAAAAAAAATAAATAATAAATATATAAGTTTAATATATATTTTTTAATTTATAAATCATTTACATGGAAGGCATTATATCTAAAATCACATATAATTTTAAAAGATCACAAATAAAAAACACAAAACAAAATTAAATCGAAGTTCAAGTACAAAACGATGAGAAATCATTAATGTAACAAGTGTAGTAAATGTAATGCAATACTATTTGTTTTATTTATAAATGCACTATATCTAGATTTTATTATCTAGATATAATGTATTATATCTAGATTATATATCAGTGGTGGAAAACAGCCCTCACGATATTATTGAGGATTATTTCATGCACCCCCACTTTGGAGACCACTGATCTATTGCATGGGAATTAAGTCTCACTGCTTCAACAGTGAATGCTATTTCAAAGGACAGTATGCGCATAAAAGAACATGGATCATCGTATTTAAGATCAACAGTGTTCAGGTGCTATATAGAAGATGGAAAAGCTATTAATAATATGGATGGAAAATCAGATTCAGAAGCAAATGCCCCTGAGTCCAATGGCCATTCAAGCAAAATCAAGAAGTATTTGTGAAGATATTAAGGATAAGTACGGCAAACCCCAAGCAAAGTTTGTGGCAAGCATTGGGTGGTTTAATAGGTTCAAGCATCGTGCTGGTTTCCAAAACATTAAAGTATGCAGTGAAATCACCAGTGCTGATTCTGCAGCTGCAGAGAAATTTTGTGATGTGTTGGAAAAAATCCATTCTAAATCTCCACAGCCTTCAATTTATTTATTTTATTAAATCTGTTTATTGCTCTGCTCAAGAGCCACCTCCCTGGATAACAGTAAACTAGGGGGGTGAGATGCATTTAGGGCTAAAGCCTCAAGCTGCGAGCAAATTTAGACTACGTATATATTAAGTGCAATAGCATCATTAATACACAGCGATTTCTGAATAAACCGAATATTTATAAGGCGGCATCGTTTTAAGTTATATCTCATATTGTGAATACCTTCACAACGAGTTGCCATGATATTGCACTACTTTGAATAAGTAACGCTTCACCTAAGGAGAAGTCTTCTCCATGGTGAAGCGTTACTTATTCGAAGTAGTGCAATATCATGGCAACTCGTTGTGAAGGTATTCACAATATGAGATATAACTTAAAACAATGCCGCCTTATAAATATTCTGTTTATTCAGAAATGGCTGTGTATTAATGATGCTATTGCACTTAATATATACATAGGCTAGGGGGGTGATATTTACATTCAGAGGTTAAGGCAGGGACATGTGTCCAGTGGTTATATGGAGTACATGTATGCTTAACCTGAAAAGTACAAAGCTTACAGTGTTTATTATTTTACATACTTGAAAGTTGTGGAATATCTAAGTGTCCCAAATTAAAGGATATTATTTTATCAAAAGTACTGTAAATTACAAAAACATGAGAAATATGTACAAAAAATCAGCAGTGGCCTGCTTATCAGCTGGAGAGTTAATTCTGGCAATGATGCTTGAAAGGTAAAACTTGCTGACATTATGCCTGTCCCTCTTTCTTTTGGTAATATTATAATTATGAAATGTTTGTAATTTTGTACACTTTTGTAATTTTTCTTGTACATGAGATAAAAAAAATTCAATAAATAATTCTATTTAAAGGTTTAGCAAACATTTTTTTTTTGATTCAAATTCAGCACACATAGTTGCGAGTGCTTCATAAGCCTTTAGCAAAATTCTGACTTACTTAGAGTTCCGCAGAACGCAACCCTTATGTAAGTTGTGGAGTGGCTGTATATACATTTTTCATCTATTAACTCTGTAGAATACACATTTTTCATGTGTGAAAACTGTAGGCCTACTTAAATTTTGAAAATTTGCATTCTAGAATGCTGGATAGTAAGGATACTATCCAGCATTAATCACATTTTTTCGTCTTAAACAATTTAGGGTTATAGAATTTGCCATATGATTTCCATAATGGAGATACATTGTTTGAAGGAATACATGATACTTAGAAATTGGGTAAAAAGCTTCATTCTTTAGTCATTCATTTTCCATTAAGTTGAAAATAAAAAGTAATTGAAATGAAGAGAAGCAGTGAAAATAAAAAGTAATTGAAATGAAGAGAAGCAGTATGTTAATATGTATTTTTCATATTGATTTCGAAAATTTTCCATCAGTATTATATAAAAAACATTAGTTTGATTAATATTATATTCATTAGGATCTCATTTTATGAGTTGTATATAATTCAGTTTATAAACTGTTTTGTTGTTATTTATTAGACGGTTGTATCAGTTTGTTGGCAGTATACCAGCAGGATCAGAACCACCAGTTTTACAACATATTTTTAACAGCTATAGAGAGATTCCTGGTGAGTTTAAAGTATTTTTAACATTAAATTGATTCTCTCTCTCTCTCTCTCTCTCTCTCTCTCTCTCTCTCTCTCTCTCTCTCTCTCTCTCAATAACTAGTATCTCTCTCGTTTGTGAAAATTATTCTTCTATTGATTAGAAGACTAAATTGTATAAGATGATTCAAAATATCAATAATTCAAGATTTTGAAATATTTGTTATAATGTTTGATTAAATATGTATTGAGTTGAATCATCCAAGTTTATGGTCACTGATTCAAATCTTTATACATTTAAACAAACATTGAAAGAAAAAATCAAAAATCCTAAATTTTGTATTTATATCAAATATAACTGTACTGGTAAAATCTGATTATAGGATAAATAAGTTTATATTGAAATTTTTTGTAATTTAATGTCATATGTTTGAATGGTATGTTGATTGTAAAATGTATTTATGCACTTTAATAGAGAGGTTTCAAGAAATTCCAGGAGAACTGGAATACAGCAAATTACAATTCTATTATCCATCACCAAGAGCTCAACCAGTAACATTTGGTTGGATGACAGGTCAGTAAATCTTTGTTATTTCACCTATATGTAATTGAGATCCATATTCTAATGTACTTTAATCATGAATTTAAGTAACTGTGTTTAATTCTGTTCTTTTTAAGTTTATATATATAAATTTGTAGGTAGTTATTTACATATTAATTATATAAAATATATAAAATTTTATATATTTAATATGTGTTTTTTGGCACTAATTTTCATAAATTATGAAGGAATTAAATGCTTTGGGTGTAACATGTGCACAGGGTGTGTTATGTTATTTCTTGTGCTTATTCCTAAAATACATTAATTGTGTATTTTATTATGCAATATGTTATTTATTATTCATAATGACATTTTTCTTCTAACTCCTGTATTAATGATTTTGGTAAAACACCTCCCACCATTCTCAACACGCTCCATTCAATGCCTCCTGTGATCTTCCGTCAAAAGGATATCAGAAGGATTTTGATGAATCTTGATGCTAAGAAAGCTCCAGGTCCTGATGGTATTTCTCCACTGTTCTCAAAACCTGTGCTCCTGAACTTATTCCTATTCTTTGCCACCTTTTTTCACTTTCTTATTCCAAAGGTTGGAAATTTCCTGATATCCAGTCAGTTCCTAAAAAAAGGGTGACAAATCCCTCCCATCCAATTATTGTCCCATTGCAATTACTTCTACTCTTTCTAAAGTAATGGAGAAATCAATTAACCGCCAACTCTTAAACTATCTAGAAACCTTCCGTCTGATCAACGATCGCCTGTATGGATTCCGTCAGTGTCGATCCACTGGTGATATTCTGGCTTATGTTACACATTTATTGACAAATTCAATGGAAAGGTTCGGTGAAACACAAGTAGTTGCTCTTGACATCTCACAGGCTTTTGATCGTGTTTGGCATAAAGGTCTTCTAAACAAGCTTCCATCTTATGGTTTGCCAACTGTTTTTTGTAATTGGTTATCCAGTTTTCTCTCTGATCGCTCACTGAGGGTGATGGTAGATGGCTCTCTGTCTTCTAACTTCTCCAGTAATGCTGGTGTCCCCCAAGGTTCAGTTCTTTCCCCCACTCTTTTCCTCTTGTATATTAATGACCTTCCATTGACTGGAAATCCTATCCATAGTTTTGCCGATGATACCACATTGCATTCCACTTTCCATTTTGAGAAACCTTGTCCTGCACAATCAGCTTCAACTTCTCGAAAATCTGCTACCAATTCCTTAAATGCCGATCTTCAGGTAATTCTCCTGTGGGGTAAAGACAACTTAGTTTATTTCAACCCTTCTAAAACTCAGTCTTGTCTTATATCTCGCAAAAAGGATTCTTCTGTTCCTATGCTTATCTTTAGTGACACTCCGATTTCTAGGCAAAATGATATATCTCTTTTGGGGATTACCCTGACTTCTGATCTCTCTTGGCACAAGCACATACAAATATTGCTTCCTCTGCATCTAAAAACTTGGTTTTCTCTTTTGCTCTCGGTGTTACGTTTCTTCTAAACAGCTGTTGATTGACTCTGTACAAATCACAAATCCGTCCTACCATGGAATGTTGTTCCCACATCTGGGGCGGTGCCCCCAAAACCTCTCTCAGGCCTCTTGATTCCATTCAGAAGAGGGCTGTTAGGTTAATTAATGACTCTTCTCTAACAGAGTCTCTCCAGTCACTGTCTCATAAACATACTGTTTCTGCTGCATGCCTTTTCTACAGATACTTCCATGGGTACTGTTCTTCTGAATTGGCTTCTATAATTCCTGCTCTCTCTTTCAAAATAGTCCGAACACGTGCCATCACCAGCCAACATCAATTTATTGTCCAACTTCAAACTCACAGAACCAACTTTTCATCTTCCTCGTTTATTCATTCAACTGCCATTTTCTGGAACAACCTTCCTTCATACGTATTTCCTGAAAATTACAGTCTACAGAAGTTCAAGTCTAATGTCAACAAATATCTTCTTTCATCTTCTCAACCTCCAACCCAAGCATGGTACTATAGGTTCTAATACCTCTTGTGTTTGGGGTTTTCATAAAAAAAATTTAATATCTCATTATGCAATTGACTATGAGTGATTATGCATTGATTACTGTCAGTCTCTAATTACTAATAGTAATAACCTATTATATCTCTTTTTATTGTGTTAATATGTATTTACCCATAAAAACTCGTGCAATGTGTAGCATTTCGTTTTGTTTGCTATTGCTAATTAAGTATTCATATTTCATATAATAACAAAAAGAACTTGTGTATGTAAAGAAATTTAAGTTAAAAAAATTGGAATACCTTGGTTTAATATGTCTGGCCACAAGGAAGGAAGGAAGTTGCAGGTTCAAGAACATGCTGCCACAAAAATTATATGGCCTGTTGTGAACTGTGGTCCCAGAAAAATCCTGGTTTGCCCTTAATTTCATTTGTAAACATTCACAATAAATATATAAACTCTTTTGGCATAAAATGTTAAATAAATAAACAGAAATTTATATATTTAACATTTTGTAGCATTCTGTAAGAGAATTTGATTTAAAATATTTTTTGAATCAAAGCACACAAATGGATGAAATTCAGTAAATAACATCTGGGGAAGTGATGGCACCTGGATACACCGTGGGATGAAAACAAGCCGGTGGAGGCAGTGTAATGCTTTGGGTGATGTTCCGCTAGGATACCCTGGGTCCAGTCATCCATGTGCCGGGCACTCTGATATCTACCACCTACCTAAACATCATTGCTGACCAGGTGTTTATGTAATATAGATTGATCTGCTATGTTGAAAAGTAATAATTTTGGATGGGCAAAGAAGGAAATTAGGAATAATGAATGACATACAGTAAATCATCGATTTAACGGACCAGACAAATAATAATACAGTAATGTACATATTACTCTCAACCATATTATTTTTTTTAGGTTATACAAAACTTCAGTGTTATTATTAATTAAAAATTAATAATAATTACCTATTTCCCTTATTGTTTTGATAATTACCTACTTTTATTTTTATAATCAAATTCAGGAAATTGTTTTTTATACTTTCTGAACGCATGTTCAAATAGCTGTTTTCCCAGATTACAGATAATAGATAGGAGCAGGCGGTGACTTGCGAGCTGAGCGTGACTCGGGACACTAAATTGCAGGTCTACCAACTTGCTTTGTTTCAGTCTCAGTCTGCCTCAAGCTATCGTGCGGTCAGGCTGTATACAGAGTGTTTCTGTGATTTTTGAATTGTGACTTTATTTATTAAATAATTTTGCAGTCCTTACAATTTAAAATGGCATCAAGTGATAGTGGATTTAAAAGAAAACATGTGAACTTAAATGTGGTGCAGAAATTAGAGCTAATTGAGAAATTAAAACAAGGCATCTCAGTAGCACATGTTTGTGAAATTTATGGCGTGAAAAAACAAACTGTTTCTGATATCCGTAAATCAAAAGCCAAATTGTAACATAATTTTATTTTGTACAGTACTGTATATTGTATTAAAGCTCTTGTTTTTATATTAAGAACAATAAAAAATGTCCCCCTGGTTACATTCTATTTAACAGACTTTCGGCATCAACGGACACCCCTTCTCCCCCTACTAGTCCGTTAATTTGAGGGTTTACTGTATATGTTTTTACTGCTTGTGTTTAATAGTAATGCACAGCATAATGACATCATCTTTCATAATGTAGTTTCCAAGAAGAAGAAAGTGAGATCTACCCAAATACAAACAATTATGGTGATGCCAAAAGCTGTGACATTCAAAGTTTATATTCTAGCAAAAATAAAATGTTCAGATTTTGCTTAAATTTTCAAATGCATGATTTGTTATGCCAGATTTACTAAAGAAAAGTATTAAAAGTAAGTATTAGCGACATCCATTTTTTTTTTTTTTTTTTTTTTTGTTGGAGAAGGAAAATGAAATTCCAAGAAAGTGTGGAAATGGGAGGAAGAGAGAAAAATTAATAAAAATTGTGCACTTTCTTTGCTGAACAACCCCTAAAAATAATTTTAAGCATTGAAGTCCTTACATAGTTAAAATTTTTGTATGATCCCTAAATTTCTCTACACAATTTTGCTTTTGTCTTTTAGAGCCTGGAGTGATGTATGGAAAAATTGATTATTACAGTGCTTTGGAAGGAGATCCAGTAATAGCAGATGCACACTTGCTGCAGTATCCTTTGTTTTTGACAACAAAAAAAAGGTGCTTTTTTAAAGTAAGAAGAGTCAATTGAGCAAAACCACTGTATATTTTTCTAATTGAATAGTTTTCTATTTAAATAACTTCTCTTTTCTCAGTATTCCTTGCAGCTCATTGCATGATTATATGGATGCCCTGTGACAGTATAGTGATTTTGCCACTTGTCACTCATTTGGAGAAGTCTGGGTTGATTCCTGTCTATGACTGGAGGAATTGCTGAAGTCCTCTTTGATTGAGGCTGTAGTTAGCTGATCTGAGGCAGAGGAAGTAGGGTTCCCCCCACATGAGTTATTCCTGGTTTTTCAGCCTACACAACATGCAAATTATCCTGTGAATACACGTCTGTCTAAACATAATTGATGGGACAATATGGACCAAGTCATCAGTGTGCCTAAAACTCAACAACAGCCACCACAGAACATGATTATATGTCCATGTTGTTGTTGAGCAGCATTATCAAAATACTTACTATAAATGCAGCATTATTGAAATAATGGCACTCAGAAATAGCCACATGATTATATGGTGAAATCACATTGTTGAAACTATACATAGAGGAGGCTATGACATCACATGAAGTTTAAAGCACTTCAGACTTTTCTAGCAAAATTCTGAGACCAGTTTTTCATATTGGCAGTGAAACAATGCTGTATACATTGTTTCTTAGAAAATATCTCACAGATACACATACTGAGTTGAGCTGAGATATAATAGTTAGAACAGCCATTGAAGATGGGAATTGGTATTATTCTGGTGGTTCACCAAAAATGTGAAAATAATATGTACAGTATACTGAGCATGTTATTCCAAAAGATACTTTCTTAAACAGAAAGAACATGTAGTAAGGTGAAGATAGCTATTCTGTATAGCATCAGCAAAAAGTCAGGACTACTTAAAATCATTATAAAATAATTTGTTTACTTTTACCTAATGTACAAACATACATTAGATCAAAAATGGTTGTGATATATTTAGTTTTCATGTACTTAGATTTTGGTCTGCCTGTTCATATCAATTAGACTTCTGATTGGGAAATTCTGGAGTCATGAGTTTTCTAGATCTTGCTGTAGTGATCAGTTTCTGGCAGTTTATAGACTATTCTACCTCACCTGCTCTCTGCATATCAGATGTATATATAAAGTAAACCTCCTGGTGAGGTCAATCCATTACGAGCATAAGAGTTAATGTTGGTGCATATTAGTAAACTCTTGCACTTGTTATAATTTTTGGTGCCAGTGCATTGAATGTGCTTTTGAAATATCATATTAGTACGTTAATTCACCAGATAGCTTTTGTTATGTGTGCAATGGTTGAATTAAACCTTGCAAACAGTCTATAATGCCCTTATTAAAGAAAGCATTTGAACTTTATTTTGGATTCAGATTTGTTGATCAGAACAGGAAAGGAGCTCCTCATATAGTAGTATCACTAAACAGAATCTAGCTTCTGCAGGCTGTAAAGCCGGATTAGTGGCAATAACTTTGCTGAGTCACATATTATTTTTGTGTTCACAGATTCTTTTGACCAGCTTCTGTTGGCTCTGTCTCACATAAACACCTTACAAACCTTGCGTTTGATGTGATCCACTGGTTGTTTTATTTTTTTCTTCTGTTGGGATGGGAAGAAAGGCTTGAGGGGCTGTCCAGTGTTACTGAATGGACTAGTGTGCACTGGAATGCCATTACAGTTCATTACATGCATTGGTAATGTCATGTATATGCTCAGTTATTAAAATAAGATATTTTATTAATGAGTGCTCTGTTTTGTAAATTTTCCATTTCAACCCCTGGTTTTCTTGACCACCTATGCAATTTTATTACTCCTATTCCAGAGAGGAATAGGATTGTGATGTGGACATGTGGTGTTTTCTGTTTGATTTGTGGCAGAATTTTTGTGAGTGTCTGTTCTATGTAGGGTGTGATTCTATGTACAAATGCAATAAGATCGAGTTTACTACCCGTTTATAATAGATTGCGCTAACAGAAGAGCCCAATAAACCGGAAAGTGCAAATTGTTTTTATTTTTTTGTGGTAATGACCTCCCGAAATGTGTTTCAAAAAAATATCAGTATAGCGTTCAAAATTGATTCTTATAATGGAACATATGATAATGATGAAAGTGTAGTGCAATTTCCATTATAAAAATGACATTTTAGAGAGATAAATAGTTTAGTTATATAGCAAAAATTTCAACTTCAGAGGTCTTGGAATGAATTACCAAAAAAAAATAATGTGTTATTGGGTTCACAATTATGATATTTTCACAATACCTCTATTTATTCCTAAGGGATGCAAAATACGTTATCACAATTTTTTTAAGTTTGCACTGGCTGGCAAAAACTTACGTAAAGTCGAATTTCCATAAGTCGAGTATTTCATTAGCCTGGAAGTGGCTGTATTTTCCGGAGCCAACCACCAATTTGGGTGGTTGGCTCCGGAAAATACGTCACCCAAAAAAAGTCACCCAAACTGTAGGTATACAACAATGAGTTTTTGTATATTATCTTATGTATTTGTATTCTTTAACAGTCTAACATATTTTTCCACACATTCTGAAAGATTTATCTAAATATATCTTCCATTTTCACTAATCTTCACCAAATACTAATACACATACACTGTGCTGCCACTTTATTAGGTACACCTATCTAGTAACGTGTTGAGCCTCCTTTAGCCTTCAAAACAGCCTGAATTCGTCTAGGCATGGATTGAACAAGATGCTGAAAATGTAGTGCAGGAATGGAGTGCCATGCAGACATCAGCGGGTCGTGCAGTTCCTTGAGATTCGATGGAGGTGTATGCCTGCAGCAAACAGCCCTTTCCAGCTCGTCCCAAAGATGTTCAATAGGATTGAGATTTGCAGACTGAGCTGGCCACTGCAGCAAAGAAAAGTCATTGTCACGTTCCTGGAACCATTCCATAGTGATTCAGGCTTTGTGCACCGGCGCATTATCCTGCTGGAAGTAATCATCTGACTGAGGATAAACTGTCATCATGAATGGATGCACTTGGTCAGCAACGATGTTTAGGTACGATGTGGCATTCAGACATGAATCTATGGGTATCAATGGACCCAACGTTTGCTAAGAAAACATTCCCCACACCATAACACTGCCCCTACCATCTTGCACAGTAGTCGTCAGACATGACGGGTCCATGGATTCTTGTTGTTTTCGCCAAATTCTGAGCCTTCCATCAACATGATGCACCAGGAACTACGACTTGTCAGACCAAGCAACTGTTTTCCAATCCTCGATAGTCCAGTGCTGGTGTGGCTGTGCCCACTGGAGGCGTGCTCTCTTGTTTTTCACTGATCACAAAGGTATGTGATGTGGCTGTCGGCTATTGTAGCCCATTCGCAGCAAAGTGCACCTAGTGGTTCGTTGCGATATTTTGTTCTGAGCACCAAGGTTGTATTCTGACATGACGTACGACATTGTGACCCATCTGTTTGCTTGCACAATTCTAGCCATCCTCCTCTGACCTCTCTCATCAACAAGCGATTTTCTTCCACAGGAGTGCCGTTGAGAGGATGTTTTCTGTTCGTTGCACCATTCTTGATACACCCTTGAAACTGTGGTGTGTGTGAAAAGCTCAGGAGAACTGCCGTTTCTGAGTTGCTTTGTCGAGCATGTCTTGCACCTACTACCATGCCACATTCGAAGTCTGTTAGATCACTCTTTTTCCCCTTTCTTGCTACGGTTTGTATGCTTAACTGATATTAGAAAGGTCGTTCTGTTGAATTTATATCCACAACTGTGGTCATGTGACTTGCAACGTTGTGGGACAAACCATTTGTGTGTACAACAGGGGTGTACCTAATAAAGTGGCAGCACAGTGTATATTCTAACAAATAATACTATATATATATATGTGTGTGTGGTACTGAAGAGTTCAACTAAGAGGATAGATGGTACCCAAACTATCCTGGCACCATGGTATGCCATGACCTTCTTCAATTGTGCCACAAGTTTAGGAAGAGCACCTTTCAATTTGATGGCAATCACTCTTTAGGTGTGCTGCAAACATTGGACTTTTAACTCCAAGTGTGACTCGAGTGACAGAAGTTTGGGACCCATGAACAGAGCATAAACAAATCTTCTCATTCTGCATTACCAACTAGATTCACTCTCATGATCTGCGGCAGGCAGGAGCAATAATTGTTGTAACCTTTTGTTTAAAGAGATTGGGTTGAATCACATATATGTTAATGAAAAAAATTTTAAAAAATGGAGTGTAAAATTTTAGTGTACAAATATAAAATTATGGTATCTTAAATCTGTGGTTGAAAAGGAATCACTGAATATAATGCATTTTCCACCATATTTGTTTATATAAATTATTATTCAGTTTATCAACAGTAAATATGTTACATGCAAATACATAAATTAAAACTAATATAAGACCCTAGCCTCATCCCTCACTATCCCTCATCTAAATAAAATAACCATATTATGAGGTGATATTTTTGTATCCCATGTAGAGTCCCGTCATCAAGCCAAAAAAAGGAAGGTTATTACAGGCTAAAAAACAGACTTCTTTGTTTTCACAACAAATACCTTTTTTCTCACAATTAATTTCAAAATTCTGAACTGTTTTGTATTTCCTACTATTATCCAGAAATATCTTAGATCTTCCACTTGTGATTTGTGAATACTATTAACTTGTTCTCAGATATCCTGAAGAAGTCAGTACCTCTAAAAAGCCACTCTCTATGGTGCTTACAGAGTTTCACACATTAGTTCTCTTTGAAGATAGGTAAGATCTTGATTGAAAAATAGTGTACAAGGTGAACTTTAGATTTATGAAACATTTGTAGAATTATTGTGTCCTAGGGTGTCCCAAAATTTTATGATATTGCAACAAATTTATTTTAGGTATGAAATGTTAAATGATTATTATAGAACTATGAAATTTATAACAGCAAAGTGATGATTTTTGTTAGGTTTAGTATCTGAAGTTAAGCCATTTAGTACTTTATAAAGCTCTATCATTTCTCAAAAAAAATTAAAAAGTACAGTAGAATGTCAGTTATCTGAAATAAATTTGAAAGGCTGATCTTTCTTCTTTTTTTTATTAATAACTGTAGTGCAGTAAGCGTGGGTTATAGGGATCGCATTTGCAAATTTAATTTTGGTTCTAATAAATGAAAGATCGAGTTTACTACCCATTTATAACAGATTGTACAAACAAAAAGCCCAGTAAACCACAAACTGTAAATTGTTTTTGTTGTTTTATGGCTGTGACCTTCAGAAATGTACTTTAGAAAAATATCACAGAGACCCGAGTTTTCTCGGAAACCATGAGTGAATTTCTGATTAGTTTAGCTCCAGATTCAGTAAGAATAATATCAGCCCGAAACTGTACCATTTATTTTTCTCAATTTTTTAAGGTAAAATGTGAACAAAAAGAAAACGTGTAGTTTTAACATTGCAATATAAAATGGAAATTATTAATAGAATTAGAAAAGGTGAAATTTTAGGAAATCTCTGCAAAGGGTTTAATGTGGGAACTTCAACAATTTTCAGCATCAAGAAAAATTCCAATGCTATAACATGGATAGTGAAGGAGGATCTAGCAGAAAAAAAGGCTACATTGAAACCTGAAAATGCCACTAGAGTGTGCACTTTATTTGTCGTTTCTTCAGAAGTGAAGTTTAGGTGAACCAGTGTCTAACTCAATGTTGTGTGAAAAAGCATTGGATTTTAATCGAAAATAGTAGTGGCAGTGGCATATGATGCAAGAAAGCAAGTATATGAGCTTATGCAGCATCAACCAAAAAAAAAATTTACCAAACAATTCCCTCTAAATGTTTGTCCAGTTCCAGTTCCTCCTTAAATTTATTTAACCTATCAACTTCAACAACGACAGATGGAAGTTTGTTCCAGCAATCAACCACCTGCAGACTAAAGCCAAACTTCCGCACATCTGTCCTACAACTGTCTTTCTTCAATTTGAATTTATGCCCCCTTAGGTTCGTAATCTGAACAAGTGGAAGAATCCCATCAGAATTCAGCATGCTCAACCCATTCAAGGCCTTATACACCTCAATCAGATCACCTTGTAGGCGCCTTGTCTCCAGCCACTGCAATTTGCAGAACCTAAGCCTCTCTTGGTAAGAGGATCCCTTCATTCCCCTCACCAATCTTGTTGCCCTTCTCTGTACATGCTCAAGCAAATCTACATCCTTCCTAAAATGTAGCCTCCAGACCTGTATGCAGTACTGAAGGCATGGCCTGACCATTTCCTTATACAGAGGGACACTCACTTCCTTTTCCCTGCTAGCAAAATTCCTGTATATCATTAACAAAACCCCATGACCTGCCCTGGCAGCCTGTCTGCATTGCTCAGAAAACTTCATATCTGACTGCACAATTACTCCCAGGTCCTTTTCATTTTCTATCACCTTATGTGTAGTACCACACAATTGGTACGTTTCTCAGGGGTTACTTCTACCCATGTACAGTACTTTGCATTTGTCAATGTTAAACTTCAGTTGCCACTTCTCAGCCCATCTGCCCAAATTTTCTAGATCCTGTTGCAGTAGCATACTGCCATTACTGTCATTAACAACCCTGCCAACCTTTGTATCATCTGCAAACTTAGCCATTAAGCCTGATATGCCTTCATCAATATCACTCATAAATATACAAAACAACAATGGGCCCAACACTGAATCCTGGGAAACTGCACTAATAACATTAGTCCATGAAGAGCAGTGTCCACTGGTTACCACTTTCTGTCTTCCCCCACTCAACCATCCTTTTATCCATTGTAGAAACTTATCCTTAATACCATTCTGCTCCAATTTGTACAGTAGTCTTCCATGCTCAACAGTGTCAAAAGCTTTCCTGAAATCCAAGTATATATCAAAATTATTTTTTGCATCCAGTTCCTTCGTAACCACATCATAATATCAAATCAAATTTATCAGACAAGACTTTCCCTTAACAAACCCATGCTGTGTCTGAATTATTGCTGCAGTCTTGTCTAGATGATCCTGCAATGCATCTTTAACCAGTGACTCCATTAATTTACCCGGAACAGAAGTTAAACTAACTGGTCTGTAATTACTCATGTTACTCTTCAATCCCCCTTTGTGAATTGGGGATACATTTGCACATCTCCAGTCCATGGGACCTCCCCTGAGTCCATACTTATTAAGAAATATTGTTCAAGGTGTGAAAATTAAGAGGTAATGAAAATTTTAAGTCAAGCACAGGTTGGCTGAAAAACTTTAAACTGGAACATGGTATACTTGAACTAGACATTCAAGGCAAGTAACTTTCTGTAGACAAATCGGCAGCAGTGTTCTTTAAAAGTAAGTTTGCTTCAGTTAAGCAAATTATGAGAAATAAAATGTTTATAATGTTGATGAAGTGAGATGGAAAGCATTACCGAGAAAAAACCCTAGACACTATAAGAGCAGTGCCTGCACCAGGTTTTTAGATGAGAAAAGAGCAAGTTACAATTGCTGTGTGCAAATGCTACTGGGATGCACAGTTGTCCGTGCTCATTATCGGTAAATCGAAAAAACCAAAAGCATTTAAAAATCTTTCTTATTTTCCTGTTTTGGATAAAAATCATAAAAATGCATGGATGGATGGTTCTGTTTTCTGAGATTGGTTTATAATTTTTTTTATTTAATTAATATTAATTATTTAATTTAATCTTACCTTACGTTGAATTATCCAGAAAATTTGGCTATCCAGAAGAGTTCTGACATCAGTTATTCCAGATAACTGATGCTCTACTGTATTAAAAAGTTCTTAAGTACCACTTGCAATTTCCACCTCATCTGTCTAACATAAGAATGAAACACCTGAAAAAACTGAACCTTGTATGGGTGATATTTTTGACCACAAAATTTAACTTAACAGCTTTTATTAAAACAAACCAGCTTTCTGGCTGCTTTATATATCTAAAGATATCTATTTACATTATATTATCTATTTATATCTAAAGATAGTGGTGGACAAAAAAACTGCATCACTTGTGAATTTTGCAAATAATGTATTTTGCACTGCATTGTGGGTTGCAGAAATGTTCAAAATGCATTTGTTAGATGGGATATATATGTATCTCTGTGAATGAAATTCAATAAAAATACTCCACTTGATATACCCAATTGCCATAAATATCTTCCCAAAGGGTAAAATGCATAATTAATGGAAATATGAGAAATCATGCAAATTGCAATCATGACAACCAAACATACATTTTATTGCATTTATGTGTACAAACTGAAATGACAAGTTAATGTAATAGTATTATGTACTGTAAATTAGCAAAATAAGTTCTCAATATTTTATTGTTCCTCCTTGAGCTGCAATTACAGCCTTGCAACAATCTGGTATAGAGTTAATGAACTTCTAGATATACGGTTGCCCAATTTCATGGTACCACACCCTTACAGTGCTCTCCTGCGCAGCTGAATCTTACTTGTTGGCTTCTTCTGAGCAATTTTAGATAACATTACATACCAGCAATTTTCAATAGGGTTTAAATCTGCACTGTTGCCTGGCCAGTCCAACACTGTAATGCCAGCATTTCTGAGGTATGACTGCACCTTAAGGGAGAAAAATGTGGGAAAACTTTGGTGTAAGTATGTTTTAACCCTTGTGAGACAAGAAGACAAACTCATCATTAAATCTAAATAGCATAAAACTTACCAATTTTTCTGTGTGGCAAGGTGCTGAGTCCTGTTGAAAAATGCAGTTTTGGATGTCTGTGTGGTTGATCCCTAATAACGGATTTCAGGCATGCCTCCAAGATAGCAGTGTAGGTTTCTGCATTCACCGTTCCATTAATAAACTTAATTTGCCCCACCCCTTTGCTTGTTATGCAGCCCCAGACCATCTGACTGGCAGAGAACTTTACAGTCGGTGTTATGCAGTCAGGATGGTATGCCTCTGATTTTCGTCTTCTGACATATGGCTTCCCATCTGAGCCATGCAGGTTGAATTTCGATTCGTCAGAAAAGATGACAGTGTCCCGTTTCTCTTTTGTCCATGAAATGTGCATTTTAGCCCAAGCAAGTTGCTTCTCCCTCATTTGTTGGGTTGACAAAAGCTTCTTCTTCTTCTTGGGCCGATAGGCATGGAGACCACATTCTGAAAGCCATCTTTGGATAGTTCGTGCACTTGTTTCAACACCAGAGGCCATCTCAAAATCCAGTCTAAAATCAGGAGCACTACATGGCGATTTCGAAGGCATGGCCATTTCAAATATCGATCTTGGGAAGGCATAGTCACTCTCTTATGGCCTCATCCAGGTCTTCTCTTCACATCACATGTTTCACGCTTTAATTTCAGCACCCAGGATACTATTGTCTGGTGGTAGCCTATGTTATCAGCATTAGCACGTGTAGAAAGCCCTTCCTGGGACAGAGCAACAGCTACACTTTTTTTTTTCTTGGTGTCAGCTGAACATATGGAGCCATGCTTACACCTCCGCAAAACAGGATACTAATGAGCATTTATATCCTTCCAATTCCATATTTATAGAAACAGCTGATGCAATACTTTGCAATTACTGTCTGATGCAATAGAAGTGTTATCTAATGCAATACCTTTGTTTTGCGACAAACAAAATGACTGTAATCAAACAATATCTTATACGTTTCACTACAAATGTTACTTTTTTTAAGGTGATGCAATTTTTTTGTCCACCACTGTATTTATTTAAAGAAATATATTTACTATTAAGACACACATTTATGATTCTAAGACTATTTTAGAAAAGGAACACTAATGTACCATAAAACTAATGCAGCAACTTATACTACAATTAGGATCATCACACACACAGCCACGAGCAGGTTTAAATCTGTCACTTGGTTGGATTGACATTCAGATTTGCATTTTGCATGTCACATTCATTTATTTTAACTAGAATGCAGTAGCCGTGGCATATGTTCCTTTATTGAGTTTATTTTCTACTTTTGTATTGAGATCAGGTAGGGCACCCACTGAGACCGTTGGCTAGATGGTGGTCACCGACTAAAATATATCGCGTTAGATCATGTTTTAGTCATTATCCATTTGTTCTCTGAGGAAGTAGTGCATGTGGGCTTCCTCTCTTCATTTAATTTTCATTTACTGTGGAAGTGGCACGCTTCTTTTGGTGGGTGTGGTCACCTTGGGCAGGGAGTCGTTCTTGCACTTGTAGATGGGCAGCATTGCTTTATTCATATGTATTTGTATGTATGATTTCATTTTATTTTGAATATTGGGGTATCTTGATATTCAGGTAGTGGAATCGTACCTGCCAGGTATAATCCTAATTGTAGTATTAATTTGATGCATTTAGTGCTCCCTTTTCTGTAATAATCTTAGCAACATAACCATGTGGTCTTTATAGTAAAGTTACTCTGATATGGATGCAATTTGGATGGCATTTTCTTTTGCACCCCCCAGATCTTTCTTCTTTAATTTGTATTTTGTTGTCCCAATCTATTTTCTTTAGTTTATATATTTGTGTTTTGGAGTTCACAAGTGCTTGTAGACTCCCTGTCATTATGAATTTAATTTCATTTATTATGGGAAGTGGCATTCTTCCTTTGGGAAGTATGACTGTACATCACTGTGAGTGGGGAGTAATGCATTTTCACTACTAGCAACGAGTGTTGCTGTATCTTCTTATTTTTTATTTCGTTGGTTTTTTTTCCCATTATGTTTTAATTTATTCTGTAATTTGATTTTTCTCTAATGATGTTATTACAAATTGATTTAATTTATTTATAGGGACACCCATTGATCCTATTATTGTGATTTAGTTTAAGGTTGATTTTCATATTTGTAATTGGTTTAGACCTATCAGTTGGCTGGGTCAACATTCAAATTTGCATTCTATTTTGTATTTGGATGATATAGGGACACCTGTTAACGTTTTGGCTAGATAGCAGTCAGTGACTGAAATGCAATCCTTTTGGAGTTTGCAAGTGCTTGTAGACTTCTGTCTTTATGAATTTAATTTCATTTATTGTGGGAAGTAATGCATTTTCACTACTAGCAATGAGTGTTGCTTTATTTTCTTATTTTTATAATTTCATTTTAATTTGAATTTTAGATTACCTAAATACTCAGTAGTAGAATCGTACTTTGCCAATTGTAACCTAATTGTAGCATTAATTTGCCACATTAAGTTCATGGTATATTTAGTATTACTTTTTTCAATAGTCTTGATCTATCTTTTGCTGATTTCACCTTTTCCAAAGATCAAAAAATTACCATGCATGACAATACAGTGCACAGCTTATGAATAGCATACACATGTATCATAACCACTAACTACTGCTGCATAGAGAAGCACTCGTTACACTTGATATCAGTCGTGCAGCTCCATGTCGTGGGGTAGAATTTTTCTCAGCATGGTCTGTGCTTCTTAACAGGAGAGATTGTTTCTATAGGTATGGAATACACTTAAATAGAAAGGGTGCAAGAATATTTGTTGATGCTATTGAGGCAGTGTTAAGTGGGTCGGAAAACTGCTAGCTTGGGGGGATTCACAGACTAATAGATTAACGGGAGCCACAGGCAGAGGTGAAAGTGATCCTTGCACTGCTTCTATTGGAATGAGCAGAAGCCTGGAAAGCAAGATAATGGGGATTTCAAGGGTTACTGGGAGTCATCATGGAACAAGTAAGTACATGTGTTGTATTAGAGCAACAAAGAATAAGAATAGGTGTATGTATACTTGCATGTACACCAATGCTAGGAGTATAGTAAATAAATTTGATGAATTTGAAGTACTGGTCAAGAGATCAAAAGCGGATATTGTTCGGATATCAGAGACATGGTACCACACTGATATAAGCAGTGCAGAATTGGAATTTGGGGAGTATAATGTGTACAGGAAGGATAGACAGGGGAGGAGGGGTGATGCTGTTAGTTAAGAAACACATAAAATCTAAGGAAGTGCATCCAGTTGAAATGGGTGGACGGTTGCAGTGTTGAGTTGGTTTGGTGTGACATAAGCACTAAGAAAACCAAGTTGAGAGTAGGAGTGTGGTATAGGCCTAATGACTCTGATAAGCCGACCAGGCTACCTGGGTGGGTAAAGTGCCAGGATCAAAGTACTGCAAAAACCTTGGGAGGTGCATTATGGCCACAGAAGCCAATGTGCCAACAACTACCAAAAAAAAAAAAAAAAAAAAAGACTCTGATGAGTACAATGAACAATGGTACAGGGAAATAGAGTGGTCCAGTAAATCAGGGCCCCTGAGTGCCAAACGAGTGACTAAAGCGATTCTTCAGTGATTTGAAAGCGATTTTCTTAAAAGAGCAATTGATTGTAGTTGAACGTTATTTTCTAATTTCCAAAGTTATATAATTTTGCTCTTCTAAAGTAAAGAAGTCAGCTTACTCAACAGAAAGGAAAGCCACCTTTCTTCTTGTATATAAGACTAATCTACTAACGCACTAACACTAACAACCTTATCGCTTGGTCACTGGTGGCACCACTCTTCCGTCCACGTGGCGGGGCTGGAAGCCTGGGAGAAGAAATCCACTCTCCCGGGACTAAAAGGAGCAACTATGGACAACCCAAAACAGTCCTACTATGGATCTCTTGATCCAGATTTAAGTAGACATGACGACCATGATAATTGAATAAATCTCATGCTAAGAGACAAAAAAAAAGAAGGGACAGATTTTTCTGCTCCTCTCTTCTTAATATTGCATTCCTCCTCAGACCAACCATTGAGTAAACTCTCCCCATTTTTGATTCAGAAATGTCTCGAAAATGTGGCTGGGCCTCCAAAAATGGTTCGGCGACTAAGATCTGGTGACCTATTAGTGGAGATGAGCGAATACAGACATGCTGAAAGACTCTTGAAAATATCTACCTTTGGTGAAATTCCCACAAAGGTTACCCCACATGCTACCTTGAACTCCTCTAAAGGGGTAATATCTGAATGGGATCTTCTAAATGTATCAGAGGATGAACTTGTCTCCGAATTAAGCAACCAAAATGTAGTCCAGGCAAAAAGAATTGTCATCAAAAAAGATGGAGAGCCTGTCCCTACACGAACAGTCATATTGACATTTAAGTCACCAAATCTCCCCACAACTATAAAAGCTGGATATCTCAGATGCCGTGTTCGACCGTACATTCCCAACCCAGTCCGGTGCTTTAAGTGCCAAAAATTCAGTCATTCGCAAACTGTGTGCAGAGGTATAGTCACTTGTGCTTCTTGTGGTTCAAAAGAACACACACATACGGACTGTAATAATGAAATCCAAAACTGTCCTAACTGCCATGGGAATCATTCTGCCTTCTCTAAGGACTGTATCCAATGGAAAAGAGAGAAGAACATTCAGAAATATAAAATAGAGAACAAAGTGTCATATCAAGAGGCAAAGAAACACTTTGCAATCCCTACTAAATCATCTACATACGCCTCAGTTACTCAACAGCTACGCACAATATCAACTCAGACTGACTGCTCCGTCCTTCCAAATATCTCTATATCTGGTTGGGCGAAATCATTACTTACTTCATTAAAAGAACAATCTCCCTCCAAATATGCAACCCAAGAAGTAAATACACTGGTAACAATACCTCCAGATAAGAATCCCAATCAGCAACCGAAAGTACAAACTAAGATCTCTGAAAGAACTGATACACACACATTCAGATCTGATACCATGGACACTGATGAAAAAGCGGATGAAGATGACACATTTCTTGAAATTCATCCAGAAGGTGACATTGACACAAGCAGACCAGTCTTCTCAAAGAAGGATAAAGGAAAAATAGACGGGCGTAAGCAAACTACCTCACGGAAGTTAGCAGACACTAGCTAAAACCAAACAATGGATACAGTTATTCAATGGAATTGTCGTGGGCTCCGTGCTAACTTTGACGACTTTTACGATCTCCTATCTGAATACAAGCCTGTTGCAGTATGCATTCAAGAAACAAATCTCACAAATGCAATATCTATGAAAATTAAGCATTATAATATGTATAGAAAAGATAGAAACTCATCTAATTTAGCTCATGGAGGAGTAGCACTCATAGTGAACTCTTTGGTGCCCTCTAGACCTATCCCCCTGCAAACATCTTTAGAGGCAATTGCTGTCCGTGTCACCTTCGGAATCACAATAACATTAGTTTCATTGTATCTATCACCAAATCATACATACACCTTTGCTGATTTAGATAATTTAGTAATGCAAATACCTGCTCCCTTTTGTATAATGGGTGACTGGAATGGCCATCACCCGCTATGGGATTCTCAACATCTTGACTCCAGAGGACAGATAATTGAAAAACTTTTAGATAAACATAACCTGACAATTTTAAACACTGGTGCTCACACATACGTGCATTTACCATCTGGCTCAACCTCTGCTATTGATCTTTCAATATGCTCTCTGGTGATATTTCCTCTCATAGACCGGACCGCTACTAATAACCCTCGTGGTAGCGATCACTTTCCTATCATCTGTACTTTCTGTATAAGTTCTACTCCTCAGAGTAACATTAGGACAACCTGGAAATTTGCTAAGGCTAACTGGATTAAATACCAAGAAATAGCTCACTTAGATACTGTCTTCATAGCAACCCACACAATTGACTCTGCAGTAAGCTACATTACAGATAAAATAATGAAAGCATCTGAGACTGCTATACCAAAATCATCATCTGAAAATGTGGTGGAACGAAGCATGCAATAGTGCTAAAAAAGAAAGGAACAAATATTGGAATATTTTTCGAAAACATCCAACCACAGCTAACCTCCTACAGTTTAAGAGAGTCAGAGCTAAAGCTCGTCATATAAGACGGCAGAGTAAAAAAGAAGCATGGACGCATTATGCCTCCACCATAAACAGATCCACAGATACTTCTACAATATGGAAAAAAAATCAAAATAATTAATGGTAAATACTCGCAGACAACTTCTCCTATTCTACTTGTAAAAGGGAAAGAAATCTCTGAACCTACAGAAATTGCCAATGCTTTAGGTACTACGTTTGAAATGCTTTCAGCTGTTGCCACATATGAACCAGCATTTCAATTGTTAAAATCCCAGACAGAAAAATACAAACTAAATTTTAATACTGTCATCCTTCATTCTTATAATCTGCCTCTGACCATGAATGAATTGCGTAATGCCCTTGCACGAGTGAAAAACAGTGCTCCAGGTCCCGACGGGGTTTATTACACCATGATCTGTCATCTAAGTGAGGAATCATTAACTGTACTCTTACAACTGTATAACAGAATTTTCTTAGAGGAGTATTACCCCACTAGCTGGTGCCATTCTTATGTGCTAGCCTTCCCAAAACTAGGGAAAGACCACACAGATCCCAAAAATTACCGTCTTATTTCTCTAACCAGTTGTCTGGGAAAAACATTGGAAAGAATAATTAATGCCAGACTGACATGGTTTTTAGAGACTCAAAACATTTTAAGCCCAAGTCAGTATGGTTTCCGGAGAAAAAGATGTACGCTTTATCTCATTATCAAGGCCGAAACAAATATCCGGAACGCGTTCCTGAGAAATGAACACCTAGTCATGGTATGTGTTGACATCGAAAAAGCCTTTGATACAACTTGGCGATATGGGATTCTTCAGGACATGCATAAATTTGGACTCCGGGGTCATCTCCCAAAATTTATTAAGAACTTTCTAGGCAATAGATCCTTTCAGGTCCGATTCCACTCTTCATTATCTCGAGCATATGTACAAGAAGAGGGAGTTCCCCAAGGATCAGTGTTGAGCGCCACACTCTTTGCCATTAGGATTGATTCTATTACCAAGTGCATACCTAACACAGTTGACGCATACTTGTACGCTGATGATCTTGCCATGTCATGTCATTCTCAAAATATGAGACTTATTGAAAGACAACTACAAGGCACCATTAACAAAATAGCCTCTTGGGCCAAAAATAATGGATATCGGCTTTCTAAACCAAAAACGACTGCTGTGCACTTCTATCGCAAACTTTCTTTACATCCAGACCTTCAGTTGGATTCTCATTGTATTACTTTCCAACCTAGTATTAGATTTCTTGGTGTAATATTTGATAAAAAATTAAACTTCCTGGAATATATAAAACATATTCGTACAAGTTGTCTTAGAAAACTAAATCTTCTCAGAGTAATTTCTTCTGTGTCATGGGGTGCAGATCGTTACGTGCTGTTACATCTATACCGCTCACTGATCAGATCCCGGTTAGACTATGGGTCTCCTGCATATGACTCAGCCAGGCCAAGTGTATTGAAATGGCTCGACCCTGTACATCACAGTGCACTAAGAGTTGCACTGGGGGCTTTTCGCACATCACCAATCTTAAGCCTCTACACTGAAGCCTATGAACCACCGTTACACCTTAGGCGAGAAACTCTACTACTAAATTATGCAGCCAAAATCAGCAGTCTCCCACATCATCCCATGTGGCAATGCCTCTTCATGCCAAAATGGAGAGGAATCTATCAAACTAAATGGCATTACAACAAGCCATCTGGCATTAGGCTTCAAGCTTTGATCACAAGCTGGGGCCTGAAGTTTTCTAACACTCTCCAGGATACTAGCATGGAAATCCAGCCATGGCTTTCCATATCTCCAGTACATATTGATAGACTTTTTCAGCAATGGGGAAAGAATAACTTCCCCGATATCAACATTAGACAAATACATATGGCTCACTCCACTGAGTTTAGCAGCTTCATTCAGCTATACACAGATGGATCCAAAACTGGTAATAAAGTTGGTACAGCTGTAGTACTACCAAATGCCACTATCTCCAGACAGCTCCCGCCAGAATGCAGTACTTATACCTCAGAGTTATAATGGTATTCTACTAGCCCTAGAGAATATAAAAGAAGCCTGGTTCGCTAAATCCATCATATATACGGACTCGTTAAGTGCTGTTAATGCTCTACAGTGTAAATCCTTCCCTAGTCATCCTCTGATATAGAAAATTTTAGCACAGTTATTAACACTTCATGGACGTGGACAGTTCGTAATATTTTGCTGGATCCCTGGACACGTTGGAATCGTAGGAAACGAGCAGGCAGATTTAGCTGCTAAAACTGCTACAAATGTGATACCATCTAATTTCAGGACTCCTTATAGTGATCATAAGTCCTTTATCAAACAGACATATAAAGAAGTATGGACACGCATGTGGAAAGATCAGACAAATAATAAACTTTTTGAAATCAAGAGAGAACCTAAACAGTGGCAATCCAGCCTGAGACGAAACAGAAAGGAAGAAACTATTCTAGCCAGATTACGCATTGGTCATACTTTCCTCACTCATAGCTATCTACTAACAAACAGTGACCCTCCACAATGCAGTAATTGTTTATGCCCACTAACAGTAAAGCATATCATCATAGAATGCCCGCAATATCAAAAAGAAAGGAAAACAGCTTTTTCCTCTAATTTCCATAATTACAATCATTTAACACTACAGTGTGTCCTAGGAGATCAAGAGAACATGGATGACATTTTTCTTTTTCTAAAATTTATTAATAAATATCACCTTATCTGAACTGCTACCTCCTGTAAGAAAAACGAAGGAAATATCAGACAGTAATTAGTGCATTATAGCCTAAGTTGCTGATGCACCAATAAATCTAACAAACAACAACAACAACAGTAAATCAGATTGTCTTATAATGGGAGATCTTAACTTCCCAGATATAGACTGGAACTTGTAGGTTGGTTCCAGCAAGATTTTTGTGGATTTATTGGATGATTGTTTTCTACAGCAGCATGTTCGAGAGACAACCAGAGGAAGTAATACACTTTATCTGATTATCATCAGTGATTCTTCATGCATTAAGAATCTGCAGATAAAGGAACCACTAGGTGACAGTGATCACTGTGTACTGATGTGGGATTTACTTAAGGGTTTTTGCTTTCGTAAAGGTGACTACAGTGGTCTCAGGTAGTTTTTAAATCATATACAGTGGGACCAACTGATGATGATGTGACCAACAGCAAATTCTAAAAGGGAAGCATTCAAGGAATTAATCTTGGAAGCTACTAGATTTTTCATATCAACTAAGAAATACTGCCTAAATTCACCCCAGGGGCTCACATCTAGTGAGTATGGACTTGGCACACCCAGGGTCCTGAGCTGGATATCATCATTCTTCTCTTTCTTGGTGATTCCTTTCTACTTCTGACTCTTTCTCTCTCTCTCTCTCTCTCTCTCTCTCTCTCTCTCTCTCTCTCTCTCTCTCTCTCTCTCTCTCAGGGTAACTCAGGAATTTTTTTTGGCTAGTGCAGCATAAGCCTCAGGCTTCCTTGCACCATATGGCTAATAATAATAACAATAATAAATGGATGTCAGATGACCTAATGACACTCGTGGCAGGAAAGAAAAATGCAGGAAAAGAAAAGTGGCAGGAAAGAAAGAAAAAGAAAAAGGAGACACAGATGCCCAGCATAGATATAAGATAGTATATAATCAAGTCACAAAGGACATTAGGCAAGCAAAGGCAGATTATGAGAAATCTTTGACAAATAATGCAAAGAAAACAGTAAAGACTTCTTTACTTATGTAAACTCTAGAAGGAAGTGGAGGAATCAGATTGATCCACTTGAATTAACAGTTCAATTGTTGATGAACCTGGTCAGGTAGCTGACAAACTGAATGAGTATTTTGCATCTACATTCACACACGAGGAGGTCTGTAGTGAAGTGGAGGCCAGAAGCTTATCAAACTCTGGCAGGGAGCTAAATGATTTTGTGATAACTGAGAGCAAAGTAGAGGAGAAATTGTTGAAATTGAACATAAGAAAGGCACCTGGGGCGGATGGGATCTATCCAGTTATATTAAAGGAAACAGCAAAGGAAGTAAAAAAACCCTTAGCCATAATTATGAAAGCTTCCTTGGACTCAGGGGGAGGTGCCCATGGACTGGAGATGAGCAAATGTGTCCCCAATTCACAAAGGGTGACACGGGAAATTACAGACCTGTTAGTCTAACTTTTGTTCCAGGGAAAATAATGGAGTCACTGGTTAAGGAAGCTTTGCTTCCTTAACCAGTGACTCCATTATTTTGATTAATGGAGGGGAAGTCTTGTCTGACAAATTTGATTGGATACTATGATGTGGTCACAAAAGAACTGGATGCAAAGAATAAATTTCATATCATTATACTTGGATTTTAGGAAAGCTTTTGATACTGTGGCATATGGAAGACTACTGTATAAATTGGAGCAGTATGGCATTAAGGGCAAGTTGCTACAATTGATAAAAGAATGGTTGAGTGGGAGAAGACGGAAAGTGGTTATCAGTGGACACTGTTCTTCATGGACTAATGTTATTAGTGGAGTTCCCAGGATTCAGTGTTGGGCCCATTGTTGTTTTGTGTATTTATCAGTGATAATGGTGTAGGTATATCAGGCTTAATGTCTAAGTTTGCAGATGTATGAAAGTTGGCAGGGTTGTTAATGATAGTATGCTACTGCAACAGGATCTGGAAAAGTTTAGTAGATGGGCTGAGAGGTGGCAATTAAAGTTTAACATTGACAAATGTAAAGTACTGCATATGGGTAGCAGTAACCCCAGAGTAACATATCAACTGGGTGGTACTACACTTAGGGTAGTGGAGAATGAAAAGGACCTGGGGGTAATTGTGCAGTCAGATATGAAGTTTTCTGAGCAGTGCAAAAAAGCTGCAAGATGCATGTTGTCTTGTCAATGATATACAGGAAATGTGCTAGCAGGGATAAGGAGGTGATTATCTCCTTGTATAAAGCAATGGTCAGGCCACACCTTTAGTACTATGTACAGATCTGGAGGCTTCATTTTAGGAAATATGTAGAGCTGCTGGAACGAGTGCAGAGAAAGGCAACAAGGTTAGTGAATGGAACAAAGAATTGCTCTTATGAAGAAAGACTTAAGTTCTGCAAATTGCAGCTTCTGGAGACGAGGCACCTGCAAGGTGATCAAATTGAGATGTATAAGGCCTCGAATGAATTGAGCAAGCTCAATGCTAATGATATTCTTCCTCTTTCTCAGATTACTCACCTGAGAGGACATAAATTCAAATTGAGGAAAGACAATTGTAGAATAGATGTGCGAAAATTTGCCTTTATCCGGCAGGTGGTTGATAGTTGGAACAAACTTCATATCTGTTGTAGTGGAGGTCAGCAACTTAAATAAGTTCAAGGCAGAATTGACAAACATTTGGAGTGAATGGATAGGTGAAATGGGAAGGGTTTTTTTTTTTTTTTTTTTTGGCTGATTCTATATAAGCTTGCTTTCTTGCATCATATGCCTCTACCAATGCTAATGTTGTTGATCCACTATGGTTTGTAACCTGAAAAGTTGTTTTGTTGTTCTTGTCAGAGGTTTTTTTTTAAAACAGAACTTGAATTATCCATGCATTTAGTCACACTGCAACAAACTGATACAAGTAAATATCAGAGTTTGTTAGAGAGAGACAGACAGACAGATTTTTTTGTTTTTCCTGACACAATCATTACTAATAAAAGAAAATGATTATTCCCTTGATGACTGACAACCATATTCAACTTTTTTTTTTTCCCTTAGACTAAAAGTATTCTGTATGTTGAATAAGCAGCTAGTTCTTGAAGATGTGTTCATTGAGGTAAGCTTGAGTTAATTATGATTTTTTTAACAAAATCTCAAATATTCTTTAATTTATGAATGTTATAAGCTTTTTCTCTACCAATAGGTAAATAAAATAATAAACTGATATGAATACAGTAGTAAAAATGCTAAATGCACTAACAAGTTAATTATAATACTTATAGTTCATAGAAACAGTAACCTTTTCACTCATTTATATAAATCAATTTTTCCTTCTTAAAGTATTAACATTTTCACTGCCGGCTTTTCCAATAACATTTCTGTCCTGGGATTGATTGTAAACCAAGGGATCGAGTCAATCTGGATTGGAGAAGGCAGAGACATTTTTGGCCTTTCTTCTCACTGTGACTGAATTAGTCAACTTCCAGTGAAAGTTGCTTGATAAAAATATCGTTTTTCTTCTGTCAAATGGGAAGAAGAGTTCTGAGTAGGGTGGTTTCCCTCTAAGTGGATTAAAAACCTAATGCTGCATATTTGTGTTAGGAAGCAATGAATGTGTTAAAATGTAAATCTAAATTAAACTACTATCTTAAAAATAAACATTAAAATTTTCTGTTTTATTTATATATTTTATTATATAATATTTTGAAAATGAAATGCACAGGGCATAATCCTTATGGGTTTTGATTTTTTTCTATGTAAACCCCAAACACGAGAGGTATTAGAACCTATAGTACTTAGTACTGTGCTTGGGTTGGAGGTTGAGAAGATGAAAAAAGATATTTGTTGACATTGGACTTGAACTTCTGTAGATTGCAATTTTCAGGAAATACGTATGAAGGAAGGTTGTTCCAGAAAACGGCAGTTGAATGAATAAATGAGGAAGATGAAAAGTTGGTTCTGTGGGTTTGAAGTTGGACAGTAAATGGATGTTGGCTGGTGGTGGCACGTGTTCGGACTGTTTTGAAAGAGACAGCTGGAATTATAGAAGCCAATTCAGAAGAACAGTGCCCATGGAAGTATCTGTAGAAGAGGCATGCAGCAGAAACAGTACATCTATGAGAAAGCGAGTGGAGAGACTCTGTTAGAGATGAATCATTAATTAACCTAACTGCCCTCTTCTGAATGGAATCAAGAAGCCTGAGAGAGGTTTTGGGGGCACCACCCCAGATGTGAGAACAATATTCCATGGCAGGGCGGATTTGCGATTTATACAGAGTGAGCAGCACTTTGGAAGAAAAGTAACGCCGAGAGCGAAAGAGAAAACCAAGTTTTTTAGATGCAGAGGAAGCAATATTTGTAATGTGCTTGTGCCAAGATGGATTAGAAGTCACGGTAATCCCCAAAAGAAATATATCATTTTGCCTAGAAATCGGAGTGTCACTAAAGATAAGCATAGGAGCAGAAGAATCCTTTTTGCGAGATATAAGACAAGACTGAGTTTTAGAAGGGTTGAAATCGACTAAGTTGTCTTTGCCCCACTGGAGAATTACCTGAAGATTGGCATTTAAGGAATTGGTAGCAGATTTTTGAAAAGTTGAAACTGATTGTGCAGGACAAGGTTTCTCAAAATGGAAAGTGGAATGCAATGTGCTGTCATCGGCAAAACTATGGATAGGATTTCCAGTCAATGGAAGAAGGTCATTAATATACAAGAGGAAAAGAGTGGGGGAAAGAACTGAACCTTGGGGGACACCGGCATTAGTGGAGAAGTTAGAAGACAGAGAGCCATCTGCCATCACCCTCAGTGAGCGATCAGAGAGAAAACTGGATAACCAATTACTAAAAACAGTTGTCAAACCATAAGATGGAAGCTTGTTTAGAAGACCTTTATACCAAACACGATCAAAAGCCTTTGAGATGTCAAGAGCAACTACTTGTGTTTCACCGAACCTTTCCATTGAATTAGTCCATAAATGGGTAACATAAGCCAGAATATCACCAGTGGATCAACACTGACGGAATCCATACTGGCGATCGTTGATCAGACGGAAGGTTTCTAGGTAGTTTAAGAGTTGGCGGTTAATTGATTTCTCCATTATTTTAGAAAGAGTAGAAGTAATTGCAATGGGACGATAATTGGATGGGAGGGATTTGTCACCCTTTTTAGGAACTGAGCAAATTTCCAAGCAGAAGGAAAAACACCTTTGGAATAAGAAAGTGAAAAAAGGCGGCAAAGAATAGGAGTAAGTTCAGGAGCACAGGTTTTGAGAACAAGTGGAGAAATACCATCAGGACCTGGAGCTTTCTTAGCATCTAGATTCATCATAATCCTTCTGATATCCTTTAGACGGAAGACCACAGGAGGCATTGAATGGAGCGTGTTGGGAATGGTGGGAGGTGTTTTACCAATATCATTAATACATGAGCTGGAAGAAAAATGGGATGCTAGCAGGTCAGCTTTATCCTTGGCCGAAGTGACAAAAGAACCATCTGGTTTGGACAGAGGTGGGAGCAGATATGGGCAAAAGTTGCGGCCAATAGCTTTGGCAAGAGACCAGAATGTTCGGCTACCATTAGGCAAGAAGCAAGTTTTCTACTCTTAGCCTGTTCAAACTCTAGTTTGGACTGATTAATAATTGCTTTACAATTGTTGCGAGCTTTGGTGTAGGCAGAAAATGAAACTGAAGAATTAGAAACAAGCCAATTACGATGTGCAACATTCTTCTCCTGAACGGCCTTAGCACATTTATTGGAAAACCAAGGTTTAGATAAAGGACGAGATTTTAAAGTGGAGTGTGGGATAAAGGATTCCATTCCTGCAAGAATAATTTTGCTGACACGATCTGAGCAAATGTTGACATCAGAAGTTTTGAAACAGTAATCTGACCAAGGAAAAGAAGAAAAGAAGTCTCGCAGGTCATCCCATTTTGCATTCTTGTAATGCCAAACAACACGAGGTTGGGAATAGCCATGAGATAAAGGTTCTATTGGAGAAGAGACAATCACCAAGTTGTGATCTGAAGTGCCTAAAGGACCTCTCACTTCGACCGTGTACTTAGAAGGGTTGTTTGTGAGAAAAAGATCAAGCGTATTGGCTGTATGATTAGGATTGTCCGGTATTCTTGTAGGTAAATGAACAATCTGTGCTAAGTCATTAGTAATTGGAAAAGCCTCAGCATCCCGACCTGCTGGGTCGGTGTAACTAGAAAACGGAAGCCAGCTGGAGTTGTGAACATTAAAATCACCAAGGAAAATTACCTCACTGTTAGGAAAGTTGGACTGGAGAAAGTCAAGTTGCAAAGAGAGCAAGTCAAAGAGCTCCAAGTGATTAGTGGAGTTGGGAGAACGGTAAAGACAACAGATGAATTTGACACAATGAGGTAGAGAGAATTTAAGCCAGAGAAGATCAAAGAGAGGAGATTCCAAATTGCCAAGTCTCTGACAGGGAATATCAGAACGGACATATGCACAAGTACCACCTTTGATGCGAAAGGAATCATACAGCGAATAATTTGGGCATCTGAGATGAGCAGTAGTTGAATCAAACGATAACTGAGATTCTGCCAGAAAAAGTACATGGGGTTTGGCAGACTACAAGTGGAAATGGACATCGTTGAGATTAGAATTGAGACCACGTATATTTGTGAAATGAATAAGGAAGTGCTTGGGAGGTTTAGATCTTTTCGCAGATAAGCTTGCTCTATTAGTTTGACAATTCATGGTGTATTCAATAGTAAGAAAAAGTGGGAGGGACATGCTGTATGAAGTAATGAAATTTTTGGATATGGCGTACTCGTGGTAAGAATATACCCAGATCCTTGACATAAAGTGGCCTCGACAATGCTCCCCGCATACACACTACTCGGACTCCCTCCAGTCACTATCTGGCAGAGTAGAGGTAGCAAGATTATACACTAACTGATCCGGAAGCCTCCTAGAGAGTTACCAATAGGTTCGGTTCGGTGTACTAACTAGCGGCCGGCCTGCGAACACCATTTTAGAGCTGTACCCTCGAAATGTAAGGAATATTGGATCTCGCCACGATGTTCATCATAACCTCAAAAGTCATCAATCATTCTGCATGATGGAAGAGATAGGGAAGATTTGACCGGAACTTAGCTCTAGAGACTAAACATGGGTTCCACCACTTCAAGCCTCCAATAAGCAAAGTGGTGGTATTTCGCCGGTTGATGAGTGTCATCTACCACCTAGTACTGCCTGGTAACATAGAAGGGCGGCGTTCCTCCATGTGGTGTGGGCGCCACACCTCAACCCCTGCTTACGTTGGTTCACACCTGGCTGGTCATCCACCATGTATTTGTGCATGGAGGTTATACCCAGGATTACTAACAGTCCCACCATCGTGAAGGTGCAAGCAGTGGATTTAGCTGTCACAGACCATCCGGACTTCGCCGAAATTGGGTCCACTTGACTTGAGTGTCACCCGAATATCAGTTCCATCAGCGTTTTAGACTCCCAGTTAGCAAGTACAGCTAGTCTGGCATATCTGAAAGAATGTCTATGACAACCTCAAGGACCAATCATCTGCGTGGTGGTACCACTGAAGAAATGATCATCTGCGTGGTGGTACCACTGAAAATAAATAACAGTAGTCTTCTCTACTAGAGAAGTGTTATTTATTTGAAGTAGTGCAATGCCACTATCTCGTTGTGAAGGCAACCACACTGTCAGATACAATTAAAATGATGCTTTCTATGCTACTTACGTAGTTCAAATTTATGGGTTAACTATGGTGTATTTACACTGATAGCAACCGTGATGGCATGTTGTATTACCAGGGTACCTGCCCGCCCATCGATGATGAAGCCCAATAGCCTCGAAATGATCGTTTGGGTGGTGGTGTCCTCTGAAAATAAATAACAGTAGTCTTCTCTACTAGAGAAGCATTATTTATTTGAAGTAGTGCAATACCGCCATCTCGTTGTGAAGGCAACCACATTATGAGATACAATTAAAACGATGCCCTCTACGCTACATACGTAGTTCAAGTTTATGGGTTAACTGCGGTGTATTTACACCGATACTATATAGTTAATTATCAAAACCCATAAGGATTATGCCCTGTGCATTTCATTTTCAAAATACATTACCACCACACCCTTTTGGCATCTCTCATATTGAGGATATAACTTCGCAACTGTGATGGCTTATTGTATTACCTGGGTACCTGGTTCAAGTTTATGGGTTAACTATGGTGTATTTACACCGATACTATATAGTTAATTATATAATATGTATGACAAAGTGAGAATTATGTTCTGCATATATTAAATCCTCCGGCAGGTAAAATTTGTGAATTTCTTTTTTCCTCCATTATGGTATTTACTTTTGATTTACATCATTAATCATTTTTTAAGTGTAAATATATATACTTAAATTGAAATGAAGCATGCTGCCCACCCACTTCTGTACTAAATTTATGTAGCACTTTCATTTAGGCTTTGATTTTTCTTTTCCCCCTCCCCCATATTTCTGTGCATTGAAAGTGAGGTAGTCAGAAAAGACCATTGTTGCCAAAGACATTTGTTCTATGCAAAAAAAAAATCTGAATGGGATATAAAATAAAATTTTATAAAATTGAAAATAAAATTGAAGGGTTAATAAATTCTAGTCAGATTAAATAGTTCCTTCTAGAGTTTAAATGAAAACAGCATGTTTTTTTGTTTTGTTTTTTTTTTAGTAGAACTGAATTTCTGTACTAGTAAATGGGAACTGAATTTTTAAAGAACAGAACTAAATTGTTTACTTTTTTTATATATATAACAATGGAATATTTGATCCATGACATTTTCCTCTAATTTTCAGGGTGATCGACCAATGCTGGGAATAGTTAAGGACCCTATTAGAGGTACCATATGGGCATTTGCTGAGACTACTATATTCTGGTACAGTATTACTCGAGAAGACAGGTAATTTTAATTTTACCTTTTCTTGTCTTTTTTGTGTTAATTAGTTATATATACTTTATTTTAAAAAATTAAATGGCTTATTTCTCAGTAATTTTATTTACTGGCATAGTTAAATGATAATTAACTTCATTTAATAATTTTGATAAGTCAGTTTATTAGGAATAAATGTTCATACCTCTAGTGCTATAAATCAGTAATTTAAAAAAATAATATAATATATAAAAGTTTGATCTTGGCGTATTCTGTAGGAATATTTGGGAAGTTTACTTGGAAAGAGAAGAATATGCATTGGCAAAAAAGTATTGTAAGGTTAGTTATTTTATTATTTTTATGTGTTGTACTATTTTTTGCTGAACTATTTTTCAGTGCATAAGTCTTCTTTCCTTTTCTCCAAACTGCCTTTTGAAAAATAATAAAAAGTGTAAATCCAATTTTTTTACAGAAAGTTTAGAAAATATAATATTTTAAACTGAAAATTGATAAAATTAAGTATTTTAATTAAAAAATAATATATTTGTAAGAACATATCAATAATGCAATAATTAGCAATTACAGATTCTCATTTTAATGCATAATGTAGGAGTGTTAAATTATCTCTGTTAGAAGCTTCTTTAGGATTTTTCTGCATGTTAAATTGTGTTTTTATTGTTCCATGTGATATTTAAAACATGCTTAAACAAATTTCTTTGTTTGCCACAAGGCCAACCATTGGATATATTTGTAATAAAGATCTTTTGTGTTGCTTTTTTTTCTAGATTTTGAAATGATAATTAATTAATATATATCACCTATAGGATGTGTACAAATCTTGAAAATCACATTGTCATACTACAATTCTGTTATACTCAGTGAGTATACAGGTCACAAACTTTTCAACTTGCTCTTTTCCCATTGCCAAAAAGTGATCATCTTATTCTTCCTTAACACTGCCAGAATCTCCCTGAACAACCGTGGAAGGTAATTTATTCTAGTGATCTACAACATGCTGCTCAAAGCTAAATTTCATGAGATTCAACCTTCTATTGCTTCCTATAATTAATAGTATATAAAATAAATCATGCACCTGCCTGGTTTATTTGAGATACCATTAAGAAAACAATATAAAATACAATTGAAAATACAAAGCTTTCACTGTATTTTAATAGTTGCTTGGTGTGCAAGACATTACACTAGCAAGTCAGTAGTCATATAGTCAAAAATTCTTCAATTAAAAAAAAAGCAGAGTGTGTACCCTGTACTCATGAAAGATGTTTTTCTTTATGTGAAAACATCTATGGCGACACTAGAGTAAAACTGTTTAAATTTTTGAATGGTTTGATCGAAACTTACTTACGCTACTTAGAAGGTTGATGTTGATCAAAATCTTGAGAAGCAGATTTTATTAAAGTCTGCATTTTATTCTTGCATTAAAAGTTTACAAATAATTATTATATTCCTATAAATATATTATCAAACAGTTTTATGTTGTGTTACTGATAATACAACTAATACTTTTAATATGAAATATAAAACAAACAAAATTTTCATCTCTCACAAAAATAACTGTTGCAGTACTTTGTTGCTTTGGTTTAGGTTCTGGACAGCAGCAAACTAGCAACATAAATATAAACACTTTTAACCATGTCATAAATAATAGTGACTGCCTCAATGCAGGCACTTTTTCAAAGTTTGGTGGTATTGGTCTGAGGCACTTTCCTAGTTTTATGGTTTCAGGTTATTAATGATAAATAAAAAAAAAATTGATATCATTACACACTGCAGTCTGCAAACATTTCTTTCCTACTGAATTGGTCCCTCTTGCCAAAAAAGGTTGCCACCACTGCTTTAAACAGTAAAAGGTTAATAGAAAACAACTAAATTGCAGTGAAGATGAAATCAGTGTCAGGGTTTGAAGCCCTAAGTTCTGAAATCATGTAGTGTTTGAGTTCTTAGTGTAATATGCTTTTATAACAGACATTTTAATTGCAGATTGCATATGTTAATGGTTATTTGGTGTGTTGTATTTATGATTGCATATTTTAATAGTTGCTTGTTTGTATTTGTACTTCTCATGCACAGTTTTGTGCTGTCAATGACTTGTACAAGCTTATTGTTAAGACAGTTAGCCTTAACTTACTAAATGTCCTAATTAAGACATTTGGCATGATTTCTGTTGATTCACTGGAGCATGCATACTGCTTGTACAGTTAAATTTGTTTTTAACTACTTGCTATTTTTACATCTAGGATTGCAGGAGTATTTCAATGCTGTAGTCAAAATCAAATCACAATTTGTATGCTTTACTTGTGTTCAGTTTTGATCATGATTAACATTAGTAGAGGCACATGATGCAAGAAAGCAAGCTTATACAGCATCAGCCAAAAAAAAAAAAAAAAAAACCCATTTCACTGATCCATTCATTTCAAATGTTTGTCTAGTTCTGTCTAGAATTTATTTAAGCTATCAGCTTCCACAACAACAGATGGAAGTTTGTTCCAGCAATCAACTACCCACTGGCTAAAGGCAAACTTCTGCACATCTGTTCTACAACTGTCTTTCCTCAGTTTGAATCTATGACCCCCTTGGGTTTGTAATCTGAGCAAGAGCAAGAATCCTATTAGCATTATGCCTGCTCAATCCATTCAAGGCCTTATACACCTCAGTCAGACCGCCTGACAGGTGCCTAGTCTCCAGAAGCTGCAATTTGCAGAACTTAAGCCTTTCTTCATAAGAGCACCCCTTTGTTCCCTTCACCATTCTTGTTGCCCATCTCTTTACTCGTTCTAGCAACTCTACATTCTTCCTAAAATGAGGCTTCTAGACCTGTATGCAGTACTAAAGGTATATACTCAAGGATGATGCTCTGTCTTCACTAAGAACAGTGAAGACAGAGCATCAAGTATTTGGTATCCAACCTTCATTGAAAGCAGAAAGTCTCTTCATGAACAAAGCTTAATGCAGGTAAAGCACACAGATTTTAATTTCCTGTTGCATTCATTACACCCAATGCTAAGAGTTTAGTAAATAAATTTGATGAATTTGAGGTGTTGGTCAAAACCTCAAAGGCAGATATTGTTGAGATTAGCATTAGTAGAGGCATATGATGCAAGAAAGCAAGCTTATGCAGCATCAGCCAAAAAAAAAAAAAAAACACGCTCCCATTTCACCCCTCTGTTTTGTACATGTCCAGCTCAGCCTTAAATTTATTTAGACTATCAGCTTCCACAACAAAGGATGGAAGTCTGTTCCACCAACCAACCACCCACTGACTAAAGGCAAACTTCCGCACATCTATCCTACATCTGTCTTTCCTCAATTTGAATTTATGCCCTCTCAAATGATTATTCTGAGCAAGAGGAATAATTCCATCAGCATTGAGCATGCTCAAACCATTCAAGGCTTTATACACCTCAATCAGATCACCTCGCAGGTGCCTAGTCTCCAGACACTGTAATTTGCAAAATTTAAGCCTTTCTTCGTAAGAGCAACCCTTTGTTCCATTCACTAATCTTGTTGCCCTTCTCTGTTCCAACAGCTCTACATCCTTCTTAAAATGAAGGCTCCAGACCTGTATACAGTACTCAAGGTGTGTGGCCTGACCATCCCCTTATATAAGGGGATAATCACCTCCTTATACGAGATATCAGACATGGTGTCACACAGATATAAAGAATGAAGAATTTCAATTTTGGGCTTACAGTGTGTACAGAAAGGATAAACAGGTAGGAAAGCAGGAGGGGTTATGCTTTAGTTAAGAAGCAAATAAAATCTAAGGAAGTGCATACAGTTGAAATGGGTGGACAGTGCAGTGTTGAATTGGTTTGGTGTGACATAAGCACTGGGAAAACCAAGTTGAGAGTAGAAGTGTGTTATAGGCCTAATGACTCTGATGAGTACAATGAACAACTGTACAGAGAAATAAAGTGGACCAGTAAATCAGATTGTCTTATAATAGGGGGTTTTAATTTCCCAAATAGTGAATAGAACTTGTGGATTGGTTACTCACACTCTAGCAAGGCTTTTGTGGATTTATTGGATGATTGTTTTCTACAGCAGCTAGTTCAGGAGGCAACGAGAGGGAATAGTACTCGATCTATTTATCAGTAGTGATTCTTCATGCATTAAGAATCTGCAGATAAAGGACCCACTAGGTGGCAGTGATCACAGTGTGCTGTTGTGAGATTTACTCAAAGAGGTAACTATCATCAGGGGTAAGAGGAAGGGTTTTTGCTTTCGTAAAGGTGACTACGGTGTCTGAGACAGTTTTTAAATTCTATACAGTGGAACCAACTGATGATGTTACCAACAGAAAATTCAAAATAGAAATAAAGAATTAATCTTAGAAGCTACTAGACTTTTAATACCTGCTAAGAAATATTGTTCAAGGTTTAGGCCTAAATTAATGTCAGATGAACTAATCAGACATGCAGCAGAGAAGAAAAATGCATGGAATACAAAAAAATTAACAGGTGACACAGAAGCCTATGGTAAGTATAAACTGGTGTAATCAAGTCACAAAGGACTAGGCAGGCAAAGGCAGATTACTAGAAATCTTTGGCAAAGGATGCAAAGAAAAATGGCAAAGAGTTCTTTACTTAGAAGAAAGGAGATGAATCACATTGATCCACTTGATATTGATGGTTCAACTGTTGGTGATCCTACTCAAGTAGCAGATACTCATCCAGTTTGTTAGCAACAAACTGGATGAGTATTTTGCCTCAACATTTACACATGAGTTATTCGGGGAGGGGAATGCCAGAGGCATATTAAACTGGCAGTGAGCTAAATGATTTTGTAATAACTAAGAGCAAAGTGGAGTTGAAATTGTTGAAAATAAACATAACAAAGGCACCTGTGGTGGATGGGTTCTATCCAGTTATATTAAAGGAGGCATCAAAGGAAGTAGGCAAACACTTAGCCATGATTATGAGAGCTTCCTTGGACTCGAGGGAGGTACCCATGGACTGGTGATGTGAAAATGTGACCCTAATTCACAAAGGAGGATCAAAGGGTGACAGAAGTAATTACAGACCTGTTAGTTTAACTCCAGTTCCATGCAAATTAATGGAGGCACTGGTTAAAGAAGCACTGCAGGATCATCTAGACAAGACTTCGGTTATAGTTCAGACACATCATGGGTTTGTTAAGGGGAAGTTTTGTCTGACCAATTTGATTGAATACTACGATGTATTCAATTCACAAAGGAACTGGATGCTAAAAATAATTTTGATATCATATACTTGGATTTCAGGAAAGCTTTTGATACTGTTGCACATGGAAGTCTGCTGTACAAATTGGAGTGGTATGGTATTAAGGGCAAGTTACTGCAATGGATAAAAGGATGGTTGAGTGGGAGACGGCAGAGAGTGGTAATAAATGCACACTGCTTTACGTGGACTAATGTTATAAGTGGAGTCTCCCATGGTTCGGTGCTGGCCCCATTGTTGTTTTGTGTATTTATCAATGATATCGATGAAGGTATATCAGGCTTAATGTCCAAGTATGTAGATGATACAAAGGTTGGCTGATTTGTTAATGATAGTAAAGACAATATGCTACTGCAACAGGATCTAGAAATGTTAGGTAGATGGACTGGTAAGTGGCAACTGAAGTTTAATATTGACAAATGCGAAGTAGTGCATATGGGTAGCAGTAAGCCAAGAGAAACGTACTAACTGTGTGGTACTACACTCAGGGTGGTAGAGAATGAAAAGGACCTGAGGGTAATTGTACAGTCAGATATGAAATTTTCTGAGCAGTGCAGAAAGGCTGCAAAAGTAGATCATGGTGTCATGTCAATGATATACAGGAATTTTTCTAGCAGGGATAAGGAGGTGATTATCACCTTGTATAAGGCAATGGTCAGGCCACACCTTGAGTACTGTATACAAGTCTGAAGGCCTCATTTTAGGAAGGTTGTAGAGCTGCTGGAACAAATACAAGACAGGCAATAAGGTTAGTGAATGGAACAAAGGGTTGCTCTTACAAAGAAAGGCTTAGGTTTAGCAAATTACAGTGTCTGGAGGCTAGGCACCTGCGAGATTGAGGTGTATAAATTGAATTATTTGAATAGGCTCAATGCTGATGGGATTCTTCCTCTTGCCCAAATAATATTGACTGAGGGGGGGGGGGGCATAAATTCGATGTAGAATAGATGTGCAGAAATTTGCCTTTAGTCAGCGGGTGGTCGATTGCTGGAACAAACTTCCATCTGTCATTGTAGAAGTTGATAGCTTAAATAAATTCAAGGCAGAACTAGACAAACATTTGGAGCGAATGGATGGGTGAAATGGGAAGTTTTTTTTTTTTTTTGGCTGATGGTGTGTAAGCTTGCTTTCTTGCATCATATGCCTCTACTAATGCTAGTTATAATATTAACCAAGTTGATATGAAATTTCCAGACTCAACTTGCCAGTTAGTTGGGAAATTTCTTGAAATAAATATTTTGTTGTACATTTTTACTTTTCTGAAAAATTTCTGCTTACATATACTACCATGCATAATTTTTCTTTGAAGAACAGCCATCATTGTTTATTTTTTTATTACTTCTGAAATCTCTCCCCTCTCTCTCTCTCTCTCTCTCTATATATATATATATATATATATATATATATATATTATGTGAGGTAAAAGTTAGGTAAATATTAGGTATATATAAGTTAGGTATATATATATATATATATATATATATATATATATATATACACACACACACTGGTGTTCAAAAAAAGTGCATCACCTGGGAATTTCACATTTCTAACTCTTTTTTGCTATGGTATGTTACATTAATGACTAGCATTACGATAGATGGCCTCCGTAGGTGAGTGGTCAGGAGCAGGAATGCAATAGCACACCTTCTTTGAGGAGACCAGGGTTCAAGCCCCTGACTGCTAAATACTGTCAATCTGCCAACCCATACTGGACCAGCGTGGCAGATTATGGTCCATTTCCCTCACCGCGCCTCCGTAGCCAGGTGGGAAGGAGCAGCAGTGCGTAGCACACGCTTCTTGATTTGACCGGGGTTCGAGCCTATCACCACCAAATACGGAGGATGCGGAAAAGTCAAGGAATGACCACCGCATATCCTGGAGCAATATGGCCTTAGTTGCTAATGCTCCTAAAAAACCAAATAACAAACATAACAACAAACATTTCCCTCACCATGAATTGTTGAGGAGGCTTCCATCCTGCAGTGGGTTGATAATGGCTGCAGTTTACCTTAGCCTCCATAGCCGAGTGGTCAAGAGCGGGAGTGCAGTAACGCACGCTCTTTGAGTAGACCGGGGTTCAAGCTCCTGAGTGCTAAATACGGTCGATCTGCCAACCCGCACTGGACCAGCTTGGCAGATTATGGTCCATTTCTCTCAGCATGAATTGTTCAGGAGGCTTCCATCCTGCAGTGGGTTGATAATGGCTGCAGTTTACCTTTTAGTTTTTATCACAATAGAAATATAAACAAAAGATATTTATTAATAGTTATGGCAAAGCTAAGTAATATTTGACAGGTGCTCTCAAAATATTCCAAAATGAGCATTTGCAACCTTTATACAACAGTTGGTAAACACGACAATTATGGCTGAAATATTATCAGAAGCCCTCAGTTTGCTTCAGTTTATCATTTTAAATGTAAAACAAAATGAAAAGTTCACCAGGTGCAAACTAATATTTAGTTGAATTGCATCGGGCCCTGATGACAGCAGCACACTGTCGAGGCATTGACAAGATCGATTTCTGAAGATAGTCAACTGATCGTTCATGGTTCCAAACACAAATTATGGCTTCCTGAAGTTGGTTTCTCTCTGGCAAATGCAGATTCCACACGATGCCAACAGTTCTCTATAGGATTCAAGTCCGGCCGGGCTGTCTTCTGGCCAGCTAAGAGTTGTAATGGACTGTTCTTCCGACCATTTTTTCACCTGTAACAAATGTAAACACATTGCTGTCAAACTTCTAATGCAGAAATGAATCTAAAGTAACTACAGGATTGCCTACTTACACTATTCGCCCGATAACAAGGAGCAGAGTCATCCTGAAAGATGCAGTTACTTGGCAGGTTGAAATGGTCTCTAAGGATTGGCAGCAATTTGCCTTCCAGTATAGCCAGGTATCCATTGGCATTTACAGAACCTTTTATAAACTGCAGGTGACCTACTCTGCGATATGAAATGCACCCTCATATCATTTGACTGGTAGGGAATTTCACCATAGACACCATACAGGCTAGATGGTATTCTTCACCACGTCTATGGCAAATCGTATGTCTCCCATCAGAGCCATGCAGGTTGAATTTCTTCTCATCCGAGAAAATAATTGACTTTCACTGCTCAGGGGTCCATTTGACTTGCTCCTTACACCAAATTAATCGGGCCTTTTTCATTTTTTGTGTCAGGAGGGGCTTCATCTTAGGACGATGGGCTACAATTCCATTTTTGAAGAGGCGTCTTCTGACTGTTACTGCACTTGCTACCACTCCTGTATGTTCTTCTCATTGTCTTTTCAGCTCAGACGAAGAAGCTTTACAGTTTTTAAGGCATAAGTGCTTCAAAAGAGGTCCTGTTTTGGCGTAGAGACTCGTTTGCATCTGGTTCCTTTTTTCCTATCAGCAGAACCAGTATTCTTGAGTTTGGAAAGAAATCTACTCACTGTCGACTGATTAAAAGACACTTTATAAGCAATATGACGAGTAGAACATCCTTCCTCATGTAAAGCAACAATCACACTCTTTCTTCGTGGCGTCAACTGCACATAACTCGTCATCCTGACACAAGCAAGGAATGACTACAACTCTTGCAGAGCGTGCTTACATAGCTGAAAGTAACAGCTGATGCAATATTGCATCATCACCTATGCATGTCAATCTTATCTGATGCAATCTGTAAGAAATATTGTCATATACTTATGCTATTTGGATGGCAATTACGATTTTAAGGGGTGATGCACTTTCTTTGAACACCAGTGTGTGTATATATATATATCAAATGTACTTTAACATAAGTAATCATATTACCTTTTGTTATGTATGTATGTATGTATGTATGTATATATATTTATTTATTTATTTTAATGTTTTTTTTTTTTAATTAATACAGAATGAACCAGTAAAACTGGATAAAGTACATTCTTGTCAAGCCCGAGATTTGTTCAACAAAGGACAGTAAGTTTTTCTTATTTTCATAAATATTTTGAAATATTCTAAATAAGTATTTAGAACAAGCTGAGCAATTTCATAGCTTGACTTTTACTCTAGAATTATAATATTAGATAAATTATCATTGCTTCTAAAATGTTTACAAACACTTACCTCCTATCAATATGGTTTAATGTGTTGGAGAGTTGAAAGAAATAAAATTAAAAGTTCATGAAAGCAACTATAAGAACTTAAACTCTGAACCTCTTGAAAAAAGTATTCCTTTCTCTTTAATGGTTCATCACTGTAAAAATTTAAAATGAAGTGTAAAGAAACCAAGAGTCCTAACATCAGATTTTTGTAAGCAATACTAGTTAGTTCAAATAATGTGAATGCAAAGAAAACATTCTCTAAGATCAGTTTAGTTCCCATTCTGCATTTGTAATGTGCAAATTTGAAATTTGATATGGTTCAATTGTCAAAGTTCTGAAACCATCCAGTACCTAAAGCCACATCTATTAGTAACTTGAATTTAATTTTAATACACACAAGTTTAAAATGCTAATAACTATTGTTGTAAAACAGATGATTTAGAAAAACTGAATTACAGTACTTAATTAATTCTCTAAGAGGAGATGTCCATCTAGTTAATTCACAAAACCACATCAGAAGTTAAAAAAACAAGTTTTAAAACATACCTATGTCAAAGCAGTCTCCTATGCAAAGTATTGAAGTTGTTCTTCTATGTCACAGCCAATTAGCCCATCACATACCAAATATATTTTTCTTAGCACAGATATTATTTTAATTTTTAAACTCATAATAATCTTAGTGCATAGTTTAATAATTACAAAGATTCCCTTACACACAGAAATCAAGATACTAACAACATAGTTCATTTAATCCAATGTCAATCATTTGATTCTTATTATGTTGTCAGTACCACTGTGAAATATGGATAAACTACAGTGTCTAATACCAGAGAATATTATCATTATCACTAAGTTTGTTTCTGTATGTATTTTATTCAAGCACAGAACTCAGCCAACACATGTACGCCTCTTCCCATGTCCCCTGATTCTGTTCAAGAGTGTATTAACAGCTATGTTGTCAAAAAACTAGTGTCAAATAGAAAACTTTGCATCCATCATATTACATTGCACACAAAATAAAAAATGTGAACACTACTCAAAATGGCTTATTTTTGAAATTTGCATGCTACAGCATCTTTCTAGCATTTCAAGAAAAATTTTCTATAAATTTTGTATTGGAAAATGAGTAAAGAACTTATAGAAATTACTACCTATTAGAAATCAGAAATCTTTGGAATTTCATTTTGCACAAGAAAAATAGCAGATACTATTCACTGTTTTTTTTTTTTGAAGAACTTATTATTATACTCTATCTTTGATGTTTAGTATATCTAGTAACAAAACTTAAAAGATTATATATTGGCAGCTGCATTATAGACTGACAAGAGGTCTCAAACAGAAAATATGTCCACCTTGCATTGTGCACAAAAGAAAACATGCATACTGCACATAGCAGTTTTTTTTTTTTTTTTTTTTTATATTGTATTAGTATTAGTAATGGCCGCATGGCGCAAGAAAGCCTATGGCTTATGCTGCACCAGCCAAAAAAAAAAAAAAAAAAAAAATCCGAACAAAACAATGATAAAAACAAAAAAAAATAATAAATAATAATAATAAAAAAAAGGATATTAACTATCATCCTATGCGCTTCCCTTACCCAAAAGTACTATCCAGATGACCTTTGAATTTCCCCAAACTGTCGGCCTCTACCACCCATGAAGGCAACTTATTCCAGTAATTTATAACTCGCTGGCTAAAATAAAACTTCCGGCAGTCCAATCTAAACATTAACTTGAATTTATGTCCCCTAGTAACTTGAATTTATGTCCCCTAGTTCTAGCATCATTTATAATCTTGAAAATTTCGTCCTCATTCATTTTACTGATGCCTCTCAGAGCCTTAAACACCTCAATCAAATCTCCTCTGAGGTGTCTAGTTTCCAAACTCTGCAACCCACATATTCGAAGTCTTTCTTCATAAGGACGCCCTTTTGCCGATCTCACCAGGTGAGTTACCCGTCTTTGCACCCTTTCAAGAAGCTCGATGTCTTTCTTTAGGTGCGGTCTCCATACTTGAACACAGTATTCCAAGTGTGGTCTAACATAAGCCTTATATAATGGGATTATCACGTCCCTATCTCTACTTGCAAAAGTTCGATAGATCATCGATAGGACACCATGGGCCTTCCTTGCAACCTGTTTACGATGCTCAGAGAATTTCATGTCTGACCGTATCGTAACACCCAAGTCCCTTTCCTCCAGTACTGGATTTAGTTGAACTCCACCAAGTGAATAAGTTATTTTGGGATTACTGTTTCCCAGGTGTAATACCTTACACTTTGTTGGATTAAAGCATAGCTGCCATTTTTCTGACCATTCCTGAAGTCTATCTAGGTCTCTCTGAAGAAGCTCAGCTTGACAGTGATCATTAACTACTCTACCAATTTTAACATCATCTGCAAATTTAGACATCACGCCCTCTATCCCTTCATCAATGTCGTTTATGAAAATTAAAAACAACAGTGGTCCTAATACTGATCCTTGGGGAACCCCACTTCTTACATCAACCCAATCTGAGGAATAGCCATTTATCACAACCCTCTGCCTCCTACTCTGAAGCCATCCTGCTATCCATCTAAGGATTTTCCCAGTGATTCCAACCTGTTCCAGCTTATAAAGCAACCGCTCATGTGGGACTGAGTCAAAAGCTTTGCTGAAATCTAAATAAACAATGTCGAAATTATTCCCTAAATCCAGCTCGTGAGTGACCCTTTCGAAATAGCGAACCAGATTTGTTAAACATGATTTTCCCTTTACAAAACCATGCTGAGTATCCTTGAGAATTTCAATTCGATCCAAATGATCCTGAATTCCACCCTTGATCATTGCCTCCATGATTTTCCCTACTACTGAAGTCAGACTGACAGGTCGATAATTTCCAACTTCACTTTTAGAGCCACCCTTATGTATGGGAGATACATTTGCACTTTTCCAATCCAAGGGAATCTCCCCAGAGTCTAGTGATACTCGCATAATTAGCCTCAATGGTTCAATGCACTCGCTTGCCGCCTCCGTTAAGATTATAGGGTATATTCCATCAACTCCAGGAGCCTTACTGGTCTGTAGGCTTGAAAGTTTTTTCATTAAATAATCTTGCGAAATTTCAATATCATTAATGACATTTTTTTAACTTCACTCCCACAATTTCCCATTGCCACAAAAGGTTTTTCATTTGTAAATATCGATGCAAAATAACTGTTGAGTTCATTTGCAACGGCAGCTGGTGTATTTAATACTATCCCCTTTCCCTTACGTAAAGGTCCGATCTGGTTTGTCCTGTTCTTCTTGGCATTTATATATGTGAAGAATTCTTTATCCCCCCTCTTTGCTCTGTTTGCTAGTGATTTCTCATAAACTGCCTTTGCCTGTCGAACCTTTTCTGTGGCTCTATTACACATCACCTTGTAGCTGTTATAGGCTTCAGTACTTTTTATTGCTCTGTAACCTTTTCCATGCCACCTTTTTCTGCTCAAGTAATGTGGCAACTTCACTATTCATCCAACTTGGAACCCTCCTTGTGGAGTATTTCTTTAATGGTATATACACATTCAAGGCATCTGTGATTAATGTTTTAAAAGCGTACCACAGTTCAAATGTATTCATTGTCTGCGCGATATCTACCCAGTTAATAGAGGCCATGTAGTACCTTAAGGCATCGTAATTTCCTTTTCTGAAGTTAAAACCCATTCCTTTGCCTTTTACTTCTGCTACCTCTCTCGTCATCATCCACCGTAGAACTCCGTGATAATTTCCTGCTACTGGTTCCTCTACTGTCAGCCCTGTTATGTCATCTGATTCATGTGTGATGATGAGGTCTAGGTTATTCTTTTCTCTAGTACTTTCCCTGACATGTTGATACAAATAACAGTCATCTAGTTGATTTAAAAATTTTGTTCCCCATGGCGAGTTTCCTTCCCATTTATTCCAATCAATTAGTGGCAAGTTGAAATCACCCATAATAAGACATTGACGCTTACTTGCCCATTCCATTTGAATGTAGAGGCTTTTGTCATAATCTTCACAATCACCTGGTCTGTAGATTATTCCTACTTGCATTATACCTTTGTTTCCAACTATCTCACACCATACAGACTCTATACTAGCATGTGAAATGTCTGAATCCGGGAAAGCTATCGTCGCACTCAGGCTACTTCTGATAAGAAGCATTACCCCACCACCCCTTCTATCTACCCTATCCTTCCTAAATACATTATACAAGCCGTACTGAAACTCGTCATCCCCAATTTCCAGGTGGCACCACGTCTCTGTAAGCCCTATTATGTCCGCGTTACTTGTTTTAACCAGCAGTTCGAATTCGCTCATTTTATTGACGACACTTCTAACGTTACTGTATAAACAATTAAGATTTACTGTTCTTGTATATTTAACAACCCTAACACAACCCTTGAAGTTTTTTAGGCTCTCTTCCCTAGCATTAGCTACCCGCCCACGTGAAACGTTTCTGCCCCCAGAACATCTACATAATACGTCCAGTTGGGGTAACAGATAAGAACTCTTAAGGTATGTGCAAGAGTTACTTTGACCAATATTATCAGATAAACGCGTGTCAGTATTACCCATATCCCCCCTAACTAGCAGTTTCCCTGAACCTTTAAGGTATCCTCAATAATACTGGCAAAAACTTTTGCACCACCTTTGTTTAAGTGTATCCCGTCTCTACAAAACAAATTCCTTCTACCTACAAGTGTTGGCCATGCTGATAGAAATTTCCCCCCTAAAGCCTTGCAGATTCCTTCAAGTCTTGAGTTAATCCACAAGGCTCTTAACATATAATCCCTCCTATCGTGTCTGGGCAGAATTGCAGACACATAGACATTGTCATTGCAGAATTGCAGACACATAGACATCAATATCATTTATAAATACAGAAAGCAATAATGGACCCAACACTGACCCCCCCCTCAGGGCTCAGTGTTGGGTCCATTATTGTTTTCTGTATTTATAAATGATATTGATGATGGTATATCAAGCTTAATGTCCAAGTTTGCAGATGATACAAAGGTTGGCAGGGTTGTCAAGGACACTACTGACACTATGCTGCTGCAACAGGATCTGGAAAGGTTGAGCAGATGAGCTGAGAGGTGGCAAATGAAGTTTAACATTGACAAATGTAAAGTACTACACATGGGAAACAGCAACCCCAGAGCAACGTATCAACTCTGTGGTACTACACTGACAGTGGTAGAGAATGAAAGGGACTTGGGGGTGGTTGTGCAGGCAGATATGAAGTTCTCTGAGCAGTGCAGACGGGCTGCAAGAGTAGCTCATGGAGTATTGTCAATGATATACAGGAATTTTTCCAGCAGGGATAAGGAGGTGATTATTCCATTGTATAAGGCAATGGTCAGGCCACACCTAGAGTACTGTATACAGGTCTGGAGGCCTCATTTCAAGAAAAATGTAGAGCTGCTGGAACGAGTACAGAGAAGGGCAACAAGATTAGTGAATGGAACAAAGGGGTGCTCTTACGAAGAAAGGCTTAAGTTTTGCAAATTACAGTGTCTGGAGACTAGGCACCAGCGAGGTGATCTGATAGAGGTGTATAAAGCCTTGAATGGTTTAAGCATGCTCAATGCTGATGGGATTCTTCCTCTAGCTCAGAAAAATCACCTGAGAGGGCATAAATTCAAATTGAGGAAAGACAGATGTAGGATAGACGTGCGGAAATTTGCCTTTAGCCAGCGGGTGGTTGGTTGGTGGAACAGACTTCCATCCCTTGTGGTGGAGGTTGATAGCCTAAATAAGTTTAAGGCTCAGCTGGACAGGTATTTTGAACGAACAGAGGGGTGAAGTGGAAGTGGGTTTTTTTTTTTTTTTTTTTTGTCTGATGCTGCATAAGCTTGCTTTCTTGCATCAAATGCCTCTACTAATGCTAATGCTAATTGTGGCCTAGCTCCCGGCATTTCCTCAGCATGGTCCTATATTTTTCCAACAAATCATCAGATCGTGTACGTTTAATATCATTTGTTCCCACATGAATTATAATATTCTCTTTACCCCCTTTAAAATCTGACAATCTGTTGTTGACATCATCAATAGTTGCTCCCGGCAGACATACCCTGGTTCTACTCCACCTATCCTTATTACAAAAAATATTCCCCGTTTCCCTGACAATGGAGTCTCCTAATAAAAAATGTCCTTTTTAACCAGAGTAGTTTGCACTTGGTTTTTCTGTTTTGAGGCTGGAATCGGGTGTGCATCAATTGGTAGATTGCTGGAGTCTTGAGTCCCTGACGAGCTCCCATATGCATTATTCTTGAGGGCAAGCACCCGTTTTTTCAGGGACTCAAATTGTTCTATCAATGCACCAAATTGTAATTTAAGATCCGTGCACTCCTTACATCGATCACAAAGAAAAGAATCCCCAGGTGAGCTAGGATTAGTCACCAGGTCGACCTTGGAAAACATTCCACAACGGATTAAATCATGACTCACTCGTAAATCGCCATCGACTATTTCCGTGTGAGTCACGATACCCTGTGACGTTTTTAAGGCTGATCTCGTAACTACCATTATAAAATTAAATAAATATCAATGAAAGTTAACTTTAAAAAATTATATCTATAATATTATTAAAATCAAACTGTTACAGGAACACCTATAACAAAATAATCCAACAATATCTAAATAAATCAAATATTTAAAAGCACTATCCAAAAGTAGACAACTTAACTGAGGAGCCCTGTCCAAGCGCGTCTGCTCACCTCGAATGCCAACACTGATATGAACCATATCATTACAGAATCTTTCTTGGACATATATTTGATCTGATATAATATTTTACAGGAAAATAGCCTGTTAGTGGCTGCATTATAAACTTTTAGAAACTAGAATCACATTGAAATGACACGGAATAAATGTGATTTAAAAAAAAAAAAAAAAAAACTACTCGTTTTGTAAAAATAACTATTAATAAGATATGTTGCAGTTGTAAACTAGATAGCATTAAGACCAGGAGAAAAACAATATCAAAAAGAAATTTTCATAAATATCAGCATACTATTGAATTTTAAAAATTGTAGTCTCTTTAGACCCCACATAATTAGTAGTATTTATTTGCAGTTCATGGTACCCAGGTGAATAGTATGAAACTAGGAAGTGCATCCAGTTGACATGGGTGGACAGTGCACTGTTGAGTCAGTTTGGTGTGACATAAGCACTGGGAAAACCAAGTTGAGAGTAGGAGTGTGTTATAGGCCTAATGACTCTGATGAGTACAACAAACAACTGTACAGAGAAATAGAGTGGGCCACTAAATCAGATTGTCTTGTAATGGGGGATTTTAACATCCCAGATATAGACTGACACTTGTTGATTGGTCACTCATATACTAGCAAGACTTTTGTGGATTTATTGGATGATTGTTTTCAACAGCAGCATGTTCAAGAGGCAATCAGAGGGAGTAATACTCTTGATCTGATTATCAGCAGTGATTCTTCATGCATTAAGAATCTGCAGATTCTTAATGAATGAATGAACCACTAGGTAGCGGTGATCACACTGTGCTGGTGTGGGATTTCCTTAAAGATGTAACTACCATCGGTTGTAAAGGAAAGGGTTTTTGCTTTTGTAAAGTTGACTACAATGATCTCAGAGATTTTTTAAATTCTATACAGTGGGACCAACTGATGATGTTACCAACAGAAAATTCTAAATGGGAAGCATTCAAAGAATTAATATTGGAAGCTACTAGGCTTTTCATACCAACTAAGAAATATTGTTCAAGTTTTAGGCCTAAATAGATGTCAGATGAACTATTGAGACTTGTGGCAGAGAAGAAAAATGCGTGGGACACATAACTTATCAGGAGCCACAGATGTCTATGGTAGATATAAGATAGTCTGTAATCAAGTCACAAAGGATGTTAAGCAAACAAAGGCAGATTACAAGAAATCAGGGGCGCCTCCGTAGCCAGGTGGGAACGAGCAGCAGTGCGTAGCACACGCTTCTTGATTACACCGGGGTTCAAGCCTGTCACCACCAAATACGGAGGACGCGGAAAGGTCAAGGAATGACCACCGCATATCCCGGAACAATATGGCCTTAGTTGCTAATGCTCCTAAAAACCAAATAACATAACATAACAAGAAATCTTTGGCCAAGAATACAAAGAAAACAGTAAAGACTTTACTTATGTAAACTCTAGAAGGATGGGGATGAATCAGATTGCTCCACTTGACATCAACAGTTCGATTGATGAGCCACCTGCTGGGATCTATTCGGTTATGTTAAAGAAAGCATCAAAGAAAGTAAGCAAACCCTTAGCCATAATTATGAAGACTTCCTTGGATTCAGGGGAGGTCCCCATATACTGGAGATATGCAGATGTGTCCCCAATTCACAAAGGGGGATCAAAGGGTGATACAAATAATTACAGATCTACAGATCTGTTAGTTTAACTTCTGTTTCAAAGGAAAATAATGGAGTCACTGGTTAAAGAAGCAATGCAAGATCATCTAGACAAGACTGCAGTTATAATTCAGGCATAGCATGGGTTTGTTAAGGGGAAATCTTGTCTGACGAATTTGATTGGATACTATGATGTGGTCACAAAGGAAACTGGATGCAAAAAATAATTTTGATATCATATACTTGGATTTTAGGAAAGCTCTTGATACTGTTGCACATGGAAGACTACTGTACAGATTGGAGCAGCATGCATTAAAGGCAAGGTGCTGCAATGGATAAAAGGATGGTTGAGTGAGAGAAGACAAAGTGGTAATCAGTGAACACTGCTCTTCATGGACTAATGTTATTAGTGCAGTTCCCCAGGATTCAGTGTTGGGCCCATTGTTGTTTTGTATATTTATGAGTGATATTGATGAAGGCATATCAGGCTTAATGTCTAAGTTTGCAGTACGATACGAAGGTTGTCAGGGTTGTTAATGATAGTACACTACTGCAACAGGATCTGGAAAAGTTGAGCAGATGGGGTGAGAGGTGGCAACTGAAGTTTAACATTGACAAATGTAAAGTACTGCATATGGGTAGCAGAAACCCCAGAGAAATGTACCAACTGTGTGGTGTTACACTCAAGGTACAGCAGGTGTAACACCTTCAACCAGGAGACAATGCCCAGCAATTGGGATTTTGTCAGTGGGTAAATGCTAATTGCTAATTAATTCCATTAATACTGTTCAGCGATGAAGCTACTTTCACCTGCGATTGTATCAACAACACCCATAACTCTCATAGGTGGTCATACAAAAATCCACATGCCACTGTAGAAACATTTTCAACATCACTTCTCTGTAAACATGTGCTTCAATATCATTGACAAGCAGGTGATTGGGCCTGTTGTGTTACAAAATCATCTTACAGGGCCCATTTTCTTAGAATTTCTACAAAACAAACTTCCACTACTATTGGAGGATGTTCCCTTGGCTCCAAGGATTGGTATGGACTTTCAGCATGACTGAGCTCCTGCATATTATTCCCTTCTAAATTGGTGATACAATATCTAAATCGAACTTTCCCAGAATGATGGATCGGCCATGGTGACCCCATTCATTGGCCACCAAGGTCTCCAGATCTCACTCTGTTAGATTTTTGTTTGTGAAGTTGGATGAAAAGTGCAGTATACAAAGAAAAAGTGAAAATACAAGAGAAGAATTGCTCGCTTGCATTTTGGATACTGCTGCCCTCATAAAGGAATGCCTAGATAGCCTCAGAAGAACAACACGTATTACCACAAGAATTGCAAAGTGCATTGAGGTTGGTGGTGGGATTTTCAAACATTTATTGTGAACTGTAAAAAATTTGTCAATTTGTGATTTGTATCATTCAAAAAGTCAATAAATACAAGCGATAAGTCATTTATCGTTCTTTAATTCCTCTCATAATGGCTTTCTGTGTGCCAGTTTCAAACAGTATCTCCATGTCCATTGAGAATTGGATACATGTTTATATGAACTTTTTTACTCAGAATAATCGATACTATAACCTCCCAAAATATTTACTATTCCTCCTGAATCACCCTGTATAAAGATAATTAAAATTATAATTTATAGTTATATGATGAATAGAAAAGCAGATTTAATGATATTATTTAATGATATAATGATATTATTCCCAGCTCTCTCTATCTCTCTAATCGTGTAATTATTTTATGTACAAGGTGCTACCCAAATGTTCCCGAAATTTGAATGTTGTGTGGGAACTACATCTAGTACGGACTTGTGGCACTAAGTAACACTGCATGCATCCTTTGTAAATCAGTGTGCCATGTGGCATCGGGCTGGATAGAGTCATTGAATATTTATACGCAGCTCTTTGGCGGTGCACTTTGCATAGTTTGCGATTGTTGCAATGGCTGATATTAGAGTTTTGTTTCTTTCTTGATGATACAGCAGCAGAAACCCATAAGAAGTTGAAAGAAGTTTTGGTGACAATGCTTTAGGCCAGACACAGACCTACTACTGGTTTTAAAATGAGCGTCCATCACCGAGCACCACCCACTCCAGAAAATGTTGCAAAAGTTCAGGCTTTGATCCGTGAAGACAGCGGGCGGACAATCCATGACATTCGTGGCATTGTAGGACTATCGTGCAGCACGTGTCAGCAGATTTTGTCAGATGAGCTGAACATGAAAAGGATTGCGGCCAAATTTGTGCCACTGTTACTGAGTGAAGAACAAAAGCAGCATCACATAGGAGTTAGCAGAGATCTTCAAGAACGGGCCAGAAGTGATCAAAACTTCCTTTCAACAGTCATCACTGGTGACAAGAAATGGGTATGTGGTATGACCCAGAAACTAAGAACAATCATACCAGTGGAAGAGCCCATCTTTGCCCTGACCAAGGAAAGCCTAACAAGTGAGGAGCAATGTGAGGTCCATGGTGATCTGTTTTTTGCACATTGGCAGGATGGATTCCTTATGGATTCCTTATCCATAAGGAATTCGTCCCTCCTGGCCAGGCCATCAACACAAAGTTTTACTGCAATGTCCTGAGGCAGTTAAGGGAAGCCGTCAGGAGGAAACATCCAGAAAAGTGGCACACATAGAACTGGGTCCTTCATCATGACAATTTCAGTGTGCCGGCCCACACATCTCTTGCTGTGGTGCAGTTTTTGGCATCCAACAACATGACAAATGTTTCCCACCTTCCTTATTCGCCAGACCTGCCCCTTCAACTTCTTCCTCTTCCCAAGAATGAAAATCAAGCTGAAGGGTCGAAGATTTGACAGCATAGAGGATATCCAAACTGAATCACCAGCAGTACCAAACACTATAACAAAGAAGGACTTTCAGGATGCATTTAAATCATGAGAGAAGTACTGGGATCGATGTTTAGGCTCTCAAGGGACTACTTCAATGGTGACAGTGGTGAATAAGACCCCAAGTGAGTCTAATTTATTTTATAAATACATTTCGGGAACTTTTGGGTAGTGCCTGTTATATAAACTTACATTTATTTCATGACAAAGAAAAGTAAAAATCATCATTGATTATTATGGTGACTCATTATTCCTTATACTCATTTACTTTAGGTATGAAGAAAGTGCTAAACTGTTTGCACTAACTCATATGTCATTTGAAGAAGTCACCTTGAAATTTTTACAAGAAGAACAAGAAGATGCACTTAAAATATTTCTCCTTAAGAAGCTGGAAGGATTGAAACAGCAGGATAAAACCCAAATAACTATGATTGTATTTTGGTTGCTAGAAATCTTTCTTAATCAGATTGGAAATCTTCGTAATGCAAACAAGTCAAACGAAGATAAAACTGATGATCAAAGCAAAGCTGATACAGAACACTATTTTCAGTTGAAATATGAATTTCAAAAGTTTCTTGGACAGTCGCGTGTTCAGGTTTGTATATTGTTTCATTTTTATAGACTGACATAAAACTTAATTGGTTTTTGCATAGCGTGTAATATGCTGTTAGGTATATTAAAATAACATCAAAATTACCATATATTTATATTAAGAAAATCAAATGCGTTAGATTTATGTGTTGTAAATTAATAAAGGTTGGGAACTTTTGGTGTCATGTTGTGAGTAATTTTCACACCATGTCTTTTCACATGGTGTGAAATTTTCACATCCAGTCTCAGGTAATGGTTGCCAGCATTGCTCCCTCAGAAACTCTGATTTTTAATCCAGAAAAATAGCTGAAAATGGAGAACTTTAAAATTTTATTATTAATTCTGACACTATATTGGATAATATGATCAGAAAATATCTTTATTAATAACAGACTTATTAATAAAAAAATAAAAAAAATCCCTGGCTACCTTAAGACCAAATCTCAGGATAACAGAATAGGCAAAGTCAAAAGGAGAAACCAAATGTCCCTGGGAGAAAAAAAAAAAAAAAAAAAAGCAGGCATGTGACACTTTTTTTGCATAAACATGCTGTTGCTCCACAAAGATCTTTTTACAGTTTTTCAATTAAAAAAACAGTCTGTGTATCTTCTAGCACAAAAGTTGTTTTATTTTATGTGAAAACATCCTTGGTTTGGATAAAGTTAAAGGGTTTTAGGAATGAAAAGAATCAAAACACGTTTAACATTTCAAAACATTTATTTATTTATTTTTTTTTTTTTTTCGACGGTTTCATCAGTTTGAGGTTGCATACATGTTCAGTAGGTAAATTAGAAAAATAATAGCTAATAAACTTAATGAAATCCATTTGTAGAATAGTATGACATAATCAAACACAATGATACAAATATTCCATGGATTTTTGCATTCTTAAACAATTTTAGACCCGAAGTTTTGAGCAATGTAATGTTTTATGCTCGTGCCCACTACTTACTCTACCAACATTAGTAACTGATGTAGGAGAAGTGAGGCATAGCAGAAGCAGATAAGACAGTTCAACATCAGAGGGAGTGACATATATTTCCATCTTGCATTTTTATTACCAATCAGTTTTACTTCAGTCTGAAAATTTAGTAGTTGCCGCCAAAGGTGTTTTCACATCAAAAATAATTAATAATGCAAATTGAATATTGGAGGAATACTAAAATTCACACTGAAATAATTCTAACAGACATTTTTTGGTGTATTGGTATACCAACATGCCTGCCAAATGGTTAAAGGACATTTGAAACATGCTGGAACTTAGAATAATTTTTAAAATTATTTGAAGAGTTAATATTACAACTCTAGTCCTTGAGCCTTGGCCAGGAATTCTGCTCCTGCTGCAGAGATGGTAAGTGAAGATCAAAAAATATCTCTGAAATGCTATAAAAAATTTTTTTGTTAATATATGGTTACATGATCTTTGTTACTGTCTCTGCTCCAGGAACAGTTCCAGCCATCTCTGACAAAAGTCAAACAAAAAGAGCTGTAATGCAGGCTGTTCTGTCATAGTATTGTAATTTAATTATTTTTAATTTAAGACTTAATTAAAAATATGTGCTAACATATCTCATGTATCCTTCATTATATTTTTAAGTATTTCACCACTACACAGCAGTTGAACCTTTAGCTGGTTATCTGCCAAGTCACTTTCCAACATGCTCATTCACTCTGCAGTGAGACAGGTGTTTTTGCAATTTGTCAGAAAAATGAGAGACAAAGGAATTGAATAATGAATCAACCTCAGATTTTTAAAATAACTAAAGAAAACACCAACTGAGTTGTTAGATCAAGTTTATGGGAAAGATACTATGTCAAGAGCTAATGTGTTTGAATAGCATAGAAGATTTTTAGAAGGGAGAGAGAGAGAGAGAGAGAGAGAGAGAGAGAGAGAGAGAGAGAGAGAGAGAGAGAGAGAGACAACGAATGACCAGGCTGTCTGGTATCCATGAAAATTGATGAAAATATGCACTGGGTAAGGACATTGATTACAAGTGATCTTTGTTTAAGTATCAGGATGGTTGCATCAGAACTCAATATGGACAAAGAAATAGACAAATTTTAACTGAAAATTTAGGCATGAAAAAAAGTGTGCCAAGACAGTGCCAAAATTTTTGAATGAAATCAATGAATGAGAAGACTCCAAGTTTGTGAAGATCAGGACTTTCTGAGTACTGTAATTACTTATGATAAAAGTTGGCTGTTCCAGTACGACCCAGAAACTAAGAGACAGAACATGTGATGGAAGACAAAAGACTGAAAAGTGTACTTAAGGGAACCCATTTTCAGTCCATTGAAAACATTCAGAAAAAAACAAATGAAGTGTTAAAGGGATTTACAGAAGATGACTTCCAGACTTTGGTCCTTGAAGGCTGTCACAGACATTCTCTCAGATATGCCAGACAAGCTGTACTTGCTACCTGGGAGTCTAAAACGCTGATGGAATTGATATTCGGGTGACACTCAAGTCAAGTGGACCCAATTTCGGCGAAGTTCACACGGTCTGTGATAGCCAAATCCTCTGCTTGCACCTTCACGATGGTGGGACTGTTAGTAATCCTGGGTATAACCTTCATGCACAAGTACATGGTGGGTGACCACCCAGGTGTGAATCAACGTAAGCAGGGGTTGAGGTGTGGCATCCACACCACATGGAGGAATGCCACCCCTCTATGTTACCAGGCAGTACTAGGTGGTAGATGACTCTCATCAACCGGTGCAATACCACCACTTTGCTTATTGGAGGCTTGAAGTGGAGGAACCCATGTTTAGTCTCTAGAGCTAAGTTCCTGTCAAATCTTCCCTATCTCTTCCATCATACAGTATGATTGACGACTTTTGAGGTTATGATGAACATCATGACGAGATCCAATATTCCTTACATTTCGAGGGTACAGCTCTAAAATGGTGTTCGCAGGCCGGCCGCTAGTTAGTACACCAGACCGAACCTATTGGTAACTCTCTAGGAGGCTTTCGGATCAGCTAGTGTATAATCTTGCTACCTCTACTCTGCCAGATAGTGACTGGAGGGACTCCGAGCAGTTTGTATGCGGGGAGCATTGTCGAGGCCACATTATGCCAAGGATCTGAGTATGTTCTTATCATGTGTACGCCATATCCAAAAATTTCATTCACCCATTTCTTCTTACTATTGAATACACCATGAATTGTCAAACTAATAGAGCAAGCTTATCTGCGAAAAGATCTAAACCTCCCAAACACTTCCTAATTCATTTCACAAATAGACGTGGTCTCAATTCTAATCTCAACAATGTCCATTTCCACTTGCAGTCTGCCAAACCCCATGTACTTTTTCTGACAGAATCTCAGTTATCGATTGATTCACCTACTGCTCATCTCAAATGCCCAAATTAATCTCAACGATGAGATTAATTTGGGCATCTGTATGATTCGCTATATGATTCCTTTTGCCTCAAAGGTGGTACTTGTGCATATGTCTGTTCTGATATTCCCTGTCAGAGACTTGGCAATTGAGAATCTCCTCTTTGATCTTCTCTGGCTTAAAATCTCTTTACCTCATTGTGTCAAATTCATCTGTTGTCTCTACCGTTATCCCAACTCCACTAATCACTTGGAGCTCTTTGACTTCCTCTCTTTGCAACTTGACTTTCTCCAGTCCAACTTTCCTAACAGTGAGGTGATTTTCCTTAGTGATTTTAATGTTCACAACTCCAGCTGGCTTCCATTTTCTAGTCACACCGACCCAGCTGGTCAAGATGCTGAGGCTTTTGCAATTATTAATGACCTTGCACAGATTGTTCATTTACCTACAAGAATACTGGATAATCCTAACCATACAGCCAACACGCTTGATCTTTTTCTCACAAACAACCCCTCTACGTACACAGTCAAAGTGAGAGGTCCTTTAGGCCCTTCAGATCACAACTTGGTGATTGTCTCTTCTCCAATGGAGCCTTTATCTCATGGCTATTCCCAACCTCGTGTTGTTTGGCATTACAAGAATGCAAAATGGGATGACCTGCGAGATTTCTTTTCTTCTTTTCCTTGGTCGGATTACTGTATCAAAACTTCTGATGTCAACATCTGCTCAGATCATGTCAGTGAAATTATTCTTGCAGAAATGGAATCCTTTATCCCACACTCCACTCTAAATTCTCGTTCTTTATCTAAACCTTAGTTTTCCAATAAATGTGCTAAGGCTGTTCAAGAGAAGAATGTTGCATATCGTAATTGGCTTGTTTCTAATTCTTCAGTTTCATTTTCTGCCAACACCAAAGCTTGCAGCAATTGTAAAGCAGGCATTAATCAGTCCAAACTAGAGTTTGAACAGGCTAAGAGTAGAAAACTTTGCTTCTTGCCCTAATGGTAGCCGAGCATTCTGGTCTCTTGCCAAAGCTATTGGCCGCAACTTTTACCCATCTCTGCTGCCCCCTCTGTCAAAACCAGATGGTTCTGTTGTCACTTCAGCCAAGGATAAAGCTGACCTGCTAGCATCCCATTTTTCTTCCAACTCATGGATTAATGATCTTGGTAAAACACCTCCCACCATTCCCAACACGCTCCATTCAATGCCTCCTTTGGTCTTCCATCAAAAGGATGTCAGAAAAATTTTGACGAATCTAGATGCTAAGAAAGCTCCAGGTCCTGATGGTATTTCTCCACTTGTTCTCAAAACCTGTGCTCCTGAACTTACTCCTATTCTTTGCCGCCTTTTTTTCACTTTCTTATTCCAAAGGTGTTTAACTTCTGCTTGGAAATTTGCTCATATCCAGCCAGTTCTTAAAAAGGGTGACAAATCCCTCCCATCCAATTATCATCCCATTGCAATTACTTCTACTCTTTCTAAAGTAATGGAGAAATCAGTTAATCGCCAACTTTTAAACTACCTAGAAACCTTCTGTCTGATCAGCGATCGCCAGTTTGGATTCCGTCAGTGTCGATCCACTGGTGATATTCTGGCTTATGTTACCCATTTATGGACTAATTCAATGGAAAGGTTCAGTGAAACACAAGTAGTTGCTCTTGACATCTTAAAGGCTTTTGATCATGTTTGGCATAAAGGTCTTCTAAACAAGCTTCCATCTTATGGTTTGCCAACTGTTTTTTGTAATTGGTTATCCAGTTTTCTCTCTGATCGCTCACTGAGGGTGATGGTAGATGGCTCTCTGTCTTCTAACTTCTCCAGTAATGCTGGTGTCCCCCAAGGTTCAGTTCTTTCCCCCACTCTTTTCCTCTTGTATATTAATGACCTTCTTCCATTGACTGGAAATCCTATCCATAGTTTTGCCGATGATAGCACATTGCATTCCACTTTTCATTTTGAGAAACCTTGCTCTGCTCAGTCAGCTTCAACTTCTGAAAACTCTGCTACCAATTGCTTAAATGCCGATCTTCAGGTAATTCTCCAGTGGGGCAAAGACAACTTAGTTGATTTCAACCCTTCTAAAACTCAATCTTGTCTTATATCTCGCAAAAAGGATTCTTCTGCTCCTATGCTTATCTTTGGTGATACTCCGATTTCTAGGCAAAATGATATATCTCTTTTGGCTATTACTCTGACTTCTAGTCTCTCTTGGCTCAAGCACATTACAAATATTGCTTCCTATGCATCTAAAAAACTTGGTTTTCTCTTTCGCTCTCAGCGTTACTTTTCTTCCAAAGTGCTGCTCACTCTGTATAAATCGCAAATCCGCCCAGACATGGAATATTGTTCCCACATCTGGGGCGGTGCTCCCAAAACTTCTCTCAGACTTCTTGATTCCATTCAGAAGAGGGCAGTTAGGTTAATTAATGACCCCTCTCTAACAGAGTCTCTCCTGTCGCTGTCTCATAGACGTACTGTTTCTGCTGCATGCCTTTTCTACAGATACTTCCATGGACACTGTTCTTCTGAATTGGCTTCTATAATTCCTGCTCTCTCTTTCAAAACAGTCCGAACACATGCAGCAACCAGCCAACATCCATTTACTGTCGAACTTCAAACTCACAGAACCAACTTTTCATCTTCCTCGTTTATTCATCCAACTACTGTTTTCTGGAACAACCTTCCTTCATACGTATTTCCTGAAAATTACAGTCTACAAAAGTTCAAGTTCAATGTCAAAAAATATCTTCTTTTGTCTTCTCAACCTCCAACCCAAGCATGGTAGTAAGTACTATAGGTTCTAATGCCTCATGTTTGGGGTTTACATAAAAAAAAAAAAAAAAGAAAAAAAGAAATTTTCTGTGCAGTGTGTGCAAGCCCAAGGTTTGCACACACTGCACTGGATAACTTGTAAGGTACAAAACGTTTCATTGTTTATTTTATTACTACAGTTTCATTATTTAATAGCCACACCTCGTATAAGCTTCCTACTTACATAGGACTAAGTATAAGTTTATTTCAATAGCCAGCTACTGTTTGGCTAAAGGCAAATGTTATCATTTTATGTAGTTTGAAATTATCCTTAATTTAAAATCTATATCCCTTTTGTGTTTGTGGTTTGCCAATAGTCCCATTAAATGGTAAGTGGGAAGGATTACAGATAACACTAGACTACAGTATAATAAAACTGTCTTGTGCATTTTATCATATCTGATTCCTTTGTGTATGTTGCTTTATAAAGAAGAAAAATATCCTCAATATTCAATTTTCTTACACAATAACTAAGTTTTTCATGAAAAGTATTTATCATAGAAAACATATGCTAAAGCCTTAATTTATCTGCTATTTTTTCATGTGTAGGAATGTGTAAAAGCCAATAAAAGTGCTGTGTATAGTCTAATTGGTAACCATGGTGATGAAGAAAATCTCCTCTTCTTTACAAATCAAATGGGTGGTAAGGTTTAAATATTTTTTAATATATCATTCAAGTCATTGACTTGCTTTTTAAAATTTGTTGCAAGAAAAGATTGAAATATCCTCTACACTACAGTAGTATATCCAAATTGCTTTGTGCTTATAAACATGTCACGTGCTCTTCCGTAATGTTTTACATTTTTTTTTTCCATTTTATGTTGTTTTACATTTTTGAGTTTTTAATATTCAGTATGTAGAGTTAAACAAATTGTTGAGCATTACTTTAAAACACCAAATTATGGGAGGGGGGGCATAAAGGAGCAAATTTGGGTTTCTGGCCTGTTCAGCTCAGTAAATGAAGTAGTAATTCTTCTCTTCCAGAACAGAACAGAAGGTGTTTAGTGTTCACAGTCAATTGCTTGCAGGTCTAAAAAGCTTTCAGAAAATTTGCCTGCAAAACTGGAATTTCTTATACTTCTCTGCAAAAATTTATGAAGCATGTTTTTAAAATGCACCTGTACAATGCAATTATCTGCCATTCACTCATCAACCACAACTTTGAAGCTTGTATGATTTTCTGCAGGGGATTAATTTCTATTGTCAAAGATGATAACACTTTCTTGTAAACATGTTTCTAGCTCTACAAGGCTTGAATCCATCTTTCTAGCAATGTCAACAGCCAGAACACCTCTTTCAAGAAACATTCTCTCTCTCTCTCTCTCTCTCTCTCTCTCTCTCCCCCTCCCCCCAGTTATGGAGTGAGACCTTAGCAGTTGTATCAGCTGTGCATTTCTATTTTCATAACATTCATCCAAGAAATAACAACATCCCAAGTGTATTGTGACATTAACAAATTTATAGAAATGCTTGCTAAGATGGGTGTTATTGAAGCTCGATTCCAGCAAGACAGCGCAACTTCTGATATAGTGACAGAGAAATTGGACTAAGATTTCTTTGGTAACTGAATCATTAACAGGAACGCCTGCACAATCACTGGATCTCTTGTTCTACTAGATTTCTGTTTATGGTTACTTAAAAAATTTGATATTTGAGGACAGCTACAGAAACTTCAGGAAAACATTATGATTGCTAATAGCATATCAGAACAGACTTTAAAACTTGTATGTGAGATTACAGCAGATATGGAAGGTATTTACAGATATTGAAATTGTCCTCCATTGCTTTTCAGTGATTGAGGACAATTTCAATATGTCTTAACTTTTATCCTTATTTTTATAGTATGTTTGTAAATCTTTAGAGCACTACTTAATTATCACTTGCATAACTTTATGATAACCCTAGTATTATAGAATTACACTTTTGAGAATAAGTGTTCTATTTTCACTGTGAGTTTTAGTATAGAATATTAAAAAGAAATATTTATTTGGATTTATGTCTACTAAATTTTACAAAAATCCAATATAGTCTTAATTTTTTTAAAATTAGAATACAAAATAAATTTAAAACTTAAATATGTTTTACATAATTTAATTTATTTTAAAATTTTTAAATTTTAGCTCATGGTTTCTATTTGTCTTTGTTTTGAGGAGAACTTTACTTTTCAGATTATCAGAGAGAAATACAGTACTATCTACAGCAAAAAAATTATGTGACGGCATTGACTGTTTTAAAGAAACAGGTAATATTTTTTCTGAAGTAATCAGATATTTGGTACATGGACAAAATAGCACATTTAGCTGTATACAAAAATTTGTTTTATATAAAATAAGTAATTTAAAATTTGAAGAATGGCAATGATAAATATAAATGACTGGTGAATATAATACTTTTTATAGGTTGTATGTATAGGCCTATGAAAGTAATTTTATAATGGTATTTTTAATTATTATTTTTTTTATAATTTGATTTATTGGCGAGATGAAACAGCCAGAATAATAATACAAGTTAGTGCATTCATTCAGTTCAACCTATATCATTTTAATTTTTTTTTAAATTTCTGATCTTTATAACTCTTTTCTTTATTTAGTGCCATGCTGAACTGTTTTATCAGTTCTCCCCAGCCCTTATGCAGACTATACCATGTGAAACAGTTGATGCATGGATGCAACAAGAAAGAAGGTTAAACCCAGCTCAGTTGATTCCTGCTCTTGTACAGTATGACTATTCTAAGAATCAGTCGAAAGTAAGTTTAAATTTTCTTTCATTTCCTTTTGTCAGATTTTAATTACTAAAATTTTACTGCTTTATCAGGTGCTTTATTTTAATATATATATTTTTTTATCCTCAAAGGAGAATGAAGCTATTCGGTATTTAGAATTCTGTGAAAAAGTCTTGGGTAACAAGGATCAAGCAATACACAATTATTTATTAGCATTATATGCCCGACTGGATAGTGATGACAAACTAATGATGTATCTGGAGAAACAAGGCCAGGTAACTGTTTTTTTTTTTTTTTTTGTTTTATATATAATTTTTTTGAATAATAAAATTTTCACTTGACTTCTTTAGTCAAGTGAAAATTGAAGTGTGAAATTTTGTTTATTAGGTTGAGGTCTCAAAATATATTTTGTATTTTATCAGGATGAAAGTACAGTGCCCTATGACTTGAAATATGCCCTTCGCTTATGCACAGAACTTGGTTGTCAGAAAGCATGTGTTCATATATACACCACTATGGGGCTATATGAAGAGGCAGTAGACCTGGCTTTAAAGGTATGATATATTCTACTGGAAATACAGTAATTTTACTACACATTGTTGTAGATAGAAATGTCAATGACATATATGATACAGCATAATCTTTTTATTTTACATTGCATCAGGGCTTATATTTATTTTTATTTTTTTATTTTGTATGTTTATATTAATCTAATTTTACTGTTTCTGTTTATGCTCTTATTGTTTACAGTGTTTTTTATATTATTTTAAAATTTTTGCTTAACTGTTTAGTGCCAAGAAAAACCTTTGTTATAGGGACAACATAAAATATTATTTCCTGTTTCATTTTTGTTGACAGAACCACCTCCACATTTTTTTTTTTTTTTTTTTTTTTTTTTTTTTTTGTATATATTATACAATTTCAGAGACAGGAATGTAATGAACTTTTAGTACCTCTTAATAGGATGAATGGAAGAAGATTGAGATAAGAGAAGAAACATTAAATCCTTAGTACTCATTAACTTAAATCCACAGAATTTCAGCTATCGGTATTATCACAAATGCAATAAGATCGAATTTACTACCCATTTATAATTAGATGCACTAACAAAAAAGCCCAGTAACCGGGAAAATGCAAATTGTTTTTATTGTTTTATGGCAGTGACTTCCAAAAATGTGCTTTAGTAAAATGTGAGCTCGCATGGGGTGATTAATAGTGAGCTTTTGCCTTAACCCTATGAAGTTTTCAGAAAATTTAATTTTGAATGTTATCATGGTGTGGACTAAGAGAATAAGTAACAGCAGTACTAGTAAATCTGTCAAGAAAAGGAAAGCAATTAAAATTATTTATTATTATTTGTTTTTGCTTAAAGCACTGATACTTTGACCAACTATTATGTTTGTGCATCACATTCTTTGCATAACGTCTTGGATTTCAGCAGAGTAATGTGGCACCACCATCCTTTTAAGAATAACCACCACTACTCATTTGATGTAATCCAACTTTCAAAAGAGCATTGATTGTGCATGGACCCTGAAGTGATCCTAAATGTCATTAGTCACTAAAACTTGTGATACTGTAGTAACTGTGGATGGGTTAAGGGTTAGGAAACCAAAGTTAAAAAAATTAAAATTATTATTTTAATGCCACAGAGCTTGTCACTTATATCTGTATTTTTTTGTGTTTTTTCTGAATTGGTTAGTGAAATACACCAATGAGCCAAAACATTATGACCACCTTCCTAATATGATATTCGTCCTCCATGTGCAGCCAAAACAGCTCTTACCTGGCAAGGCATGAACGCTGCAAAATTTCAAAATGTGTCTTGTGGTATCTGGTACCAATACATAACCAGTAGATCCTTTAACTCCTGTAAGGTCTGTGGTTGAGATGCCGCAGATCGGAGTTGCTGTTCCAACACAAACCACGGATACTCGATGGGATTGATGTCTGGTGAATTTGAGGCCAGGGCATTACCTGGAAGTCTTCCTCATGTTCTGCAAACCAGTCTCGAACAATCCAGGTGGTGTGGCATGGCACATTATCCTGCTGAAAGACAGCACTGCTAGAGGGGAAGACCGTTGCTATAAAAGGGTGTACCTGGTCAGCAATGATGTTTAGGTAGGTGGTAGACATCAGAATGCCCGACACATGGATGACTGGACCCAGAGTATCCCAGCAGAACATTTCCCAAAGCATGACACCGCCACCACCGGCTTGGTTTTGTCCCATGGTGCATCCAGGCACCATCACTTCCCCAGGTAAACGACAAACACGTACCCAGCCATCCACATAGTGCAACAGGAAATGTGATTCATCAGACCAGATGACCTTCTTCCAATCACTCAAGGTCCAGTTTCGATGCTTGCATGCCCGTTGTAGGCACTGTTGCTGGTGAGCTGTGGTTAGCATGGGCACTCGGAGCAGCCTGCAGCTGCGCAGTCCCATTTTCAGCAGGGTTTGATGTACTGTATGTTGTGACATTACTCTCGTCACCAGCATTCCAATTACTTGCGAGTAGCACCACGGTCGCCCTTCTGTTGCCACGTACCATCCAGGAGAGCCTTTGCTCACCTCGAGCATCAATGAGCCGTGGTCGTCCAACACCTCGCCGGCAGTTCCTTGGTTTTCCCTCCTCGGACCACTTTTAGTAGGTACTAACCACAGCTGACCGTGAGCACCCCACCAGCCATGCTGTTTCGGATATGCTCTGACCCAGTCATCTGGCCATTACAATTTGGCCTTTGTCAAACTCGCTTAAGTCCACTGCCTTTCCCCACTGTAGAACAAGAGACACTGATTAATGGAGCTCAGTATCAGGTGTTTTTTATACCATGCCATAGTTCACCTGCATTTCCTTCGATTTGCATAATGACTTGCTGTTGGCTCATCTGTGTAAGTGCTGGAGATACAGAAAGCACATTTCTAACAGTCTGATTCCATCAGTACTTGCAGTTATTGCATTTGGAATTTGGAAATCTGCATGAAATCATAACACCCTCTTCATTAGGAAAATGTTATGGTGTGATGTGGCTTTGCTGTAAGATTCATTGACAGCTTCTTTCCAACAAGATAAATAATAGCGGAGCCTAGTGCACACTTGCCTTCTGGTTTTACAGGATATATGAAATCAGAAGTATATAAAGGATCCCCCCCTTCCACATTATGATGTAGTCAAAGTTTTAATATAATATGATGTATATTAGAGTGTTAGTTTTTTTTTATTTGTTACACTTATAAAATTCTTTTCCTATAGGTGGATGTAGAATTGGCAAAGAGGACTGCAAATCAGCCCGAAGATGGTGAAGAATTAAGAAAAAAACTATGGTTGAAAATTGGTAAGTATTATTTACTTGTAAGTGTATGGATAAGTGGTAATTTTGAGAGAGAGAGAAGATTTTGATTGCCATAAATTGTGCACACAAAAAGAATAGTAGATTATATCACATGAATAGAGGAGCCTATTTCCTAAGGCGCCTCCGTAGCCAGGTGGGAAGGAGCAGCAGTGCATAGCACACGCTTCTTGATTAGGCCGGGGTTCGAACCCGTCACCACCAAATATGGAGGATGCGGAAAGGTCAGGGAATGACCACCGCATATCCCAGAGCAATATGGCCTTAGTTGCTAATGCTCCTAAAAAAAAACCCAAAAAACCAAACGAGCCTATTTCCAATTGGTTGAGAGAAATTTTGCATTGTCTACACACTTTACTCCTTGAAATTTCATAGGGAGTCTGTATGTGTGTGTGTCTTCTAATTTAAACTTAATTATGACAAGTGCCTCTATGATGCATAATTTCTACTCAATGTTTAGCTTAATTAAGATTTTGTCTAATATAGTTAGGGAAGGATGTTACGTGGTTGTTTTCCATTAAGATTATTACTAAATATAATACCACTCTTATACCATGTGAAATTAATAATATAATTTATTAAGGTGGTTTTTTTTTATGAAAACCCCAAACAAAAGAGGTATTAGAACCTATAGTACTTAGTACCGTGCTTGGGTTAGAGGTTGAGAAGACAAGAGAAGATATTTGTTGATATTAGACTTGAACTTCTGTAGACTGTAATTTTCAGTAAATACGTATGAAGGAAGGTTGTTCCAGAAAACGGCAATTGAATGAATAAACGAGGAAAATGAAAAGTTCTGTGAATTTGAAGTTGGACAGTAAATGGATGGATGTTGGCTGGTCGTGGCACGTGTTCAGACTGTTTTGAAAGAGAGAGTGGGAATTATAGAAGCCAATTCAGAAGAACAGTGCCCATGGAAGTATTTGTAGAAAAGGCATGCAGCAGAAACAGTACGTCTATGAGAAAGCGAGTGGAGAGACTGTTAGAGATGAGTCGTTAATTAATCTATTAGTCGTTAATTAATTAATCTGCCCTCTTCTGAATGGCATCTAGAAGCCTGAGAGAGAGGTTTGGGGGGTGCTGCCCCAGATGTGGGAACAATATTCCATGGTAGGGCAGATTTGCGATTTGTACAGAGTGGACAGCTGTTTGGAAGAAAAGTAACGCTGAGAGTGAAAGAGAAAACCAAGTTTTTTAGGTGTAGAGGAGCAATATTTGTAGAGATTAGAAGTCAGGGTAATCCCCAAAAGAGATATATTAACTTTTCTAGAAATCTGAGTGTCACCAAAGATAAGCATAGGAGCAGAAGAATCCTTTTTTGTGAGATATAAAACAAGACTGAGTATTAGAAGGATTGAAATCAACTAAGTTTTCTTTGCCCCACTGGAGAATTACCTGGAGATTGGCATTTAAGGAATTGGTAGCGGATATTTGAGAAGTTGAAGCTGATTGAGCAGGGCAAGGTTTTTCAAAATGAAAAATGGAAAGTTTCTCAATGTGCTATCATCGGCAAAACGACGGATAGGATTTCCCATTAATGGAAGAAGGTCATTAATATACAAGAGCAAAAGAGGGAGGGAAAGAACTGAACTTTGGGGGGATACCAGCATTAGTGGAGAACTTTGAAGCCAGAGAGCCATCTACCATCACCCTCAGTGAACGATCAGAGAGAAAACTGGATAACCAATTGCAAAAAACAGTTGGCAAACCATAAGATGGAAGCTTGTTTAGAAGATCTTTATGCCAAAAGCAATCGAAAGCCTTTGAGTTGTCAAGAGCAACTGCTTGTGTTTCACCTAATTTTCCATTGAATTTGTCCATAAATAGGTAACACAAGCCAGAATATCACCAGTTGATTGACACTGGCGGAATCCATACTGATGATCGTTGATCAGACGTAAGGTTTCTAGGTAGTTTAAGAATTGGCAGTTAATTAATTTCTCCATTACTTTAGAAAGAGTAGAAGTAATTGCAATATGACAATAATTGGATCGGAGGAATTTGTCACCCTTTTTGGGAACTGGCTGGATATGAGTAAATTTCCAAGCAGAAGGAAAAACACCTTTGGAATAAGAAAGTGAAAAACAGGCTGCAAAAACCAGGAGTAAGTTCATGCACACAGATTTTGAGAACAAGTGGAGAAATACCATTGGTACCTGGAGCTCTCTTAGCATCAAGATTCGTCAAAATCCTTCTTATATCCTTTTAACAGAAGATCACAGGCGGCATTGAATGGAGCATGTTGGGAATGGTGGGAGGTGTTTTACCAAGATCATTAATACATGAGTTGGAAGAAAAATGGGATGCTAGCAGGTCAGCTTTGTCCTTGGCTGAAGTGACAACAGAACCATCTGGTTTTGACAGAGGTGGGAGCGGAGATTGGCAAAAGTTGCAGCCAATAGCTTTGGGAAAAGACCAGAGTGCTTGGCTACCATTAGGGCAAGAAGAAAGTTTTCTACTCTTAGCTTATTCAAAATCTAGTTTGGACTGATTAATAACTGCTTTACAATTATTGTGAGCTTTGGTGTAGGCAGAAAATGAAACAGAAGAATTGGAAACAAGCGAATTTATGATATTCAACATTCTGCTCTTGAACAGTGGAATGGAAGATAAAGGATTCCATTCCTACAAGAATAATTTCACCAACACGATCTGAGCAAACTTTGACATCAGAAGTTTTGAAACAGTAATCTGACCAAGGAAAAGAAGAAAAGAAATCTCTCAGGTCATCCCAGTTTGAATTCTTATAATGCCAAACAACACGAGATTGGGAATGGCCATGAGATAAAAGCTCCATTGGAGAAGAGAATCACCAAGTTGTGATCTGAGGTGCCTAAAGCACCACTCACTTTGAGTGGTCCTTTAGGTACCTTGTGTACTTAGAAGGGTTGTTTGTCAGAAAAAGATCAAACATGTTGGCTGTATGGTTAGGATTGTCTGGTATTCTTGTAGGTAAATGAACAATCTGTGCAAGGTCATTAGTAATTGCAAAAGCCTCATCATCTCAACCAGCTGGGTCTGTATGACTAGAAAACAGAAGCCAGCTGGAGTTGTGAACATTAAAATCGCCAAGGAAAATTACCTCACTGTTAGGAAAAGGTTGGACTGGAGAAAGTCAAGTTGCCAAGAGAGGAAGTGAAAGAGCTCCAGGTGATTAGTGGAGTTGGGAGAACGGGTAGAGACAGATGAATTTGACAGAATGAGGTAGAGATTTTAAGCTAGAGAAGATCGAAAAGAGGAGATTCCAAATTACCAAGCCTCTGACAGGGAATATTGGAACGGACATATGCACAAGTACCACCTTTGAGGCGAAAGAGATCATACAGCGAATAATTTTGGCAACTGAGATGAGCAGTAGTGGAATCAACCGATAACTGGGATTCTCTCAGATAAAGTACATGGAGTTTGCCAGACTGCAAGTTTAAATAGACATCGTTGAGATTAGAATTGAGACCACATATATTTTTTTTGAAATGAACTAGGAAGTGTTTTGGAGGTTTAGATCTTTTCACAGATAAGCTTACTCTATTAGTTTGACAATTCATGGTGTGTACTCAATAGTTAGAATAAGTGGGGGGGGGGGATATGCTGTATGAAATAATGAAATTTTTGGATACCTGTACACATGGTAAGGATATACCCAGATCTTTGACATAACAAGGCCTCGACAATGCTCCCCCCTCATACACACTACTTGGACTCCCTCCAATCACTATCTGGCAGAGTAGAGGTAGCAAGATTATACACTAGCTGATCTGGAAGCCTCCTAAAGAGTTACCAGTAGGTTCAGTCCGGTGTACTAGTGGCTGGCCTGCAAACACCATTTTAGAGGAAGAGTGGGTCTCGCCATGATATCCATCATAACCTCAAAAGTCATCAGTCATACTGCATGATGGAAGAGATGGGGAATGGGTGACTGGAACTTAGCTCTGGAGACTAAACATGGGTTCCACCACTTCAAGCCTCCAATAAGCAAAGTGGTAGTATTGCACCAGTTGATGAGAGTCATCTCCCACCTAGCTGTTCACCTAAACTACTATACATGAAGGGGTAACATTTCAGGTATCTTACCAATACCCATCATCAGACCATGCTGCTGACAGACTCCTCTTGCTGATGCTCCCAGAAACCAGTATGCACATCAAGTTTCTAGGAGCATCGGTAAGAGGAGTCTGTCAGCAGCACAGTCTGATGATGTGTATCGGTAAGATACCTGAAATGTAACCTTAATGTATAGTAGTTAGACAAATAGCTTAATAAAATATATTATTAATTTCACATGGTATAAGAGCGGTATTATATTTAGTAATAATCTTAATAAGATATTGTTATTATCTAATTTAGGCTTGCAAGACAAACTGTTTGTATAAATTGGCAATTTTGTCTGATCCGATGTATTTTAAAGCTGTTGAATGCCTCTTTAATGGTTACCCAGTTGTTGTTGTTTCTCCCCCCTTTTCATTTGTCTTTATTTTTGATCTTTCGACATGAGAAATTAACTATGCAGGTTTTTAGAAGTGTATCTTAAATTAAAGAAACTTTGCTCTCTGTTTGATTATTTTAAGTTTATAGTTTAAAGCTTATTATTTTTACTTTTTTAATGAGTACATATTAATCTGCTATTATTTTACAGCCAAACATGTAATTAAAGAGGAAAATAACATTGAACGTGCTATGGAATTTTTAGTGAATTGTGACCTCATCAAAATTGAGGATATCCTTCCATTTTTTCCAGATTTTGTTACAATTGACCATTTTAGGGTAAGTTTGTATTTATGGCTTATATTTGAGAAATGTTAACATGCTTTTTCTTGACCAGTTGTATCATCTTACCAGTACTTGTCTTATATCAGCAGATTATAATACTAAAAAACTTTTCAGTTAACAGTGCTTACAGACTACACCTTCAGTTTACTGCAGGTGTGGTCTGTAAGCACTATAACATTTAATAGGGTCAGAAACATTTAAAAATTAACAAGATAGCACCATTTGTTATCAATAGTCAGTCCAAACTCAGAATCATCCAATTACATAATAATAAGTTCTACAACACTTTTTCTAACATACAGAAATAGTACCTTTTGCTTTTACTTGCATATCAATTTGAACTCAATTGGTGTTTACCCTGTGATATTGGATATACCAAAAGAAGAAAAACTTTAAAATTTAAATATCAATTAGAATTATATCAATGTGAATTTTAACAGAATGCTTCCAGTATAGTATTCACTCTCAATCTCCGTCATCATTTACTTATTAATTATAAAAGTATAGCAATAAAAAAATTTCATGTTTCTGGAAGCAAGCTTTTACAGCATTAGTCCCCCTCTCCAAAAAAAAAATAAAAATCCTTCTTTCTGTAAATTTATTTAGACTACCAATTTCTACAATACCAGATGGAAGTTTATTTCAAAAACCCCTGACTGAAAGCAAATTTTTTCACGCCTATCCTACAACCATCCTTTTACAATTTAAATTTATGTCCACCTTGTTTCTGTTGTTGGCGAAAAAGTAAGGTAACATTAGCAATTAGTTTACTCAATACATTTAAGGCTTTAAACACTTCAGTCATGTGCACCTCATATGTACCTAGTTTCTAGATACTGTAATTAACAGAATTCCTCAAGTGATTTGCATTAAGAATGCCCTTTGTATCCCTGACTAACCTTATTGCTCTTCTTTGAACCTGCTCCACCAATGATGTATATATGATGTATATATGTATCTATACATATATGTATCTATGTATATATCTATACATGTATCTATATGTATCTATACATATATATATATATGTATCTATACATATATGTATCTATGTGTATATATGTATCTATGTATATATGTATCTATATATATGTACCAATGATGTATATATGTATCTATACATATATACATCATTTCTAAAATGAGGCTTCCAAACATGTGTGCAGTACTCAAGATGCAGCCTAACCATTGCCTTATACATTGAGATTATCATCTCATTTTCATTGCTGGCAAAATTGCTGTATAACAATGATAGAAAATCCCCATGAGCTGTTCTAGCAGCTTGCCTACACTCTCAAAGAACTTCATGTCAGACTGTACAATTGCTCCTTGGCCTTTTTCATTCTCCACTACCTCGAGTGTGATAACACCCAATTGGTACATTATCCTAGGATTACTTCTGCCCAAGTGATTGGGAAGAAGTAATTCTATTGAACCTTACTGCAGGACCCTGTGAGCTATCCTGACAGCCTCTCTGCACTGCTCAGAAATCTTCATGTCCAACTGCACAATTACCTCCAGGTCTCTTTCTTTACCCTGTCCTCAGTGTTTACCACACATTCTTTATATGTTATTATGGGATTACTGCTACCCGTATGCAGCAGTTTTTCAGTTTTAAACTTCAATTGCCACTTCTCAGCTCATCTGCCTAATTTTTCTAGATCTTGTTGCAGTTGAATACCCTAATTACTGTCATTACTCACCCTTCCAACTTTTGTATCATCTGCAAACTTAGACATTAAGCCTGATATACCTTCATCAATGTCATTAATAAACACAGAAAACAACAATGGTCTCAGAACTACAAATCATGCACCTTCCTCCTCATGTAGGCAACTATCCAGTTGACTTTTGAATTTCTTCAAATAAAAAAAATAAAAAATAAAAAAAATGGTCAGCCTCAATTACTTGTGGAGGCAGCTTGTTCCAGTATTCAACAACTTGCTGGCTAAAGGAAATTTCCTACAATAACTACTTGACAATCACTCTGTTTTCTCCCACTCAGCTATCCCCCTTTATCCATAGCAGTAACTTGTCCCCCCTGATGTAAAACTGCTACAAGTTGTACAGCATCCTTTTATCTGAAGCTGTATCAAAAGCTTTTCTGAAATCTAAATATATGATGTCACAGTTATTTTTTGCTTTGAGTTCCTTTGTTGCTGCTTCATAGTATCCAATCAGATTGGTCTGACAACATTGCCCATTAATATATCCATGCTGTGACTGCTGTATAACTACATTCTATATTGTTTTACATTACTTCTTTTAACTAGTTACTCTATTTTCCTTGGAATAGAAGTCAAGCTTACAGGTCTGTAATTACTCACTTTACCCTTTTATTCCCCCTTTTTATCATCTGGGGATACATTCACACATCTCCAGTCCATAGGGATCTTCACAAAATCCAAGGATGCTCATAATTATGAGCATCCTTGGATGATACTCTGCTTGTTTCCTTGTGAATATCAGTAATTCTACAGTTTTGTTTTGCTAAGCTGCACTGATTTAGCTTTCTTACTTGCAGGAAGCTATCTGTAACTCTCTCCGCCAATACAATGATCACATAGAAATACTAAAAGAAGATATGGAACAAGCAACTCAAAGTGCACAGGAAATCAGAGCTGAAATTCAGTCATTTAGGAATAAGTAAGTTCTTTCTGAAGTTGTTTTTGTTTATTAGCATGGTTATAATTAGTTTTCTGTGAATTTTTTTTTTTTTTTAAAGAATGCAGTGTTAAAAATGAATGTTGAAATTAATGAATGTCAGAAATTGATCTGCAATTAATTTCTGTTTTCAATGTTAAAATACTTTAGTGTTGTTATTATAGATAGTGAAGTAATTTTTTGATGTGAAATTTTATTGTTCAAGAAGTGAAAGTTGCTGTGTGGTATAATGTTTAGCAGTCCATAACTGCCATTGAAAGATGACTACAACAAAAAAAAAGGAATGAAACTAATACTTATCTCGACTGGGTTTAGGTAGATGACATATCACATTGTGATTGCTAGAAACCAAACTAAGCATGTGACATGAGTGAAAGCAGCTCAAAGCAATCAGAATTGCCAAAGGGAGTGGAATAAGTTCCTTGTTCAATTCAGGTAATTTTGAAGGGGAGAGAAGCTGTATTTATCTCATTATCATCATGAGTGGTTCTTTTTCAGAAGATTGTAATGAGAATACGGTTTTGTGAATGTTCCCTTCAGTGGCTGTCTAGATGTGTTAAATGACTTCCCATTTAACACATCATGATATACAGGAATTTGCTAGCAGGGAAAAGGAGGTGATTGACCCTCTGTATAAAGCAATGGTCAAGCCACACCTTGAGTGGCCTGACCATTGCTTTATACAGAAATACATATTGTTACTGCAAAGTTTAGTTATGTTTAAGCATCCACACTACCTGTCCGAATAAAGTGAGCTCTTAAGAAACATAAGCAATCAATAGTATGATCGTTTAAAATGGATCTAATTTTGGTACATATTTGATTAGCGGCAGAAAACGCCCTATTGGATTTTATTCTGGTACTGAGATAATCGTAGATGATCTCAGTCCTTATTTTCTAGGCTTTCAACTTTTTTAGCAAAAATAGTTAAAAGTATTTCATTAATTTCCGACACAAGTTCATCTTTTAAAATCTCATTGGAGTTTGGCAATTTCTTATTTTGGAAATAATTTGCGGAACACTGATGTTCTGTTCCATGTTGGTCTTCCATGGTTGAATTATGTTCATCATTTTCTGAAGGAGAAAGACGTTTTATTCAGCGAAGTATACTTTTCACTATAGTATCTTTACTGAGTCTGGAAGAGAGTGCATATCAGATCAGATGCATATGTAATTGCGTGGGATAGTATTAAATACCCCAACTGATGTTGCAGATGAACTTGAAAGTTAGTTTGCATCGATATATTTACAGAAGAAAAAGCCCTCACGTCAATGAGAAATTATGGAAGTGAAATTGAAAAAAATGTAATTAGTGATGTTGAAATTTCACATGTTGATTTAATGAGAAAACTTTCACACCCACAGGCTAGTAAGGCTCCTGTGGTTGATGGCATATAACCTATAATCTTAAAGGAGGCAGCAAGTGAGTGCATTGAACCATTAAGGCTAGTTAGGAGAGCATCGCTGGACTCAGAAAGATTCCATTGGATTGGTGTAAATTGGAACATAAAAGCGGTTCTAGGAGTGTAATGGGAAATTACCGACCAGCCAGTCTAACTACAGTAGTAGGGAAAACCATGGAGGCAATGATCAAGGGTGGAATTCAAGATCATTTAGATGGAAATGGAAGTCTGTAGGATACACAGCATGGTTTTGTAAAGGGAAAATAATGTTTAACAAATCTGGTTAGCCACTCATGAGCTGGATTTAGAGAATAATTTCAACATTGTTTATTTAGATATCAGCAAAGCATTTGACTCAGTCCCACATGAACGGTTACTTTATAAGTTGGAGCAGGCTGGAATCATAGGGAAAATCCTTAGATGGATAGCACGATGGCTTGAGGGCACCAGGCAGGGGGTTGTGATAAATGGTTATTCCTCAGATTGGGTTAATGTAAGAAGTGGGGTTCCCCATGGATCAGTATTGGGACCACTGTTGTATTTTATTATCTTAAATGACATCTATGAAGGGATATAGGGTGTGATGTCTAAACTTGCAGCTGATGTAAAGATCAGTGGAGTTGTTAATGATTGCCGCCAAGCAGAGCTTCTTTAGAGTGACCTAGATAGACTTCCAGGATTATCAGAAAAGTGTCAGCTATATGCTTTAATTCAGAAAAATGCAAGGTCTTACACCTGGGGAACAGCAACCCCAAAATAACTTATACACTTGGTGGAGTTGAATTAAAGTCAATAGTGGAGGAACGGGAATTGGGAGTTACGATATGGTCAGACATGAAGATGTCTGTGAATTATGGACAGATTGCAATGTTGTATGGTGTCCTATCGATGATTTATCTAACATTTGTTAGTAGTAATAAGGACGTCATAATCATATAAAGGTGGTTTTATAACCTTTATGTGATTAAATTATAAACTTTTTTTTTTTTTTTAATTAGTACTGAAAAACCAGTAGGCGCCTCCGTAGCCAGGTGGGAAGGAGCAGCAGTGCATACCACGCACTTCTTGATTCGACCGGGGTTCGAGCCCGTCACCACCAAATACGGAGGATGCGGAAAGGTCAGGGAATGACCACCGCATATCCCCGAGCAATGTGGCCTTAGTTGCTAATGCTCCCAAAAACCAAATAACAAATAACTGAAAAACTGGTATTTTTGTATCAATACCGGTATTTGAATACTTGAAAAAAATTACCGGGATCTCGGTATTGTAAGCCCTAGCTACATCATTTCATAAAACTACATTCTATACTGGTGGTCTTGTGTTGTGTGTTACCTGACATTATCTGATTTGATCAGGCTGTGTGTCATATTGGTTGTCTTGTCAACAGACGTACTGCCATTATGGGTCAGTAGGTCATCTATTAATAATTATTAAGTGCAGTGAGCTAAACTGTTTATTTAATGCAGAATGACTTCACTCCAGTTGAATGCAGCTTATATTCACCACATCGTAATGAACAGAGATATTTGGAAATATTTCAAAACATTGTTCTTCCAAAAATTCATTAGACAATGATTTTTATGTTCAAATTTTCAAGTTTGTAATTGGTTGAAGAATACTTTCCATGCATGTGGACTGAGCAGTGGGGACTGATATGGTAGAAAACGTCAGCAGTCCTGATTTTTATTTATTCAGTACGATTTATTTTTAAGTGCATGCCAGTGAACACTCTTTGGACAAATTAAAAACTTCAGTTTGCACTGCTTTATCAAAGATGTTAATATTTCATTGAAAGATGTCAAATTTAAAAAAAAAAAAGTGCTAAAAATATAGATACAGGCAACCCCCATATAACACAGTTAGAGAATTGAGACAACCACACATAACACGATATTTTTGAGCTTTTGTGTGGGGAAAAACTTGCTATTATGTTGGATGTAATTTTTCAACATTTGCATTCTTTTTTGTGAATCCCCAATGCTAACTCGTGAGTCGTATAAAAAATATTGGGAAATCCCCATGTTTGAGACCATAAAAATTTGTGACTTCAAAGCATGCAGTTTGTAACTTTTAAGGTTTTTGTAAGGTTATTTTGGTTTTTATTTGATTGTTTATAAATTTTTCTGGGTATGTATTACTAAACTTTGTTCTTAAGAAGCATATGGGAATAATTTCTTTGTTGTCAATTCCAACCCTAAATTATCCCTAAGGAAATTAGGCATAATTTGGGATACTGCTGATTTATTTAAAGAATGGATTCTAAATTGTTTTGTGCCAGCTGTGGAAAACAATTTAAGCAGAAAAATCTAGATTTCAAAATTTTATTACTATTGGATAATGCGCCAGGCCATCCAAAAGATTTAAGTCGTCCAAAATGTTGAAGTAATGTTCCTACCACCTAATATAACTTCTTTAATTCAGCCATTAGATCAAGGCATCATATTTATCTTTAAAACTCATTACATCAGAAAATCGTTACAATGAATTTTGGAAAAAATTGATTCCTAATCTATTGAAGTGATGGAGGCATGAAAACATTTTTTAATTGTGAACTGTATCGGAATCATAGCATCAACATGTGCTTGTTGGAAAAATGTATGGCCAAAGTCAGTTCATTCAGTGAATATGGTCCAACTGGCAGAAAACAGAATCCGTGCATTAGTAGAACTTGCTAAGTCTGTAGGAGGGGAAGGTTTTGGTGATATGACTACTGAAGACGTTCACGAATTACTGGTAGAAAAGAGACTGGCAAAGCAGATTCAGTGGAAATGGCATCATAGGTAAACCAAAAATTAAGAGGATGACAGCGCAGATGAAAATTCTGAAGTTCCAAATTTTACACTAAAAAGCATACAGGAATGCATATAAACTTAGCCAAGCAATTAGAATCTTCTTATTATTTATTTTATGTTATTTTTTTTTTTAATGCAAATCCTTCGACTGGAAGGAACAGAAAGTACAAAAGGGAGCTTCAAAAATGTTTAGCTCCATACCTTGCAATTTACAAAGATCTATCAAGCAAACAGTCCCAGATTATTGATATTTTAAAGAGAGCAGAAGATACACGAAATCCAGATGCTGCAGATGAAAGTTCAGAAGGTGAAGATATTCTGCAATAGCGAAAACATTCTCATTTGATTGTGCTTAGTAGTAATTAAAGACAAAGAAAATTAAATGAACGTACATTATCTGACACATGTGTATCACAGTTTGTAAGACATTACTATTTTTAATAAAAATTAAGTTTCCGATAGTTATAAAAAAAATGTTGTTCTTTTGTTAGCTTTTGGAACATAACACCCCTTTTTGTATTGGTTTTTAGTCCCGTATAACATGGTTTCGCATTACACGAGATTTTATAGGAACCTAATTACTGTGTTATACGAGAGTTACCTGTTGTGTGGTTATAAATTCATTTAACATAATGGAATTCAAATATAAATGTGAATGTAAATTTCATAATGGTTTTCTATACTACAGTCCTATTTATTTCTACTGCTGCAGTTGCTGAGACATGTTATTCACTTTTGTCTTAATATATTTATATATTTTAGATAGATGGATGGTTGGATCTTGTTCTAATTCCCAAAATAAACATAGAACGGACTGCTGTGTTGGCTAAAATTTCAATCTCATAAAAAAAAAGTATTTAATTTACATGGTTTTATTTATCTATTTTTTAAGGTATACATTTTTGCTGTACTTTTGTTTTCTTTACAATGCTTTATAACATGTAATATGTTGAAATGTTTTGTTTTCACACAAGAAACATTTACATCTAACTGCTTTCTTGTAAAGGAACATAATATAAGGGTGCTAACCAGTGAATTTTTCTGCAACAGTATATTATTTTTAATTATGAGGCTGGTAGAAGAACTGAGCGTGTCATCAAATGCTTTTTATACTAGTTATAATTTTAACCTTTAATTCTGCAATTATACTCAATTATTTTTTACTGTGGTAGAGAACATCACAAATACATTGGAAGTACAAAATCTTCCAAGTCATGTGTGAGTGTGCATTCTGGATGGCTGGTGGGTATATGCATTTCAGTGGGTTTATTTGTTTTATGATACCACAAATAGCATTGTAAATATTTATTTAGTGAGTATAAGCAGTTAAAACTGTATTATATTTTTCCTAAACATCTAGTACTTGGAAGAATTTCACATTTAGCAGTAAATTAAGGAAAATCAAGTGGGTTAGAAATCTAGAAAATTAGAAATCTTTCAAAAAATTTGAATGAAAACCTATATGTAAACTGTATAAGTGCAGGTAGCAAAATTCTTGTATTTATAATACACTTATCACTCGAATTATGCTGATGCATTCCCGGAAATAGTCCCATAACTTATATCGTGCATCCAAAATATTATAGGCATTACATTTTTAATTAGATAATTATTATAGTAATATATATATATGTTCTTATATCTGGAAATGGCATCTCAAACTTAAACTGACTACCATGCACCTATCCCATACTTTGTCTGTAACAGTACTTTTACTTAATCTGGCTGTTTGGCTTAGTTTGTCTTATGATTTTTAATTAATGTTTGTAAATATGAATATTGTCTTTTGTAGGCCTTCTTTGCCTCTCTGCATAGCCACTGACAAGCAATGCAAAGTATATCTTTGTATCTCCTGTTACTTAATAAAATAAATCATTGTTATTATTATTATAGTCCATTATAATAACGTGAAAAACAGAATATGTGCACATCATCATCAGCATACCATGAAATTGAAATGTGACTGATGTAAGAATGATCTTTATCATAAGGTAGAAAGACATACAGGTAGCCTAACTTTACAAAACCCTTCAAATCAAACCAGGGAACATAGACTGATGTAGGTGAAACATTGCTGATCCACAGGCCACTGTGAGATAATCACAAAGCTACTATGTAGTATGTTGATGTTGTTCTTATTTGGTTTTTAGGAGCATTAGCAACTAAGGCCATATTGCTCCAGGGATATGTGGTGGTCATTCCCTGACCTTCCCGCATCCTCCGTATTTGGTGGTCACAGGCTCGAACCCTGGCCTAATCAAGAAGCGTGTGCTACGCACTGCTGCTCCTGCCCACCTGGTTACAGAGGCACCTATGTAGTACATTGTGTATATTTGTTCACATTAACTTGAAATGCATTATGTATTTTGAAAAAATATTCCTGAGAAAGCACTTTGCATATGTATATGGCAACTAATTATTTTGGGCTCAGAATATATTTAATTCTCTCAGCTGAATGTTAATTAACTCAATTGGTGATAAAATTGAAATATCTAAAAATATCTGTAATATCTTCACAGTGCAAAATTTTCTTTATTTAATTTAGATACAGAATAGTCAAGGCCAATCAGACTTGTTCATTATGCCTTTACCCATTGATGACAAGAGCATTTTATTTGTTTCCTTGTGGTCACATGTTTCATTATGACTGCCTTGCTGACGAGGTAACAAGTTGATAATAAACTTTAACTCAATTTAAAAGAGAAATAATTAAAACTAAAAGCAAGTAGTATATTTTCTCTGAAACTTCTTCATTCTTAAATCTACAGATTAAGCTCCACTTGCCAAGAAACAAAAGGCTAAAGCTTGAGGAAATTCAAAGGCAACTTTCAACAAACGCAGGTAGAGAAGATACTTTGTCATTGTCTTCAACTGGAACAGGTGTTACTACCATGAAGGAGAAGCTCTCTGTAAGTTTTAAATATATATAAATAAATAAATAATTTGTTGACTGTGTAAGTGATAAATTTAAAATAAGGGAAAATATTCTCGAATTTACATATATATTTAAATATTTTTGTAGAATATGTAAATTGTATACCCAGTTGAATACTAGGTATACAATTTCCATTCTTGATTTGTTACAACCCAGTGTTATTGTTATGTTATTGTGTGCTTGGTTAACATATTTAATTGCGTGTTCATGGATGAGTAGATTTGTTATTCCCATTTGGAAAGATCTCAATTCAAATCTCCAGTGATATGTGGAACTCATTGAGGTATTTATCAGGTAGGATTGGATTAGCTATGCTTCAAAGGAAATGCAGAATTTCCCCATTCTACCTACCCTAGAAATTTCCCCAAGTTTATTTATTTTGAAAACAGACAAATGAGCATTAAAACACAGAATTTTTTATATATAGTATTCTGCTTCAGATCCTTTGATATTGATTAAAACAACCCAGCTCATCCTGTTTATTCAAAAAGAAAATGCAACCGTGTTGAATGTCCTGTGGAACTCTTGAAACCAACTGTGATTACAAATTTTTCGTAAAATTCTGTCGCATTGGTGATTACACATTTTTTCCCCACAACATTAATAAATTTATTATAGTAAAAAACTATATAAATATAAAAATAAAGATCAGAGAATCAAATATAACTTCTGTAATTTATATGAGATTTATTCCTTTTTAACCATATGGTTTAATATGCTTAGAAGGAATAAATTATTGAAACTATAGCTAGCCATGTTATTTGATAGATTTCCTTTAGATGAAGCCTTGCTATTAAGATATTTAATAAAATAAAAGTAAGATAATTTAATTATAATTAGACAAATTTGGTTATGCCTTCAAGACTCTTACAAAAAAAAAAACACTAATTACCATAAAACCAGTTAATGCTACAATTAAGATTATTTTTGGCAAGATGCTATATATTGCTACCTGAATACCACAACATCCCAATATTAAATTAAAATCATAAAATAAGAAAAAGACAAAGTGACATCCGTCATCAGTAGCATAAGTGCACAACCCTCTGTGAAAAGAGATGCATGCCCATGACCCCTCTACCCAGGTCGATGCATACTGACAAGCACCATGTCTTCAAAGGTCACTTGTGAACTCCAAAAAAGAATTATATTTCAGTCATTGACTGCTATCCAGCTAAATGTCAATGGATGTCTCTCTAGACACACAAAAAAAAAAAAAAGAACAAACTCAAATCATAAAGTATGCTATGGCCATCACCCTCTGTAGATTAAATTTAGATGTTGACCCTTGCCAATCCACAGGTCTAAACCAAATGCAAATATGCAAATAAACATTAAACCAAATCATAATAAATAGAATTAACATAAATTAAATCAATTAGAATCAGATAATTAGTGGTGGCCATATCATACTTTGATTTCAGTTTGTTCATTATTTCTTTTTGTGTTCAGATCATATAGTGACATCTGTTGATAGCAGTTAACTGAAATGCAGACACTGATGTCCCTTTGAAAAGATGGTAATGATTTATCATTTATTAATAAATGATGATAATCATTTATTTATTTTAGAAGTGGCACTCATACTTTAATGCTTGTGGAGGGGACTATACACACACCTTCATCAGTGCAAGGGACTATGCACTTGTACTGATGAAGGCGTGTGTTGCTTTGTCTTTCTCTTATTTTATGATTTCATTTTAATGTAACATTGGGGTGTATTGGTTTTCAAGTAGTGATATAGTGAGTTGCTGAGAATAACCCAATTGTAGGATTAACTTGTTTTTGGTGATCAATGATTCTTTTTCGTGACATATAATTTAATAAAACTGTAAAAATATGCATGATGTGCAGTTTAAAAGTAGAAAAATACACTACTCAGTATATTTTCAGGGCAACATGCTTTTGGTGATCTCAGTCTAGTGAAATGTAAAGGTTCCTTTTAAAGTGCAGAATCATGAATAGTAGATTTGCAGTGTCCAACAGATCTTGGAGGGGGAAGAGAAGAGGGAAAAAACAGCAAAAGAGATTGGGGAGGGACAGGAATAAAGATCAAACAATCAAAATCCACATAAGCAGCAGCTGGTGGCACCAGACTTCTCATAAATGACATACCACTACTCATCATTCTAAATAGTAGTGGTTTTCATCATGGGATTGGTAGCGGTGTTCCTATTGCAGTTGACTTTTGGCATCTAGGTGAAAATATGTAGAGACCCAAGCTAGAATCAGATTTGAATGTTATGAGAATGGTTCATTATCTGAACATTGAGGATTAAGTCATTCTCACACCAGTAACAACATAGATGAATTAAATCTTTCAGTGTTGTGACTCATGCAATAGTTATGAAAATAATAAATTGCTGCTTTAGAAATTGCCACTCAAGTCAGTTTCCTAACAAAATGATCTTATCTTTTAAGCAAATGGAAGACCAAACATCTTGGTGATACAGTTTGGTTAATGTTGTAATATCAAGGTAATTGCAACAAGTCTATTGCATATACTAGCACTTTGGAATTTGGCATTTTTCTGGCAGTTGCTAAATTCTCTGCATGAAAGAGCATACTTTTCATTATTATTTTTTTTTATTATTACTATGTTTTGTTTTTGATATGACAACTTTTGTTTTCTGCTTAAATTTTAAACATTTTAATGGAGAAGTCCTAAGTTTTAATTTAAATACCATAATTTGAATATATTTATCAGTAAAAAGGCTGTTCATATTCCTAGATGGAACTGGATGACCTTGTAGCTTCTGAATGTCTACACTGTGGGGAAATTATGATCAAGTAAGTAATGTTTTCAAATTTATAATAATATGCCTGACAACATTTCTGGGTTTTGCCAAATTTCTGATATTCATGTGTTTTTTGTGGTTTTATAGTAACTTTACTTTGCTTCTGAATTTAAGTCTTTTTATTTTTTTTTTATTTATCTTATTTTTGAAATATGAAAATACACATGAGCTATGTTGCATTTATTTATTTGGACTTCATGGCCACCATTAGGCAATATCAATTCTTGCTTAAGTTTGTGTATTTGGAAGTAATGGTGGTTTCAGCAGGCTGGGCATGATCTATTTGCTTGCAAATGGTTAATTTTAATTATTTTTAAAAATATTTTTGTAAACATTGATTTTTGATTTTTTTTTTTTTTTTTTTTGATTTTTGGTAGTTGTTGGCGCATCGGCTTCTGTGGCCATATGCACCTCCCAAGGTTTTTGCAGTACTTTGATCCAAGCCCGAGGCGGGAATCAAACGGAATCAAACCCACAACCTTTGGGTTGCCGGCAGGTACTCTACCCACTCGGCTAGCCGGTCGGCCTTTGTAAACATGCAGTGTTTACAAAAGTGCATAGGAACAGTGTACCCAGGACTTTATTTCTTTCCATTAAATGTTATTTTCTCTTATTGGGCATCAGGTCCTACTGCAGGGCGAAAATCATTCCATTTTAGTAAAAAAAATAGCATCATGCAAAGTTTACTTTGTCACTTAATGCCTGACAAATTGTTCATTAAATCATTTGTTCTTGATATTGTTATTATTCATGCTGTGGTATTGATTCAGTGATTATTCATGCATTAAGAATCTGCAGATAAAAGAACCACTGGGTGGCAGTGATCCCAGTGTATTGATGTGGGATTTACTTAAAGATGTAACTACCATCATGGATAAAGTGAAGGGTTTTTGCTTTTGTAGAGGTGACTGCAGTGGTCTCAGACAGTTTTTTAAATTCTATACAGTGGGACCAACTGATGATGTTACCAACAGAAAATTGTAAATGGGAAGCATTCGAGGGATTAATCACAGTAGCAACTAGGGTTTTCATACAAACTAAGAAATACTCTTCGTGGATGTCAGATGAACTCATGAAACTTATGGCAGAAAGGGCATAGGATCCATATAAATTATCGTGCGACACAGAAGCCTATGGTAGATAAAAACTAGTCTGTAATCAAGTTGCAAAAGAGGTCATGGAAGCGAAGGCAGATTACAAGTAATCTTTGGTGAAGGATGCAAAGAAAAATGGCAAAGAATTCTTTACTTATGAAAATACTAGAAGGAAGGGAATGAATCAAATTGGTCCACTTAAAATCAGTAGTTTGACTGTTGATGATCCTACTGAGTTTGCTCACAAACTGAATTATTTTGCATCCACATTCACACATCAGCAATTCTTTAGGTAAGGGGGAGGCCAGAAGTTTATCAAACTCTGAAATGGAACTAAATGATTTTGTAATAACTGAGAGGAAAGTATAAGAGAAGTTGTTGAAGTTAAATTAAACATCAGTTTAATTTTAGCAACCTTGAATATTCAGGCAAGCAGTAGCAGTTAATTTTTGTGTGATTATTAAAAATTTTTATGCCAATGTAATTTATGCATCCTCGCAGTTGGCTTAATTCCCAATATTTTTGCAATGCACTTTTCACAGAAACTTTTGTTCTTTCTGGTTTCCTCAGCTGAATGTTGATCTATATTAAAATTTTTTCAGTTTCTAAAAGTTGATAAGTGGAAAATTGAGCAATGATTCACCATTATCATTTTTAGCATAATAGTGATAAATCATTGTGTTTGATGATACAGAAAAGCAAATATTTTCATAGGATGTAATGATAAATGCTGATTGTATAGCGTGTAAGTAATTAATTTCATTCAGTATGGCCCTTATGTGTAGTACAGTGGTTATAATCACCATCCTCTTACACTGGGTGCAAAAAATCCGAGTTTGAATCCCATCTAGGAATCCATATTGACTTCTTTTTTTTTTTTTTTCTTTTTTTTTTTTTCAGTGTGGTAGAGTTAGTCAGTCTCAGGTGAGGATTGTATGGGTTTTTATCCCAGAAACTTAGATTTTTTTGTCTAGAAAACAGAAAACCAACACAATATACTAATCCTCATAGCCATAGTTGCTTTGGTGCTTAACACATCCCCAATCTAATCATTCAGCCTGTAATATGTATATAAAGAGGAATTGGTAATGATTTAATGAACTTGTTAAAAGTTTTAATTTATAAATAACAATTTTATATATTTTTAATTTTTTAAGGAGTGTGGATGAACCTTTTTCCGATGCTGAAAACTTTGACCGATTGATGCAGATTCGTAAGTCTGTAGACCTGTGCTAGAACATCACTGTAATTCTAAGTCAGGCCATATCATCTTCACATCAGGTTGAATTTGTTGTACATTTTTTATATTGAAGAGGAGCAAATGGAGAGAGAAAGTGATGTAATTATTGTACATATTTCTGTGAAATTGAAGGTGTTACACATCACTGAAAATCTTTTCTTTCTTTTCCATTGAAATTTTTCAAATGCATTTTATATTCAGTGATTGAATCAAGAACGTGGCTTAAAAATAATTTCTGCATTATTTTGCATATTTTCACTTTATATTTTCACTGTATATTTTGAATCATATTGTCGATCAAGAACTGGGAAAAATTTTATTAGAGTTTATGATGGGGTAATATAAGTGCGTATCATTTAAAGGAGAGAATTTTAAACTAAGTATGAAGTTGAAGACAGAACATTTCAAAGAAAATGGATAAAAATAAAATTATTATGATGATAGGTGTTTCTGGTAGCATATCAATTTTATATGAGCTGGTGAAAAATTAGCTTACCAATTAGAGATGCAAAGTTTATTATCACGTTAGTCCTTAAAGTGGTTTTTGACCAACACTTCACCATTGAGAAGTATTATTGCATTTTATTTCTGATAAATATATAAAAAATAAACTAAAATAATACTTCTCAGTAGGGAAGAGTTGTTCTGAGGCAATTCTTGAAAAGGGGAATTTACAAGATTGTCATAATGTAAAAAGCTTAGTTGTTTTTTTTTTTTTTTTTTGTTTCCTAATTCAAACTTTTGTTTGTAATTCTTGTACAACAAGAGGATATACCATACTACTATTTATATATTTATGTTTTTTCTAGTAACAAAGCTCAAGTTCTATAGTTTACAAGTTTCAATAAGAAATTGCATATATACAGGGTTTTATTGAAATCCATTCCATAATAATATTTATTTACAGTGTGATACTCATGGTATTGCACTGCAAGTGATATTGGCAAAGACCCTTGCACAAAAATATAATCCATCTCTACAGAATACATTCCTTCTACTTACTAATGCAGGCCATCCAGATAAAAATTTCACCCCAAAAGCCTTGCACTCCCTCAAGTCAATATGATAAGAAGCATGACCTACCCCAGCCCTTGTGTTTTCCCTATTCTTTCCAAATCAAGGGCTGGTGCCTCCGTAGCCAGGTGGGAAGGAGCAGCAGTGCGTAGCACATGCTTCTTGATTAGACCGGGGTTCGAGCCCATCACCACCAAATACGGAGGATGCGGAAAGGTCAGGGAATGACCACCGCATATCCCAGAACAATATGACCTTAGTTGCTAATGCTCCTAAAAACCAAATAACAAACAAACCAAATCAAGGGCATCGTGGTTCTATATTTATCTAACAAGAGTTAATCCACAAGGTTTTCAGTATATAATCCCTCCGATCAATTCTGGACAAAATTGCAGACACATGTACATTCTGGCTTGCAGAATTTTTTTGTCATGCTTCTGTATTTACCCAACAAATTATCAGTTCATGTGGGTTTAATATCATTAGTACCCACATAAAATGTAATGCTCTCTTTGTACCCCCCTTAAAATCAGATAGTCTGGTAATGTCATCCATTCTAAGCATTTTTGAGCTTCAGATACATCCCAGTTGTAGTCCACTTGTTTATTACAAAAAAGTTACTCATTTCTCTGACAATGTAATTTCCCAATATAAAACAAAATTCTCTTAGATCAGAGCAGTATGCACTCGACTGTTCTGTTCTTTTCTGGGCCCAAATCTGTATCAAGTATCTAGTGAATTGCCAGTTGATGCACTTGCCAGTTTACTAGATGCTTAAGTGCCCCGCATTTCCTAGTTGCATTTGTTTCTAGGGTATCCATCACTTTTCTTTCAGTGAGTCAAATTCATCTAGTAATGCACCAAATTTTAATTTAAGATTTGTACACTCCTTAAATTGGGAACAAGGAAAAGAATATAAATTGAGTTATGATTACCTACTATATTGACCTTGGAATACATGCTACAGTCTGTACAAGCTGTGAACTCAACTTGTATTGGAATTTTCTTTTGTATTTCTCTGAGTCATAATATATTTTTTAGGGAAACAGATGCCAGAAGTTTATTAAGCACTAACAGGGAGCTGAATGATTTTCTGATAACTGAGAGGAAAGTGAAAGAGAAATTGTTAAACATAAAAAAGGTACCTGTGGTGGACAGGATCGATCCAATCATATTAAGAGAGACAGCAAAGGAGGTAAGCAAAACCTTAGCCATTATTGTGAGAGCATCTTTGGATTCAGGGGAGGTCCCTGTGGAGATGTGTGCACAAAATCCCTGATTCACAAAGGAGATCAAAGAGTGACATGAATAATTACAGACCTGTTAGCTTAACTTATGTTCCAGGAAAAATAATGGAGTCACTGGTTAAAGAAGTAATGCAGGACAATCTTGACAGAAGTGCAGTTATGCTTCATTCACAGCATGGGTTTGTTAAGGAGAGATGTTATCTGACAATTTTTCTTGGATACTATGATGTGGTGACAAAGGAACTGGATACAAAAAATAATTTTCATATTAGATACTTAGATTTCAGGGAAGCTTTGTGTACTGTTCCACATAAGAGACTGCTGTACAGAATGGAGCAGTGTGGCATTAAGGAAAAGTTGCTACTGAGGATAAAGAGATGGTTGAGTGGGAGAAGACAGGGTGGTTATCAAGGGACACTGCTCTTTATGGACTAATGTTGTTGGAGTCCCACAGGGTTCAAAGCTGGCCCATTGTTGTTTTCTGTATTTATTAATGATATTGATTGAGGATATGAGGACATTGAGGCTTAATGTTTAAATTTGCAATTGATATAGAGGTTGGCAAAGTAGTTAACAATAATAATGATTTTCTGATAACACTGTTCTCGACTGTTCTATACAAGGCGTGGCAGTAAAGTTCTCAGACTAGTGCAATAAAGAACACAAAGTGAAGGAATTCAAAAATGGCTTTATTTTTATTCAAATCCGCAATAAGATCTTCATTTTTCACTATTAAGAATAATATCCTCGGATGAGGAATTTCAAGTGAATCTTGTAGCGACCATTGTTAAGGTAAGAATTAAGATAACAAAATATTACAGAAAATAGCTTTACCGAATTACTGAATTAATTATACAAGATATTTGGACAAATTAAGGAAAAATAAAAAAGTTTTTTCTTCTAAATTTATTTATCTCAATCCTCCATTCTTCTTAAATATACAAGGCGTGGCAGTAAAGTTCTCAGACTAGTGCAATAAAGAACACAAAGTGAAGGAATTCAAAAATGGCTTTATTTTTATTCAAAATAAGTACCACCTGATTGAGGGCACTTATTACACAATTCTAAAAGATTCTGAAGGATTCAGTGAAGGCATCCAAAGGGATGGTGATCAATTTGGCAGTTACATTTTTCTTTATGTCCTCAATATCCTGAAATCCTCTTTCCTTTGAGGATAGTTTTTACCTTAGGAAAGAGGAAGAAGTCTGCTGGTGCTAGAACAGAAGAGAAGGGTGAATGATTGATCTGTACAATATCATGTCTTCACAATAAGTGCAGAGTGGGTGTAATATCATTGTATGAAAAGAACCAGTTGCCTTTCTCTCAAAATTGTCACCTCACCCAGGAAATGCACTTCACTAATCTTTGCATCACCTGTATGTAGGATGTACCATTGACTCTCTCCTTGTGAATTCCCTGCTTGTAGAAAAACATGATCTGCATTGTCATGATCCTCTACTTTTGCAAACAAAATGTTTTGGGCCTTTGTGGTGATTTTGTTGTCCACTGCATGATCTGACGCTTCGTCTCTGAGTCATACTGAAAGGCCAAATGCTCATGTCAAGTGACAGTTATAGTGAGAAAATTACAATAGTCATGACAAGTCTAGTGAGGTCTTCGTATAATGACACTCCTCTTCATTTATTCAGACCTTCCTTCCCCCTGGCGCCTCCGTAGCCAGGTGGGAAGGAGCAGCAGTGTGTAGCATACGCTTCTTGATTAGACCGGGGTTCGAGCCCATCACCACCAAATACGGAGGATGCGGAAAGGTCAGGGAATGACCACTGCATATCTCGGAGCAATATGGCCTTAGTTGCTAATGCTTCTAAAAACCAAATAACAAAATAACAAATCCTTCCCCCTAAATCTTTGGGCAGAATTTGACAAATAAGCTTATTTATATCCAACTAATCAGTCATCACTCAGAGAGTAAAACAATCTCTTGCCACAATTTCACAAACTTTTGCAGCCTTGTTCTCATTTTGAGAAGTTGACGGATGCCCACTTGAATCATTGTGAACATCATCAGGTCCGTCTTTAAACTGCTTATACCTTTAACAGTTTTAAACATTTTACATATTTCTTTTGCAGACTGCCTTTGAAAATTGCAAAATACCTAAAGCTGCTTGGTCTAGATAAGATAATGAAAAATGCAGGACTATTTTTTTTTTTTTTTTTTTTTTTTTCAGTCTGCATATTAAAATGTGAACTGCATATTAAAAAAAGTGTGATTTTTTTTTTTTTTTTTGTTGCAAATATTTTTTAAAAATTTGATTATCATAGATTCTCTTGTCATCATTCAGTTTCAAGTTCGCAGCTGGATCTAATTGTTGGGTTTTAAAAAAATACTATTAAACTTAAAAATCAATGTAGTTTCCTATTAAAATTTATAATGCTATTTTTTTAATCAAAGAAATTATGCCTAATGTTTTTTATCAACTTATTTTTTTTAAAAAAACTCTGGCTATGAGTTACTCCCAGAAATGGTCTGGCATGTAAAAATCTGTAAAGTTTTTAAGGATTAAATAAATTATATTTGATATGCTTTTTATAAAATAAAAAGCATATCAAATATAAATTCTGTTCTAAAAAAGTAAAATGAATCTTAAAGAAGTTGGTAAAAAAGTGTGTGTGTGGTAGAGTGGTTTCATTTACATTTTTTGGCACAAAGGTGGTTAGACCATTCCCAGTAAACCAGTTGGTCATGTTAAAAATATAAATTGGCATTATCATTAACTAGTTCTGATGATTTAGAAACTACACACACACACACACACACACACACACACATCACTTTTGGCTGGAGTTTTGACAGACATGGCCCATCCATCTAGGCTTAACTAAGGTTAACCCTAACTGAAATAAAAATTCATTAATACTAGCCAATATGATGCAAGGAAGCCTAATGCTTTTGCTGCCAAAATTTAAATAAAATAATAAAAAATAAATTAAATTGTCTGCCCATTTCACACCTTTCTGTTGTAGGTACCTCTCCAGCTAACCTTCAAATTTCCCATGCTCTTTGTTTCACTCATCCATGGAGGTAACTTAGTCTGGTAATAAACAACATATGCTATTCAGTTTGAACCAGAAGTTTTCTGTTAATAATACTTATTAATATTAGAGTATCGAAATGATGCAAAGAACTACATGATTTCTGCATCAGCCAAAAATGTTTTAAAAATTTCACCAATCACTGATTTTCCCTAAAAAGACTATACATTTCCACCTTAAATTTTGACTGCCTCAACCACTCACTCTCAAGTGAACTTCATGCAATAAAGCCTTCTATAACTGCCTAAGATACTTGTGATCTCTGATTCTTGTTTTATAGAGAAAATATATCTCCTTTGTTCATTTTACTGAACTCCTTCAAGGGCTTGTAGACCTCAATCAGGTGACCCCCCTTCCTTCCCCCAAGATATCTAGTTGACAAGCTTGACAATTTGTACCTAAGCCACTCTTTATGTGGATATTAATTAGCACACATCAATCTGGTTGCCTTTCTTTGAATCCTCTCAAAAATCCGTGTTTAGGCATGGCTTCCAGAACTGAATACTATTCTGAATTCAATCTCACTATTGTCTTAAACAGAGGGACAGTGATATTGTCCCTACAAAAGTCCTGTAAGCCATACAACTTTTAACTCTTCCTCCAGTCAAAGATGCAAGGTTACTGTTATGGGACTTTTTCGCAGTGTGGCTGAGGATAGCATAGTTTTTTCTCTCAGAAACTCCAGCAAATTGACCACAGATTACAGACATGACGTAAGGAGCAATATGGCCTAAGTTGCTGATATGCCTAAAACCTTACAACGACTCTTCCCCTAGCTTTATAACTCCCAGATTTCTGTTTCCCCATGTAAAAAAAAAATCTTACAAAATATCAGTTGCCATTTTTAGACCATGTCTGCAACTGTCATTTTGAAAAAAAAATGATCCATTCTAGTTGTTAGCACCCTTCCTGACTTTAAATCAACATGTTTCTTTGACAGTCATTGAGGAGCATAGGAAAGAGAAGTGGGCCCTATTACTGATCCATGAAGATTATCCATTTATAACTCTCATATCTTTAAGCCAGCCCCTGATCTAATGATAGATCCCAGAGCAATCCAAATTTGTTCCAGTTTATACAGAAGAATAAATAATAAAGTTAGTTCTTTGATTCAGCTACTTTATGACTTTATCATGGACTGGATAAGCATTATGAAGCCATGTTGTGATACATTAAATATACCATTCCAAGTCCTGTATTGTATCCTTAATTACAAATTCCATTGTCTTACCCATCACTGAAGTGAAACCCACTGTTCTATAATTGCTCATCAGATCTTTTGCAACCTCCTTGTGGACTAGAAAACTCACTTTTCCAATCTGAAGGGCTTGTCCCAGAGTTCAGTGATCAATTAACATCCCCAGTGGGTTGATGCTCTCGTGTATCTCTTTTCAGTATAGCCAAATGCATACCATTCACACCAGGAAACTAATATTAGTACTATCGAATGATACAAAGAAGCAAGCTTTACAGCATCAGCCAAAAAACAAAGAACTTCCCAAATCACTAATAATTTTAGTTCTTCCTTAAATTTATTCAAATTGTCCAAGTTTTTGTTCCAACACCTACCTTCTGGCTGAAAGAACTTCCACGTCTAGTACAACCAGCCTTCCTCAATTTTAAATTTAGAAGGCATATTTTTTATATCACTTAACATTTTAGAAGGCATATTTGTAGTTTTGGTTATCTAAAATTTCAACATTGGTCTCATAGCCTCCATTGCCTTGTACAACTATATTATATTTCTTTCCTGTTTTTTTAAATGTTTTTAACTTTTTTGGGGACTATGTTAGCATCATCTATTAAATGGTTTAGGGCTAAATACTATGCACTTGCAATGAAAAAGTATGTGAAATCTAGTGCTTGGTTTTTATGTTTGACTGGACGAAAGACCATATTATTATACCGCTAGGTGGCACCAATTGGCTCAGATCACCCTTCTACAGTATAAATTCCAGGGACATTGGCGCTAGGTGGCACCAATGTCCCTGTAATATTGAACCAATTTTGACTCCCATGATCCTTTGCATGGATGACATCCTATGCAGTAACCTCGTTGAATCACATGACAGGCTTTTCACCTCAAAAACGCTGGTTTCATTGCCAGGGGTGCTGCAGGATGGTGCCACAGGTTTTTTTCATAGAAATAATTTGGTTGGATTCGAACTAAAAAAGGTTTGAATCCAACCACTAGGTGCCTTAAACACTAGGCCACTCAGATATTTATTCAAGAGCCTACAAATATAGTATTTGAACACATTTTTTTAAAATTAATGAGCAGAATTATTTTTACTCAAGTTAATGTTATTTTATTTTTAAATTAATGAGTATTTGAACAATAAATTAATTAGTGGTATTTGAACAGTATTCGTGAGCAATATTTTAAAGCAACAAATTATTTATTTAGTGGTATTATTTTGAATTCAGTGTGTGGTTTTAATTTTAATTCTTTTTGTTTATTTTTATTTAAAGTATTCATGAGCAATTTAATCAAGAAATTAATTAACCAATGGTATTTTCCCAACTGAAAGCGATTTTAAATATATTCTTATTGAATTACTGTTCAAATACCACACATTTGTTTCGAAAGAACACAAATTTATTGGTTAAATACTCATTAATTTTAATGAGTATTTAACCAAAGTAAAAATGTGTTCAAATAGTACATTTGTAGGTTCTTGAGTAAATATTTGAGTTGCCCAGTGGTTAAGGCACTTGCCTGTTTAACAGGTAAGCCTCAGTTCAAATCTAACCTAACCAAATAAATTTTTTTATGAAAAAACCTGTGACACCATCCAGCAGCAAATTTTTAAAATAAAAAAAATATAAGGGAGTTAGGCCAGCACAAAGTATCATGGGAGATATACGTCAGAGTCTGAGCATGTGAAAAGGATCATGGGAAGCAGATAGCGCCCCTTGGCCATGAAAAAATAGTCCTGGAGAGATGAACCACGTGATCAAAGGGAGATGTGCAGCATCATGGGCGACGAAAACACCCTGAAGTAGAGGTGATGGTCTCTCACAAGATCACTGGTGTCATCCATGCAAAGGATCATGGGAGTCGAAATCAGCTCAAAGTTCCAGGGACACTGGCTGCAGCTGCAATTAAAACCGATTCAAAGTGCCTTGATGGCTGCACCACCTAGCGGCGTCAGATGCAACTAAAATAGACTAACTCCTGACAACAATGCTGTCTATATCACCGGTTATCCCCTCTAACATTTCGTCTAATTGTTCTTCCATGAATTTATTCAAAATATCCATTTCCACAACAGGCACCTCCGTAGCCAGGTGGGAAGGAGCAGCAGTGTGTAGCACACGCTTCTTGTTTAGACCGGGGTTCGAGCCCGTCACCACCAAATACGGAGGATGCGGAAAGGTCAGGGAATGACCACTGCATATCCTGGAGCAATATGGCCTTAGTTGCTAATGCACCTGAAAAGAAAACCAAACCATTTCCACAACACCATTCATGTGCATAATCTATACAAGAGGCAGGATGCCATTGGCATTGAGCTTCTCAACCCATTCAATGCTTAAAGATCTTAACCATATCTCCTCACAGGTGTCTAGTCTCCAATGCTGAATTTGCATAACAAAAACCTCTCCTGATAGAACACCTTTTTATTTCCCTCAATAATCTTGTTGCCCTTTTTTATGCCTGTTCCAAGAGATCCATGTCCTTTATGAACTGAGGCTTCCAATCCTGCATGCTGTACTCAAGATGTGGCCTAACAATTGCCATATACAACAGGATAATCATATCCTTATCCCTTGCTAGCAAAATTCATGTACTTGATTCACCAACCCCCATGATACTAGCAAGAGTCTACACTGCCCAGAAAACTTCATGTCTGACTGCATGATTACCCTCTATCCTGAGTGTGGAACTATATAGTTATGTTATATGGGGGTATCTTGTCCTTAATGCCACATTGTTATTCCCCTCCTAATCTCCTTGGCCTCTTTTGTGCCCATTCTGACAGATCCATGTACTTCATAAAATGAAGCTTCCAGATTGGTATGCAGTATTCAAGATGTGGCTTAATTATTGCCTTATGCAATACGATAATCATCTCCTTATCCCTGCTAGAAATATTCATGTATACCAATGCTAGGAGTATAGTAAATAAATTGCCGACCTGGCTAGCTGGGTGGGTAAAGTGCCTGCCTGGCAACCCAAAGGTCGTGGGTTCGAATCCTGCCTCAGGCTTGGATCAGAGTAGTGCATTATGGGAGGTGCATTATGGCCACAGAAGCCGATGCACCAACAACTAACAAAAAAAGTAAATAAATTTGAAGTGCTGGTCAAGACATCCACAGCAGATATTGTTGGGACATCAGAGATGCTGTCATGCAGATATAAGGAATACAGAAATTCAATATGGAGAGTACAATGTATACAGAAAGGACAGGCAGGATAGAATGGAGCTATGCTCTTATTTAAGAACAATGCATCCAGTTGACATGGGTGGCAAGTACAATGTTGAGTCAGTTGGATGTCGGAAGTAAATCAGAATGTCTTAGGAAGGGTGATTTTATGTCTCCAGATATTGACTGGAACTTATGGATTAGTCACTAACAAACTAGCAAGACTTGTGGATTTATTGGATAACTGTTTTCTACAGCAGCATGTTCAAGAGGCAACCAGAGGATGCAATACTCTTGATTTGGTTATCGGGAGTGATTCTACATGCATTAAGATTCTGCAGGTAAAAGACCTGCTGGATAGCAGCGATCACAGTGTATTAAAGACATAACTACTGTCAACAGTAAAGGGAAGGGCTCTTGCTTTCGTAAGAGTGACTACAATGGTCTCAGACAGTTTTTAAATTCTATGCAGTTAGACCAACTGATGTTACCTGCAGCAAATTCTAAATGGAAAACATTCAAGGAATTAATCTTGGAAGCTACTAGGCGTTTCATACCAACAGAAATACTCTTCGAGGTATAGCCTAAATGGATGTCAGATGAACTGATGAAACTCGTGGCAGAGAAGAAAAGTGCATAGGATCCATATAAATTATTGGGCGACAGAGAAGCCAATAGTGGAAATAAACCAGTCTCTAATCAAGTTAAAGGTCATGCAACACAGTACTAGGGTTTTAGGAGCATCAGCTTATATGGCCATATTGCTCATTTATACTGCCTGTAAATTTCGTGTTTTGTGGTCGATTTTCTGTTAGCTTAACTAAAAACCCGAGTTTCTGGGGGGAAAAAAACTATGCTACCCTCGTCTTAGACCAACGAAATCAGCCAAGTTGAGAAAAAGGCCCATAAAACTTCCTCACGTCTTTGACTGGACTCGAACCCAAGTGCTTTTCACTTAGTGAAGAGAGGACAGCGGTTCTACCAACTACCCACGAGGACAGGTTACCTAAGCGAATGCGGATTACTATAAAATTTTTGGAAACGATGCAAAGAAAACAGCAGACTTCTTTACTTATGTAAACGGTAGAACGAAGGGGTTGAATCAGATTGGTCCGCTTGATATCGATGGTTCGACTTTGATGATCCTGCTCAGGTAACTGACAAACTGAATGTTAACTGAAAGTTAAATATAAGAAAGGCAGCTGGGGTGGAAGAATGTATCCGGTTATATTAAAGGAGGTAGCGAAGGAAGTAAAAAAAACCATTAGCCATAATTATGAATCTTTGGATTCAGGGGATGTCCCCACAGAACTCTCCCTGAATCTCATCTCCCGTATTCCAGTCTATACAGATAGCAGAGTGGTATCGTTACTGTCCTTCCCACATTGGGTGGAAAAGACCCAGGTTCGAATCACGTCGATGACGCGAGGAACCTTAGTGGGCTTTTTTCACTTTGTGGCTGAGTTCGTCGGTCTTAAGTGTAATTAGCAAGTTTTTTTTCCCCCAGAACCGAGCTTTTTCGTCCAGCAACCAAGCAATTTACAGACAAAATAAATATATGGGTAGTTGTGATCATTTGCAGGGCCCTAATATCATTAAAAAAAAAATGTCCAGTATTCCAGAAGATGATCTCTAGATTCGCACAACTCCAGTCCTCTGCAGACTGGAGGAGCACAAATATATCCCCAATTCACTGGGATGAAAGCGTGACATAAGTAATTATAGACCTGTTAGTTTAACTTCTTTTCTGGACTCTGGGCTGGCCAATCCAACTTTTCCACACCCATAACCTCAAACCACTCTGTTATGACCTGAGTAGTATGTCATAGCTTGTCTTGTTGATACAGGTATAGGCCTTTTCCAAGGTATTGCATTAATGTTAGAAGTGCATAATTGTCCAGGTTATCCTGGTATTGCTCAGCATTCATGGTTTTGTCAATAACCACTAATGAACCCAAGCCAAACCATGAAAGGAGTCCTATACCATGACACAGCCTCCACCACACTTCATTGTTGGGAGAATACAATCAAATCAGGAAGGAACTGTTCCCCCTAGCATTCGCTACACCCAGCAACCGCCATCAAACTGGTAGAGTGCGAACCTCGACTCCTGTCCATAGGATTTTACCGTTGCTCTACAGTCCAGGATTCGCGCTCTTACATATTAATCGGCGTCTAGCATTTGTTGAGGTGATCAATCACTTGTGAACAGCTGCATGACCATTGTAACCCATATCATGGAGAGTCTTTCGTATTGTAATAGTGCTGACGTCAGTCCCAATACTCTCACAGAGGGTTTGTGTGACTTCAGACAATGACAAATTACGATTTGGCGCACAGTTCTTTGCAGAACTCTTGTCCCGTTCTGTTAGTTTTCGGGGTTTACCAGGCCTTTTTTTTTTTGTATATAAAAAATAAACTAAAATTTTTTTTTGACAGATTCAGTCCCATTCCTCTGCCATTTGCATATGACGTCACTAACCGTTGACCTAGGGAGATCCCAAAGTGACTGCGATGTCTCGTACAGAACGCTTGCTTATGTTGCATCCTATCATTCCACGTTGGAAGTTTGTTAATTCCGTTGAATATGTCATCTTGCATGCCCACTTTTGCAATTGTCTGATCGAAGCCCAGTGTGCATATTCATATTTATAGCAGGTTCTGTGACATGTTGCATGCATAGGAACTGTTTCCCCATCCATGGAAGGGTGTTCGTACATTAATGGTAGGGCAGTATACTTGGATTTCAGGAAAGCTTTTGGTACTGTTGCTCATATAAGACTGCTGTACAAATTGGAGCTGTGTGGCATTAAGGGCAAATTACTGCTATGTATAAAGGGATCGTTACGTGAGAGAAGGCAAAGAGTGGTAACCAATGGATATTGTTCCTCATATACTAATGTTATTAGTGGATTCCCGCAGGGTTCGGTACTGGACCCATTTTTGTGTTCTATATTAATGAAGAAGTCATTTCAGGCTTAATGAAATTTGCTGATGATACAAACGTTAGCAGTGGTTAATAACAGTAACTCGTCTTATTCGGATGCTACCACAACTGAATATAGAAAAGTTAAGCAGATGAGCTGAGAAATGGTAATTGAAGTTTAACATTGATAAATGCGAAGTACCACATATCTGTAGCAGTAACCCCAGAGTAATTACCAACTCTCTGCTACTACACTTGGGGTAGCGGAAAATGAAAAAGCATGGAGTTAATTATGTAGTTTTCTGAGTAGTCCAAACAGGCTGCCAGGACAACTCATGGGGTTCTCTCAATGGTATACAGGAATTTGGCTAGCATGGATAAGTAGGTAATTATCCAATTGTATAATGCAATGGTCGTGCCATATCTTGAGTACTGTATACAGGTTTGGAGGCCTCATTTTAGGAAGGATGTGGAACGAGCGCAAAGAAGGGAAACGAGACTGGTGAACGGAACAAAGGGATGTTCATACTAAGAAAGGGCTCAGTTCTACATATTGCAGCGTCTTTAGGCTAGGCACCTGCCAGGTGATCTGAATGAGGTCTTTAATGTTTTGAATGGATCGAGGAAGCTCAATGGTGATGGAATTCTCCTGCACTTGAGGAGGCATACATTCAAATTGAAATAAAGGCTGATTGCAGAATAAATGTCCACAAGTTTGTCTTTAGTAAGCGGTTGGTTTATTGCTGGAACAAACTTCTATCTGTTGCTGTACTAGTTGATTGATATCTTAAATAAATTCAAACTACTGGAGGGAGTGAATAGGTAAAATAGGAGATGTGTTACTTTTTTTTTTTTTTTTTTTGCTGATGCTGTGTAAGCTTGCTCTCTTGCATCATTTGCCATTGTTGATGCCTATGCTAATGCTAACAGTATCAAAAGCTTTTCTGAAATTCTAAGTATATGATGTCAAAATTATTTGTGCATTCACTTCCACTGTTACGGAAGCATAATATCCAATCAGATTGGCCATATACGTCTGCCCAATTAACAAATCCATGCTATGACTGCAGTATAATTGCATTCCTGTTAGATGGTCCTGAATTACTTCTTTAATGAATGACTCCTTTATTTTCCATGAAAGAACAGACGTTATAAGCATTAGTAGAGGCATACGATGCAAGAAAGCAAGCTTATGCAGCATCAGCCAAAAAAAAAAAAAAAAACCGATTTCATCCCTCCATTCGTTCCAAATGCCTGTCCAGCTCGGCCTTAAATTTATTTAGGCTATTAGATTCCACAACAAAAGATGGAAGGAAGCCTGTTCCACCAATCAACTACCAGCTGGCTAAAGGGAAATTTTCGCATATCTATTCTACAACTATCTTTCCTCAATTTGAAACTGTGCCCCCTCAGGTTCTTAGTCTGAGCAAGACAAAGAACCCCATCAGCATTCAGCTTGCTCAACCCATTCAAGGCCTTATACACCTCAATTAGATCACCTCGCAGGTGCCTACTCTCCAGGCGCTGCAATTTGCAGAACTTAAGCCTTTCTTGGTAAGAGCACCCTTTTGTTGCCCTTCTTTGTACTCGTTCTAGCAACTTTACATCCTTTCTAAAATGAGGCCTCCAGACCTGTACACAGTACTCTAGGTGTGGCCTGACCATTGCCTTGTATAACGGGATTATCACCTCCCTGTCCCTGCTAGCAAAATTTCTATATATCATTGACAAGACTCCATGACCTGCCCTGGCAGCTTGTCTGCACTGCTCAGCGAACTTCATATTTGACTGCACAATTACACCCAGGTCTTTTTTACTTTCCACTTCCCTGAGTGTAGTACCACCCAGTTGGTACGTTTCTCTTCGGTTATTGCTACCTATATGCAGTACTTTGCATTTATCAATATTAAACTCCAGTTCCCACTTCTCAGCCCATTTTCCCAACTTATCTAGATCCAGTTGGAGTACTGTTATTACTGTCGTTTAAACCCTGCCAACCTTTGTATCATCTGCAAACTTGGACATTAAACCTGATACACCTTCATAAATATCATTGATAAATATACAAAACAACAATGGGCCCAACACTCAACCCTTGGGAACTCCACTAGTAACATTTGTCCACAAAGAGCAGTATCCATTCATTACCACAACCATTTTAACACATCTCTAAATACTCATGTCACCCATTGATCCTGCTTTGTCAATTGGGGAAACATGTCTTGTTACCTACCCTGAATCGAAGGATGCATTAGTACAATGGTGTTCAAAATTTAAGGACCAGTCGGGTTTTCACCTGTGGCTTCTCATAGGAGTGGCCTGGATATGGTAAAAGCACACCAAAGGAACCTTGTGAGGTATAGAAATGATGAAGGAAACAACACCGACACAGCAACGGACGGAAACAAAACGGTACAGAGGGACTTGATTCAAAAATGGCAACATAGCACTCTCTAACATGATACAGATTCATCACTGCCAAAGATGGAACAAAGGGAAGAGGTGGTCCACAGTAGGAGATATGGTCACCCCTAATATTGATGCAGTTTTTGCACTGCCTGTCCATATTTAGAACAATGTTGTTGAGAAATTCTTGTGGTAACGTCGTCCATTCCTCTGTCAGCGCCAACTTCAACTGGTGAACATTTTCTGGTGGGTGTTGACGTGCCGCTAGGCATCTCCCCAGAGAATCCCATATGTGTTCAATGGGATATAGATCGGTCGAGGGAACGGGCAGGCCAATCCATACGAACAATGTCCTCACTTTCCAAAAGAATATCACAGCTGCAGTGCAATGGGGTGTGGCGTTATCATCCATAAACACGAACTCGGGGCCAATGGCAGCTCGGAACAGACGCACATGGGGAAGGATTGCCTCAGTACAGTAGCGTGCACCGGTACAGTACTGCCTTTCAGTATCTGGAGTTGTGTACATCTATCCAAAATAATTCCTCCCTAGACGAGAACACCTCGACCGCCATATCGATCCCTTTCAGTGATGTTTTGCGGGGTGATGCCGTGTGCCAACCTCACGCCAGATTAGCTGACGAGAGTCCAGAATTGCTGCTGAGACTGAATCTACTCATCAGTAAAGAATACCTTAAGTAAAGATTTTAACCATTAGAAATAATGTTGGTCCTTAAGTTTTGCACACCAGTGCATTAGCATTAGTAGAGGCATATGGTGCGAGAAAGCAAGCTTATACAGCATCTGCCAACAAAAGAAAACAAGAAGGAAACCAGTCCTTCCTTGACAAAATTTTGCTATTATAATTATGGCCAAAATTTTTCTTTCTTCTTTTGCTGTCTCCTTTCCTATAACTGGATAAATCCCATCTACACCGGGTACATTTTTTTCTTTTAGCCTCCACAATTTCTGCTTCACTTTCCTCTCATCCATCAGATTGATGGATGAGAGGAAAGTGAAGTTTCCTTTCCGCTATCACAAAAGCGTTTTGCTCCGCCTTAAAATTTGATACACTTTTGGCATCCCATCCCTAAAGTTCCTCATGTGAATATAGATATAAAAACCACCTATTCATTTTGTTAGCAACCTGACCAGGATCATCAATATTTATATAATATTCATATCTACGAGGAACCAATACGATTTATCCTCCTTCCTTCCACAGCTTACACGAGTAAGGAAATCTTTTCTGCTTCTATTTGCATATTTCCCCGAAACTTTTCGGCGATGGCTTAGCTTGCCTAACCTCCGTTCTGATGTGATTGCAGAGTTGGATATGGAAGGATGGTGATTAGCCATAGATGTCTACATCACCTGATATTTATATGCATCCCATATTGCCCTCACCTGATCCATTCAAAGCCTTAAACACCTCAATTGAACCTCCTGGCAGGTTCCCAGTTTCCAGAAGCTGCAATTTGGAGAACTGAAACATTTCTTGGTAAGAATACTCCTTTGTTTCCCTCACTAATCTCTTTGCCGTTCTCTGCACCTGTTCCTGTCAATCCACATCCTTCTTAAATGAGGCTTTGAGACCTGTATGTAGAACTCAGCATGTGGCCAAACTATTTCCATATACAGTATCATAATCGTTTCCTTATCCCATCCTTGCTGGAAGAGTTCCTGAACATCATTGACAAATCTCTTGTGAATCTCCTAACATTCAGACTGGTCAGAGAACTTCATGTTGGTATGTTATTCTGGGATTGTTCTACCCATATGTCATACCTTGTATTTATCAATGTTTAACCTCAATTGCCACTTTTCAGCTCTCTGCTGATTGTTCTAGGTCTCGATGCTGTAGCATATATTGAATCCTGCCATTAACCTGTCAACATCTATATCACCAGCAGTCTTCGACATTAAACTTGATATACCTTCAGTATCGTTAACAAATATTCAAAAAGTAGGGGGACGAGCGCTGAAATCTGAAAGATTCCAATAACATTAATCCATGAATAGGCTCAACTATCCTTGACTTAATCCTCAGGACCTAATTATCATTTGACTACAGGATGATAATTTCAGGTCATTGGATGCTCTTGGGGTAGCACAGTTGATATAATCACAGTACTCCCCACACTGCTTTGAAAATGGATAGGTTCGAATCTCGTTAATAAAGAGGAATTGGCTTTTGTCATAGCGTGGCTGAGTTACTCTGCTTCAGGTGTAGGCTACATAGTTTTTAATCATGGAAACTCGGGCTTCCAAGATAAAAAAACATGGGACAGTTAGATTATGGCTTGACTTTGTCACATACACTCACTGGCCAAAAAAATTATAAAAATGTATTCATTATCTACTAAGGTCACCTTTTTCCTAAATAAATTCCTCTGCACGTCATGTTATTGATTGGATTCCACTAGCCGCCTGAGCGATTCTAACACCAGATTTGGCTATTCTTCCATCAGGATGTTTTCCAGTTGCTCTATTATGATCGGTTGAGAAATGCAAGGGCGAACTGCCCTTTCCAACATATTCCAGACATTCTCAATTGGATTCAGACTGTGAATTAGGCAAGCAGGGTAATGTTGGAAATGTTTCTGGAACATTGAGATATAATTTTTGCGTGGTGAATAAGACGTGCTGTATTGAAAAATTCATTGCAATCCGGTTAAAAATGAATCACTGCTAGGTGTAGATCCATTACTACAGAAAGACTTTCATTGTTACCTTGACTGCCTTTCCATACCATGATATACTACTTCCAGCAGCTGGAGTGATGGACAAGAGATTGTGCAGATACACGGCTTCACGAGGTTCATACCACGATTTCGCTCTGCTGTAATACCCGACAGACGTTACACAAAGTGGACTAAAGTATCGGCCGAGACCTTAACGGCAGAGGGTTCAGCCCATAAAAATTCCTCGCATCATTCGCAGGATTCGAACTCAGGCCTTTTCCATCTGATATGGAAGGATGGTGATTATATCCACTGTGCCACACGCAAGGATCGAATTAAAGGTAGGTAGGACGGTGAACAGTTGGGACCAGGTTATGCGCTTCAGGATGGCTTAGATTAGTTATACATATGGTCTGAAAGATGGCAACTGAAGTTTAATATTACTAAATATAAGGTTTTGGAGAAAAGAAATCCAAGGATCATATATAGACACAGAATTAAAGGGTGGTTAAGGATGAGAGATTTATAAGTAAAGAAGTAAATATATGGACAAAAAAGGTCTCCTTGCAGTATAAACAGGCGACAGGATCAGAGTGTATTGTCATGATTATTAGACCTTTGCCAGAAGTCGGAAGGATACACTTATTCATCTTTATAAAAATGATGGTAAGGCCTGGTTTGGGATATTGCATTGAGGTCTGGAAGCCTTGCCTAAAAAAGATATAGAAACTCTAGAGAGGGTCCAGAGAATGGAAACTAGGTTGCTTGGAGTTCTGAAGCTTATCCTGTGAGGAATTTATTAAAAGATGTGGACTACACAGCCTAGAGACTAAATACCTCAGGGTAATGGGGTGTGTAAGGCTGTTATAGGAGCAAAAAGAATGATGGAGGTACTTTTACGTTGTCAGACAACAATAAATAGATTAAATCTTAGGAGGCATTACTTTTAGGCTGCATTTTTGATTATGACACCAAATTAAAGAAATAAATTACTTCCAAAGATAGTTGAGGTAGAGAACTTGATGCGCTTCAAGGTGGAATGAATAAATGATTGTAATCCGATCATAAGTTCTTTTAAGATTATTTTGTTTGCTCAAAGATTTTTTTTTTTTGGCTGAAGCTAAATAAGTTTGCTTCCTTGCATTATTTAGCTTGATTAATAGTACAGCCAATATTTACAATCTTGACTGGTAGCCCTAACAATCCGAAACCAAACAAAAACATTACAAGTTATACCAGTATGTACTGCCCTGCCATTAATATCCGGACACCCCTCCATGGATGGAGAAACAGGTCTTGTGCATGCAACACGTCACAGAACCTGCTATAAAAATACACCCTGGGCTTCGACAATTGCAAAATGGGTCATGCAAAATGACATGTTCAACAGAATTGATCACCTCAACAGATACTAGACGCCGAATAACATTGTGCAAGAGCGCGAATCCTGGACTGTAGAGCAGTGGAAAACAGTGGACAGACGAGTCGAGGTTCACACTCTACCAGCCTGATGGCCGTTCTTGGATGTGACGAATACCAGGGGAACAGTTCCTTCCTGATTTGATTGCATCCTCCCAACAATGAAGTTTGGTGGAGGTAGTGTCATGGTATGGGGCTGATTTCATAGTTTGGCTTGTGCCAATTAGTCGTTATCGTCAAAACCATGAATGCTGTGCAATACCAGGACAGCCTGGACAATTATGCACTTCCAACATTATGGCAGTACTTCGGGGAAGGCCCATACCTGTATCAGCAAGGCAATGCCATACTGCTCGGGTCGTAACAGAGTGGTTTGAGGGCATGGGTATGGAAAAGTTGGATTGGCCAGTCCAGAGTACTGATCTAAACCATATTGAGCATCTTTGGGGTGTATTGGATCGTCGGTATGTGCAAGTCGAGATCGCCCAAGGAACAAGGGCAAACTGGTGGCTGCGTTAAAGGCCGAGTGGAAGAACTTATCTGCTGGCATTTATAAAAAGCTGGTTGAGAGTATGCCGCGAAGATTGAAGGCCGTCATAAAAGACAAAAGTTTCAGCACAAAATATTGAATGACGCAATAAAAGCTCTTTTTTGTCTATAGGCAGGTGTCCGGATATTAATGGTAGGGCAGTGTATTTGAAAGTAACTGTGTAGCACTGCTATTTAGCATTAGCTGTGGAAAATCACGAAAGAAAGTAAGCTTATACAGCATCAGGAAAAAAAAACAAAACTGACACCTCCCATTTCACACCTCCATTCACTCCAAACGTTTGGCCACTTCTTCCTTGGATTTATTTAAGCTATCAACTTCGACAACAGATGGACGTTTGTTCCATCGTCCTTCCTCGGTTTGCTTTTGTGCACCCTCGTGCGTAAAGTGTGTTCATGTCTAACGGCACCATGGATTTCCTCCATCTCGCGTAATATACGTTGTCATGTGAGACAGTACACTGTTGAGACCAGAGATTTAGAAGTATGTTGGTTTTGGAAGGCATAGTGTTGTGTGTACCGTTGTTCATCTGGCCATTTAGCCGTTGGGCCCCTAATGGAACCCACCGCTTTGCCCACCATGGAGGCAGACCAGGTACCCAGTAGCGCTATATTTACACTGGCAGGCCCTGCACTTAGTTTCCTAATATTTCAGTGGCTAGGACCTAAAAAAAAAACTATCATTGGATGAACGCTAGAATTAGAAAGGAAAAAAAAAGAAATTGAGAATGCGATTTAATTTGGACGTAGTTAGATTTTGTGGTATGGGGGGGACTGGCGTATAGGTAGAGTGGGGAGAGGCTAAAGACTGGGGGGTTAAAGGCAGAAGTAATAGGGATGATAGAAAGGCGACCCCAGTTGTTCGCCTTCTCTATCGTCCCCATACTACTCTAGTAAGGCAGGCCCATGCCACACTAGGCGAAAAGAGGGGCGGTAGCGAGGGGAGGAGATAGAAAACCGTTTCCTCCCCACCAGGGATAGGCAATTGAAGGTGAATAGGGTGAGGGCACCCTATTCAGATCGCCGAGTGGCGTTGGCAGCATGGCTGCAGAAGTCGTATTTATGTCTAGTCTAGTGGCGTCACAGTTTCTGGGACAGGTGCCATCCGGGAAGATAGAATGGTTATGGGTCACACTTGAGAACGATCCCTTCCGAGATTGCTGTTCATCCGATGCACAGGGGTTCAAAGGCGTTTTGCAGCAGATTTTCGAGAGTCATAATTGAGTTAGGTCCAGTGCTGTCACAGTTCTCAGGACAGTTAGATGTTCTCCTGAAGGAAAAGTGTTTGGTTGATTTCAGGCCTCACGTGGGAGCAAGTCTCGTTCAAGGTTGCTGTCCGTCCAATGCAGTGCAGTATTTGTCTTAATCCTCTATCGTGTGAATTTACGTTCGTTGAAGTGAGAGTTTTGCAGGAGCCCAATCGGTGGGAGGTCATTTGGTGAGTGTCAGTTTCTTGCTGGGTCTCTGGGATGGTGAAGAGGTAGTTTCTTCTGTGGCAATTTGGTGTGTGGTCTGAACAAGAAGAAGAATCTCATCAGCATTAAGAAGAAGAAGAATCTTTATTGCAACGCTTAGAATGATAATTTACATGATAGTAGGTGCAACAGCCCTTCACGGTACAGTGGCGAGGGGTTAACATGTACTACAGAGACATTATTACCTCAATGAGCAAAAAATAATAAATAAATAATAAATAAATGAAATAGTGTACAGGAAAATTGAGAAATGGCTTCAGTATACTTCTAAATACACTGGTGTGCAAAACTTAAGGACCAATCAGGTTTTCACCTGTAGCTTCTCATAGAAGTGGCCTGGATATGGGAAAAGCATACCAAAGGACCCTCGTGAGGTACAGAAATAACGCAGGAAACAACAACGGAAACAAAACGGTACAGAGGGACTTTATTCAAAAATGACAACATAGCACTGGCTGCCAGGATACAGATGCATCACTGCCAAAGATGGAACAAAGGGAAAAGATGGTCTTCAGTAGGAGATATGGCAGCCCCTAGTGTCGGTTCAGGCTTTGCACCGCCTGTCCATACTTAGAACAATGTTGTTGATAAGTTCTTACGGTAACATCGTGCATTCCTCTGTCAGTGCCATCTTCAGCTCGTGAACATTACCTGGTAGGTGTGGACGTGCCGCTAGGCGTCTCCCCAGGGCGTCCCACATATATTCGATGGGATTTAGATCGAAAGAAATGGGCAGGCCAATCCATACGAACAATGTCCTCACTTTCCGAAAGCACATCAACAGCTACAATGCGATGGGGTGTGGCAACCAGTTGTTGTCTACTGGCCATTTCGTTGTCTATAGCACTGTCGGTAACAATCGTGCTCACCATTCTGTAATTTGCACATAACTACTGAACTGATGCTTTTATCTGTTTTTGTGAGCCCTCTCATAACGATTCAAAATTTTGCATGTGCACCAGCTTTCTAGTGAATGGCCACAGTTATGGAAACGCCACAGGCTGTTTCGTTTGATTTTGTGATTGTAACCTTTAGAAATAGTGTTGGTCCTTAAGTTTTGGTTATAAAGAACATTAAGTGAGTGTACAACCATTTGTTTAAAAAATACATACCATAAGGATATACATTGAAGTGCATAAATATGTACATAGTTGGGTTAAGAATATGCAGATCAAGACTCATCATAATAGTAGTAGACTTGGTCACCCCACTGAGTATTCTTTTCCTATATTGTCTATCTCGACAGAACTCGTTGAAGTCAACCTCTAAGTCCTGGACTCGAGATAGCATCTGCTGAGGAAAAAACCGATCCGACAGATGAAGGCGTCTTTGCAGAGGGCATAGCTGGGGAGTTGCTCATAGACGTGCCACTGGGATCCTCCATGCACAGTTGTCCCAGAAGAATGGAGAGGAGATGAGACCGGTCATGAGTTCAACTGTTGTGACGAGCTTCTTCCTTTCATTAATGAGCCACATGAGCCTTGGGATGTTCAGTGCGTTGGCCATAGCGGCGGTCCGGAGCTGGGGAGGCAGGCTAAGTTTGTGACACACCCACTTGAGAAGCCAGTACTCAGATGAGAACACTGGTTTGGTGGTAGAGGAAGATACAGATGCCCAAATCTCTGCAGTATAGAGAAGTTGGGGAGGACTATTGTTACAATGTGTCTGACCATGGTGGATTTGTTTGTTACATGGTGCAGAAGTTGCTTGCATATCCATCTCAGTCTGATGGCTTTTGTGAGGAGTATGTCTACATGCTGGCCGAAAAGAAGCTTTGGGTAAAATCTGATTCCTAGGTCAATGTGATTGTTGGCTGTTGCTTTAATGAGAGACTATGATTTCTGACTTCTCAGGATTGATACGCAGACAAAATTGTTTGCAGTAGGTACGTATTGAGGAGAGAGTGGAGATTAACTCTTCTGAGATTTGGTGAGGGTCTTGGTTTGCCTTAATTGGCGTGAGTACCTTTAGATCGTTAGCATATACCAGGATATTTAACTTTTGGATTACCAGTAGAGCAATAAGGGCGGCGAAGAGGAGGCCAGATAATACTGACCCTAGCATGACTCCAACTGAGATTACTTTGCAGTATTGAGAGTTATCTACAGATAATTTGATTATAGGGGATGACGAGTTTCAGTACCGTATGTATAATGTATTTAGGAAGGAGAGGGCAGATAGAAGTGGTGCTGGGGCCATGCTTCTTATCAGTACTTACGAGTAATCTACAGGCCAGGTGATTGTGAAGATTTTGATGAGGGCCTCTACATGCAAATGAAATGGGAAAGTAGGCGTGAATGTCTTATTATGGGCGATTTTAATTTTAATTTGCCTTTAATTGTTTGGAGCAAATGGGAGGGAAACTCCACATGGGGAATAAAATTTTTAAATAAACTAGATTATTGTTATTTGTATCAACATGCCACAGAAAATACTAGGGAAAGCAACACTCTAGACCTCATCATCACCCATAAACCAGATGACAATAGGGCTGACAGTACAGGAACCAGTAGCAGGAAGTGATCACGGAGTTCTATGGTGGACGATGAAGAAAGAGGTAGTAGTAATCAAAGGCAAAGGAATGGGTTATAATTCCAGGAAAGGAAATTACGATGCCTTAAGATGCTACATGGTCTCACAGAGAGCGAATACAATTGAATTATGGTATACCTTTAAAACATTAATCACAGAAGCCTCGAATGCTTATATACCATTAAAAAATACTACACGAGGAGGATTCCAAGTTGGATGAATTAAGGAAATTGCCAAATTACTTGAGCAGAAAAAGACAGCATGGAAAGGGTACAGAGCGATAAAAAATACAGAAGCGTATAATAGCTACAAATTGATCTGTAATAGTGCCACAGAAAAGTTAGGATGGCAAAAGCAGATTATGAGAAATCACTGGTTCAAAGGATGACGCAAATAATTACAGACCTGTTAGTTTAATTTCTGTTCCGGGGAAAATAATGGAGTCACTGGCTAAAGAGGTGATACAGGATCACCTAGACAAGACAGCAGTAATAGTTCAGACACAGCATGGGTTTGTTAAGGGGAAGTCTTGTCTGACCAATTTGATTGGATACTACGATGTGGTCACAAAGGAAGTGGATGCTAAAAATAATTTTGATATCATATCCTTGGATTTCAGGAAAGATTTTGACATTGTTGCGCATGGAAGACTATTGTACAAATTGGAGCAGAATGGTATTAAGGGTAAGTTACTATAATGGATAAAAGGATGGTTGAGTGGGAGACGGCAGAGAGTGGTAATAAATGTACACTGCTTTACGTGGACTAATGTTATTAGTGGAGTCCCCGATGGTTCGGTGCTGGCTCCATTGTTGTTTTGTGTATTTATCAATGATATCGATGAAACTATATCAGGCTTAATGTCCAAGTATGTAGATGATACAAAGGTTGGCTGATTTGTTAATGATAGTAAAGACAATATGCTACTGCGACAGGATCCAGAAATGTTAGGTAGATGGGCTGGTAAGTGGAAACTGAAGTTTAATATTGACAAATGCAAAGTACTGCATATGGGTAGCAGTAACCCAAGAGAAACGTACTAACTGTGTGGTACTACACTCAAGGAGGTAGAGAATGAAAAAGACCTGGGGGTAATTGTGCAGTCGGATATGAAGTTCTCTGAGTATCGCAGACGGGCTGCCAGAGTAGGTAATGAAGTTTTGTCAATGATATACAGGTATTTTGCTAGCAGGGACAGGGAGGTGATTATCCCTTTGTATAAGGCGATGGTCATGCCATACCTTGAGTACTGCGTACAAGGCTAGAGGCCTGATTTTAGGAAGGATGTAGAGTTACTAGAGCGAGTACAGAGAAGGGAAAAAAGACTGGCGAGAGGAAAAAAGGGGTTCTCTTACCAAGAGAGGCTTAAATTTTGTAAGTTGCAGTGTTTGGAGACTAGGCACCTGCAAGGTGATCTGTTTGAGGTGTACAAGGCCTTGAACGGTTTGAGCAGGCTCAATTCTGATGGGATATTTTCGCTTGCACAGATTAAGACCTGAGGGGACATAGATTCAAATTAAGGTGAGACAGTTGTAGAATAGATGTGCGGAAATTTGCCTTTAGGCAGCGGTAGTTGATTGCTGGAATAGACTTCCAGCTGTTGTGGAAGTTGATAGCTTAAATAAATTCAAGGCTGAACTAGACAAACATTTGGAGTGACCGGATGGGTAAGATGGAAAGTTTTTTTTTTTTGCTGATGTTCTATAAGCTTGCTTTTTTGCATCATATGCCTCAACTAATACTATTACTAAATGCTAATAATCCCACCGGTGTTATTGTTGTAGTAGGATTTTAGGTTCATCAGCAACTTGGGCCACATTGTATTGTATATAATATGTCTCTAAATTGCGTGTGTCCTGGGGTCGATTTGCTGTTTGGCGGACATAAAACCAAAGTTTTCGAAATAAAATGCCATGCCGCTCTGGCCTGAGGCCGACGAATTCAGCCACTTTGTGAAAAAGACCGTTAAAAATTCCTCGTCTCATTGGCAAGATTCAAACTCAGGTCTTTTCCACCGGGTGTCGGGAGGAAGGTGATTATACCAACTGTGCTACCCATAAGCGCAGCAATAACTCAGAATACTGGAAAATGAAAAAGACTTTGCGTTAACTGTGCAGTCAGATATGAATTTCACTGAGCAGTGCAGAGAGACTGCTAGGACAGCCCATGGGATGGGTTTTTTTTTTTAGTAGAGACAACGGGCGATTATCCCGCTGCATATGGCAATGGTTAAACCATGTTTTGAGTACTATTAGGTGTTATATAGACATTAACTATTGGATTGGGTGCAGAGAAGGGCAACGAGAACAGTGAGGGGAACAAAATGATACTCTTACCAAGAAATACTGCATTTGTGCTAATTGCAGTGTCTGGAGACTAAACATCTGCGAGATGATCTGATCGAGATTTTTAAGGTTTTGAATAGATTGAGCAAGCTCAATGCTGATGCCTTTCTTCCTCATGCACACGAGGGAGCATAAATTCGAATTGAGTTAGGATGGTTGCAGGATAGATGTGTGGAAATTTGTCTTCAGTCAGCGGATAGTTGACTATTGGAACAAACTTCTGTCTGATGTGCCAGAAGTAGATATTGAAAAAATTCGTGGAAAACTTAGGCTGAGTATTCATTGGCTGTTTCATATTAAATTAAAGCGGATTTTTTTGCTTCAGAAACATAAGAATATCTGAAAAATTTATGGATCAGTGCGTGAATCTGAAATTTCTAAGTAAATTCGAAAAATTCACCCTGAAATTTATCAATTGTTAGGAATTTATGGGGAGTCTTCAACGTTGAAGGGCCGAGTTTTCGAATTTGCACAAATGAACTTCTGAAGTAAAACTCCATTACGATTCTCCACCATTACGAAGCTGTCAACTAGACATTTTATTTCCAAGTTTTGAAGCGTTTTGGCTTATGGCTGGAAAAGCGAAAAGCGAGTGTTGAAAGCGAGAAAAAAGAGAAAATGGAAAAGCGAGTGTTGCATCACGAAAACGCACCTGCTGTCACTGCGTTATTGATGAGGAAATGTGTAACAGAAAAGGTGTTGTTGTTGGGTTTTAGTAGCATCGACTAAGGCCATATTGCTCCATATATTGTCTGTAAATTGCGTCTGTTCTGAGGTCGATTTTCTGTTTTGCTGGATGAAACACTCCAATTACCAGGAGAAAAAACCATGTTACCCTCGTTTGAGACCGACTGACTCAGCCACGTTGTCAAAAAGCCCCATAAATAATATTGTTTTTGAAGATGAAAATGTTGACTTAAAACATAAAATCTTAAAGGGCATGAAAAAAAAAAAACTCATCGATAATATATCACAGCTCCAACAGAATAAGTAACATTTATGAAAAATAGTTGTCTTCAGGAGAGACGGATTTTTGTTTTGGTTTTCTTACTCAGACCAAAAATAAATTCTAAAATATCCGTGTCATATAGGCTCGCCTTCGCATGATTACACCAATAGCGTTCTCTCTCTCTATCTCTCTTTCTTGCCCACTGTATGCTGTATATGTATACATGCGCGAAGCCAACAATATGTAGTTTCTCCATCGCCACCGACATTCGCCTCTTGTGAGTCACCGTCTGAGAGGTCGCACCGACCTTCATCATTATCACACAGGTAACATAACAGGTAACCTTTCCTCCACCTTTTTTAAGGATGAACACTTTCAGTGGGTGGCACCAATTTCAACATAATTCAACCACTCGGGTAATGTTTATTCTATCTTTTAACAGGGTTCCCGCTGGCATGAACTTGTAGCTTCATAATACACAGCAATTTTGGAAATATTACTTGAAAATGCGACCTCGAAACTTTGTAGAAGGTCACATAGGGGGCAGCACATGTTCGCCATGAAATAGGGCTGTGGGCTGATTACTTAGTATGAAATCGTGATGATTTAAAGTAATTATGTCAAGGAAGCAATCTCTTCAGCATACTATCATCACAACTGGTTTTGTTTCTTAATCAAGAAAACAACTTATTAAGGATTATCTTTTTGCTCTTGAAGTGACTTCTATTTGAGAACCTCATAATGGGTATCTAACCGTGTTCAATCAAGGTGTAAACACCACGCAGAGAGAGAATTTCCTTCCCTCCATAGATTCTCCTTAGATTCAATCGAACATTGAACATAAGGATATATTTTGGAGGAAATTAAGTAAGTGTATTTAAATAAATAATTTTTATTATACATTTGCCTACCATGGCAGACAAGGCTAGTAGCATTATGATTAGTAAATAATGCAAGAAAGCTGGTTTTATTAACCTAAAAAAAATGCTATGAGCCTTTCTCATTGCCAAAATGCAGCTATCCAATTCCGTTTTAGACTTTATCAAATTCTCCGCCTCAACCGCTAGCAGGCAATTCATTAACTGCTGAAACTATATCTGTTCCTCCCCCTGCCAGATTAGCTCCTCAGGTGATCTTTAGCAACTATAACAACAGCCGTTGGACCCCTTCTAACTTCTCGGGCTCTCCCTCGGATATTGGCAGACATGGCTGTAGGTTTGTACTCTCTGGTTCTTTTCTCTTCTATCAGTGAAATTATACCTCCACCCCACTCATTTTACTGATTCTTTGCTAGTAGAACAGTGGTTATAATCACAAATCTGGACACAGTGGGTGAAAAGGGCCAGCGTACGAATCCCATCAGTGACGAGAAACTGTTATGGCTTTTTTTCGCTCTGTGGCTGTGTGGTCTCAGGCAAGACAGCAATGTTTTCTCCATCGGAAACACGGGTTTTTCTTCCAGCAAAACTAGAGAACACACGCAATTTACAGACATAAAACACACTATAGATGATGTAATTCTTGGATAGCACTAATGGTATTTTTATTTTTTATTCTCTTCAGGACCTTGTCTACCTCTGTAAGATAGATATAGTAATTGACATGACATTGATTAGCTCCACTCACTAATCTGGTTGTTCTTCTTTAAACCTTTCTAGAGTTTTGCACTTTTCTTCAAGTGTAGCTTCCAGACCTGAGGGTATCAGTAAAATGGACACAAATGCGGTCTTACCAGAACAGGTCTCATCTACAGAATCATCATAATAAATATCTTTTTCTCCTTAAATATTACAAAAATGGATAGTTTCGTCCTTTTACCATGGATACCACGTACCTTAAGGGAAGCCAAGAATATTTTGCTTTTCCATCGTTACCAGCATTGTCCTCTTATGAGTCACCGTCTAAGAGGTCATGGAGACCATCCACACAGGTAACATAACAGAAATTAAAGGGCTTCGAAAATCATAAAAATAATAGCCATGACATTAATATATTCATGTGCAATGAATTTTAGTTAACCAATGCCAAAACATTGTTGACGTTGCACGAACAGGTATATAAAATTTAACTTGCAATAAATACTGAACGCTGCTTGTTTTGCAGATTTTAATGATTTTTTATCGCATGTTGGTATACAAATGTGTATTCACCATCCCTTGAAGAATCCTATTCTTCCCACCAACTGAGATCGACAAACTACAGTCTCGGATTGAAGAAGACCATATTGCAAATATGGTCTTCGGCGTGATTTAAACCCCAGTTCTGTCCATATCAGGAGAGATATGGGGTTCTGAATGGGTCCCAAAACTTGTTCCAGATATGGGTCTAAAAGTGTCAGTTCTGCTACTCAAGATTTACGTATTACAGGCTATATCACACGCATCCATTGAGTTGGTAATCCCCCTTGGAGAGATAGAACTGGATTCAAAAGGTACAGTAGATGTCAAGAATGTTTTAATATACACTGCATTGTAAAAAAATTGGAAACTATTTCAACAGAATAGCTATTTTCAGTCTAATAAGCACCATATGTGAAAATTAAAATACACGCTCCTGAAAAAGTAAAATATTATTTATTGCAAGAAATAATGTGTTATCCCCCTTATAGAGTAACACCGCTTTATTTTCGCACTAACTAAAAGTTGATCTGTGTTCCACAGCCATGAAATATTCTCCGTTTTTTCGCACTGTATTTCATTTGTATACTTGAGCACATGTAAAAGTTTGCATGGGCCATCCTTAACCACACAATAAAATGGTTTTTCTTCTTCATTAAAGTAACCTACTCTCCCAATGAATGGAAATATCTAGATTTGAACTATGATGGAACTGTTTGGAGGAATTAGCCTGTTGGTCTAGGTGGGGGCTTGGAATGTGCCCGAAAGGACTCATCTTTCGTTTCGTAAAAATAAACAAATCAAGCTTTCGAATGCTCATAATTCATAGATAAAATATTCAATTCATATGGTCTAATTCGCCTAATTCTATATAGATCAGCTCTTATTTTATCACAGATATATTTCAGTGTTCATTTGAACATCACAGGTGTATTCTTATTCTCATAACTACAAAGCTATATTCGATACTCATAACATGACACACTTTGTGTACATCGTTCTTATTTATATATTTCGAACTGCGTCATTGTGACGTCAGTGGAAGGCAGTAATTGCGTCTTGCACGCACATGACACCCACACGGAAGGCGCCGGTAAAAGTGAAATACTTTTGGAAGTAAAAGGCAGTAATAGTTTTTAGTACTTCTTCGAACAGGCAAGACTTGCTACAAATTCGTTTCTCGAAAACGCAGATCTATCAAGCTCTATCTGTCCAACTGTATCACTGTACCTGTACACGAATCCGGTTTCGTCCCAGCTAAGAAAGATAGGAGAGGGAATACACTGTGAAGTCAAAATTGACCTTGAGTTTAATTAGCATTTGTCAACCGGACGTGACTACGTCATTATGACATCAGAGGCAGCAACAGTCAATTGTTTTCTTCACTGTTTTTCCTTAAAAAGACCTACCGGCCTTCACAAGTAAAGTTTTAGATGACTGATGAAGCACTCCCACTTTTGTTTTCCTTAACTCTTAAAACCGGCTTCCCGAGTTTGCTTTTAAAATCCTATAGTCGTGACCATGGAAAACAGGATTAAGTAATCCGATCAGGTAGCAAATTGTATTGTTATAAGAAAATAGAAGGTACTGTGGAAGAAAGTTTGATAACCAAAAAAGCATGCAATGGAAAAAGATCGAAGTCCACTTAATTTCTATTTATGTAAACTTTCAACTCTGCATATGGAAACTACTTTTAGACTTCTACTGATTTTGTCAATGGCGACTTTAGTTTTATATGATAAAGACCTAGGAGAAATTGAGCAGTCATATATGAAATTTTCAGAGCAATGCAGACAGGCTACCAGAGAAGGTCATGGGGTATTGGCAATGATATACGGGAATTTTGCTAGTAGGGAAAAGGAGGTGATTATCCCTTTGTATAAGGCCACGCCTTGAGTACTGCGTACAGGTCTGGAGGCCTCATTTTAGGAAGGATGTAGAGTTGCTTGAACGAGTACAGAGAAGGGCAACAAGATTGGTGAGGGGAACGAAGGGGTCTTACCAAAAAAAGTTCTGCAAATTGCAGCGTCTTGAGACTAGAAACCTGCGAGGTGATCTGATTGAGGTGTATAAGGCCTTGAATGGGTTGAGCTCAATTATGATGGGATTCTTCCTCTTTCTCAGATTACGAACTTGAGGGGACATAAATTCAAATTGAGGAAAGACAGTTATAGAATAGATGAGCGGAAATTTGTTTTTAGCCAGCGTGTAGTTGATTGCTGGAAGAAACTTGCATCTGTTGTTGGGGACGTTGATAGCTTAAATAAATTCAAGGAGGAACTGGACAAACGTTTAGAGGGAATGGATGTGTGAAATGTTTTTTTGGCTTATGCTGTATAAACTTGCTTTCTTGCATCACATGCCTCTACTACTACATAGCCACATACAAGGCAATTACCGGAGGGCTTACATTTACGTAGTTACAGTTAGTCACCAGCTCTGCTTGCACTTAAAACTACCAGGAGATTTTTTTTTTTTTTTTATCAGACATATGAATCAACACAATGTTGAGCTGATTCAGTCGCGAAACTGCCATACCAATAGGTCTGCCACCGCGGGGAAGGGGTAAACAACGACTAGACACAGAATTTATAGTTCCAACTCTAATTTTAACTGTTCGAAAATCGTAACTAAGATCAAAGTAGGTTAAGTTCGATTCAGTTAGTGCTAAAATGTAAAACCATGATCAGTCAGTATTTCATGCAATGTATTCATTCATTAAAATGTGTATAAAAAACAGCCTTTATTTATAATTAGCAACCATCGATTTAATAATTGATGCCTTTCTATTCTCAGTCACTGGCTTTTGCTCATCTGTCTGCGTACCCAATTAAGCCATTTAGATAAAAACTGTTTCAATTGGAAGATGGAAAATAATTTTCGTTTCTTAGTAAGGCAGCTAATTTTCAGAGCTGGTTCATGCAAGTGTAAATACTTGTTAGTTTCTAAAACGGGAAGAGTTGCTAGTCGATGCTGCAACACCACCCGAAAATATGCGGAGCAGTTTCAGCTAGTTAATTTTTAACAGACCCTTTTGAAAAATGTAAAACTACATGAAATGTTGAGTATCAGTCACTGGCGAGTTTCCAAACACGACGCAAGGTTAGGGGAATGAAAGTTCGCATGACAGGAAGATGTTTCTGCTCGCTACTTGAAACAGGGTTATTCTTGTGTTTGCGTTCTTTAGCACGTCTGTGTAGGAGAATGACCTCTGCTGCTACGAAGTAGGAAAAATAGTTATCAGTAATTATAGAGTCGGAACGAGCGTTAAGGTTACTCCCAGTGTGAAAGAAAAAACGTGCTTGGTATTTCAGCTACTAGTACAATGACAGGTTTCTCCCTCCCCATTCCTTCTCCTTTGCAAATATGGGTGAATTTAAGTCCAGTAGTTTTCGTTTCCATCTGAAACTAAAACTCAGCTTTTGTGAGTGTATATATTGAGCTGTAATCAATGGTGTATCATCACGACCTTGAGCCAGGGAGCAACGTTTGTTTTCTTCTTTCCATTTTCGGGCCCCTTCAAGTGCTAAGGGCCATTAGTACGGCTGCACTATAGCATGATATACCACTCTTCATAAAGATGCTATGAGAAATATGTGACATTTTTATACCTCAGTAATTTATATACAAATTTTAGATGTAGTTTTATGTAAATCACTAGCAACCCTGTATGGTATAAAATACTGGGCCATCGTGAGCAGCACAGTTGGTAGAATTGCAGTCCTACCCACACCGGGTGGAAAAGGTACAAATTCGAGTCCGTCGATCACGCGAGGAATTTTTATGGGCCTTTTTCACAACGTGGCTGAGTTAGTTGGTCTCAGGCAAGAGTGCCATGGTTTTTTATCCCGGGAAACTGGGGTTTTTCGTCCAAAAAACAGGAAATCGACCTCAGAACACACGCAATTTACAGACAGTATATACGGAGCAACATGTCCTTAGTCGTTGATGCTCCTAAAACCTACTAATAATAAAATGCTGGTTTTCTTCTGTCATTCTGTAATTTAATAAACAAATTTTGAACCGGAAGCAAACTTAATTGTTAATTGTCGTTATTATTTAATAAATTTGCAAGTGATATAAAGGTTGGCAGGGTTGTTAATGACAATATGCAACAGGATTTAGAAAAGCTGGGAAGATGGGCTGGTAAGTGGCAACTGAAGTTTAACGTTGATAAATGCAAAGAACTGCATACGGGTAGAAGTAACCCCAGAGAAAAGTACCAACTGTGCGGTACTACACTCAGGGTGGTAGAGAATGAAAAAGACCTAGGGGCAATTGTGCGGTCAGATATGTAAATATGTACCTTCTCTAACAGTTATGTAAATTATATATGGAATTATTAGTGAATTGTAAATATATGATTTGTATAATGTATGTACAAAATCATTAATGTGTAAATACTGTATATATTAATATGTATATAATATTTCGGGATGAGACTACGTGTTCAGTATATGTAACCCACTGCACGTAGTATCTCGTACCCTCATATGTACTTAGTACCCTCCTGGCACTTTGCCGTCCAGGGGTGGTTTCCTTTACTGGAATAAACTGATAATAATAATAATATGAAGTTTTCTGAGCAGTGCAGATAGGCTGCTATAGTAGGTCATAGGGTTTGTAAATGATATACAGAAATTTTGCTATTAGGGATAAGGAGGCGATTATCCTTTTGTATAAGGCAATGGTCAGGCCGCGTACAGGTCTGGAGACCTCATTTTAGGAAGGATATAGAGTTGCTAGAACGAGTACAGAGAAGGGCAACGAGATTGGTCAGATGAACGAAGGGATCCGCTTACCAAGAAAAGCTTAAGTTCAGCAAATTGCAGCGTGTGGGGCCCAGGCACCTGTGAGGTGATCTGATTGAGATGTACAAGGCCTTGAACGGTTTGAGCAGATTCAATGCTGATGGGATTCTTCCTCTTGCTCAGATTAGAAACCTCTGAGGAGGCCAGCGGGTAGTTGATTGCTGGAAGAAACTTCCGTCTGTCGTTGTGGCAGTTGATACCTTAAATAAATTCAAAAAAGAACTGGACAAACGTTTAGAGGAAATGGATGTGTGACATCAGAATTTTTTTTTTTTTTTTTGGCTGTATAAGCTTACTTTCTTCCTCTGCTAATGCTAAGTATTAATATTACTATTAAAATGATATTAAGTATATATTAATAAATCACTTAATATAAATAATTGCATTTAATTTATAAAAATACATTTATATTAATTTTAGATAATAAAGTTTTTTATTATATATAACTTTTCAATACATTAAGTGACTTGTCAGAAAAGCAAATTTAGCTCAGGTGGCGCGCGATTACTTGGCATTACTGTTAAACACAGAGTGGTAAGATGTTCTGTAAACGTTGTTTCTGTTTAAATTTGTGCCAATGTTCCGTAAATTGCGTAACCGGCGAGCGGCATCAAATTTAACTTCTCACCCGCACCGAAATTTCTAGTATTTTTGTATATTTTAGCGATTTACTAAGCATCCCTTCGCTACAGTCTATCTTTGTCCTTGAGCAGACGACTTACATCATAATGGCTGCTGTTCATCGCTTTTTCAAGATAAGTTTTTTATTTTGTTTAATGTTTTTTTTTTTTTTTTGCCTAGTTATTTTTATCTTTTCGTTTTTTTGGAGTGTCTCTGTTGCACTGATTCCACATCTTTTTTTTTATTTTTATTATTTTTGGCCCTGAGTGTATGATTACAACAAATGTATACCTTCTGTATTTCGTTTAGAAAGTAAGCTGTTGTTTTGTTTTTTTATTTTTAGTACAAACGTTTTGCAAGAGTTCAGTTCCTTCTGTTTATTTACAAAGCCATTTCCTTTGACATTACTCTTTGAACGTGTAAGTACACAATGTTGTAATGTCAGTGATATGCCTTTTTTTCGAATAAAAAAATCGTGGTCATCTCAGCGCCATCTTAAGAGTTCAAGAAATGATGTTAATATTTTATTATTTTTTTTAATACTAACTTAAAATGAACGTTCAATAATATTGAAGATGATTTATTAGGAAATTTGATATTTGAAAAGGAAACATTTCTGATCACCGTTGACATGATTTTTTTTATCTTTACCACCTTTTTGCAATAAGTGAGTATACCTCCAAAATCAAGAACGTCCATTTTCTAGTTACGTTCAGGAAATGGAGGAATCATGCAGACTACCGAAGAATCAAAAATTAAATAGTTCAAATGTCTTTCCAGCGCAAAAGACATGAGATACGAAGGGAATGTCTTATCTAAATTGTCATCATCTGAATCTTCTGTGGATTTCTCCTCGAAATATCCTCCCTTGAACTTTACACACTTTTGCCATGGTCGTACCCATATATATATATTCACCGATGACCATCTATCTAATATGATGTTGGTCCTCCCCGTGCAGCCAAAACAGCTCGTACTCGGCGAGGCATGGACGCTACAAGATTTCCAAATGTCTTGTGGTATCTGGTACTAACACGTAACCAGCAGATCCTTTTAACTCCTGTAAGGTCCGTGGTTGAGATGCTGCAGATCGGAGTTGCTGTTCCAACACAAACCACAGATGCTCGATGGGATTGATGTATGAGGAATTTGAAGGCCAGAACAATACCTGGAAGTTTTCCTCACATTCCACGAACCAGTCTCGAACAATCTGGACGGTGTGTCATGGCGCATTATCCTGCTGAAAGATGGCACTACCAGAGGGGAAGACAATTGCCATGAAAGGGTGTACATGATAAACAATGATGTTTAGGTAGCTATTATTTTTAGGCCACCCGAATAGTGAAATTCATCTGCCGTATCTTATGCCTGTTAATTGTGTGTGTTCTATGGTCGATTTGTCTGTTTTGCTGGACGAAAAACCCGTTTCAGGGAAAAAAACCTTGCTATCTACATCTGAGACCGAATAACTCAGCTACGGAGTGAAAAAAGCCCATGAAAGTTCCTTGCGTCATCGACGGGATTCGAACTGGACTTTTTCCATTTGTGGGGAGGACGGTGGTGATATCACTGCATCCCACGCAGACTAATTGTGTTTAGGTAAGTGGTAGACGTCAGAGTTCCTGGCACATGGATGACTGGACCATCCCAGTATATCTGCAGGGTATCCCAGCAGAACATTACCCAAAGCATGATACCGCCGTCAGCGGCTTGTTTTCATCCCACAATGCATCCAGGCACTATCAGTTCCCGAGGTAAACGACATACACGTACTCGGCCATCCACATGGTGCAACAGGAAACGTGATTCATTGGACCAGACCTTCCAATCACTCAAGGTCCAGTTTCGATGCTCGCGTGTCCATTGCAGGTGCTGAACCGTGGTTAGCACAGGTACTCGGAGCGACCTGCGACTACGCAGCCACATTTTCAGCAGAGTTCGAGTACTGTGTGTTGTGACACATTACTCCCATCACCAGTATTCCAATTACCAGGGTGTTACGCCGCAGTCGCCCTTCTGTTGCCACGTGCCATCCGGGAGAGCATTCGCTCACCTCGAGCCATGGTCGTCCAACACCTCTCCGGCGGTTCGTGGGTTCCCCTCCCCCTCTTCGGACCACTTTCGGTTGATACTAACCACGGCTGACATCGAGCACCACACTAGCCATGCTGTTTCAGATATGCTCTGACGCAGTCGTCTGGCCATTGTCAAACTTGCTTAAGTCCTCTGCCTTTCCAATCTGAAGAACAAGAGTAACAAAAATTAACGGAGTTCAGTGTTTTGTATACCGTTTCCCGAACCGCGCACGTGTCGTAGTTCATCTGCAGTTGCTTCGATTTGCATAACGACTCTCTGGTCATGTTTTGCTCATCGGCTTATATACACTGCTCCACCATTAATATCCGGACACCCTTCCATGGATGGGGAAACAGGTCCTATGCAAGCAAAACGTCACAGAACTTGCAATAAAAATGCACACTGGGCTTCGAACAGACAATTGCAAAAGTGGGCATGCAAGATGACACGTTCAACATAATTGATCACCTCAACAAATGCTAGATGCCGATTAACATGGTGGAAGGAGTGCAAATCCTGGACTGTAGAGCAGTGGAACAGTCCTATGGATAGACGAATCGAGGTTCGCACACTACCACCCTAATGGCCGTTCCTGGGTGTGGCAAATGCCAGGGGGCCAGTTCCTTCCTGATTGCATCCTCCCAACAATGAAGTTTGGTGGAGGCAGTGTCATGGCATGGGGATCCTTTCATGGTTTGGCTTGGGGCCCATTAGTCGTTATCGACAAAACCACGAATGCTGTGCAATACCAGGATAGCCTGGAAAACTATACACTTCCAACATTATGGCAATACTTTGGGGAAGGCCCATACCTGTATCAGCAAGACAATGCGCCATGCCATACTGCTTGGCACTTGGATGACTTGACCATCCCAGTATACCAACAGGGTATCCCAGCAGAACATCAACTAAAGCAGAGTGGTTTCAGGATATGGGAGTGGAAAAGTTGGATTGGCCAGCGCAGAGTGTGATTTGAACCCAATTGAGCATCTTTGGGATGTATGAATCGTCGAGATCTCCCAAAGAACAAGGCCGAACTGGTGGCTACGTAAAAGGCCGAGTGGAAGATCATATCACCGACATTTATAAAACAGCTGGTTGAGAGTATGCCGCGAAGATTGAAGGTCGTTAGGTTTCAGCGCAAAATATTAAATGACACAATAAAAGCTCCTTTTTTTGTCTAAAGGCAGAAGTGCAGATATTAATGGAAGGGTAGTGTATATATATTAAGAGAGACTCTGCTTCCAGCACGCCCTCTTAGGACATTCTGAAGTTGTTTCCTCGTCCTGTTTTGACAGTAAGTTGTAACGGGCGTATTTAGGGGTGGGAATATGCCCTGCCTAAATGAACATTTTTGAAATTAAAGAAAAAAGAATGCAGAAGGCATTCTAAAAAAAAAAAAAAAAAAAAACTCAAAATCCCGGTCGCCAAGCCCTCCCCCCTACAATGATATCTGGATACGTCACTGGGTTGTAGGTTACAACCAGCCTGCTCATTGGAGTACCGGTCTTACATAAAGGTATACCGAATTGTATTTATTTATTTTTAAATGTAATGAAAACAGATGATAAATACATCTTCGGCTCTTCTAAGATCCATTCTGCAGCAGCTATAGGGTTTTTTTTTTTCTTTTTAAGGCGCATCAACGACCTAGACAATATTTCTAAATTGAGTGTTCTGTGGCCAATTTTCTGTTTGCTAGATGAAAAATCATGCTACCTTCGCCTGAGACCAACTAACTCAACCACGTTGCGAACAAGGCCTTTTCCACCTGGTGTGGAAACTGTGAACCATCCTGAAGCAGATCAGTACTTAGTCGCTTGCTACATGAACAAGTAGAATCTTTCGTTTGCTTTAAAATTGCTTTCACGATGGAAGAAATGTGAAATTTTGACGCTTGGAGTAAAGTGAATACCATTTTCAATTGTATTTTTGCTTACTGTATTGTTGCTTAAAAAAAAAAAACATCACTTCTAATAATATTGCTCATGCGCTGTTTTTATTATTACTGTTGGACCCTTGTACTATAGCACAACGATAAGTAGAGATATCACTGTTTCTGCTAATAAGTTCATTTACACCAAGAAAAATAGGTCGCTCGCACGCACGCACACTAAAAACGAAATTATTACCGCCCATATATTCGTGGTATGAAGTTCTTTGCAGCGTTAAAATATAGGACATATCTACAATTGCTAAGTTATTTGGGCGTTTTGCATTCTACTTACATAACAGATGCCTAAGAAGGCAATTGTTATGTGGGCAGCAACGATGAGACTTCCACTTTTCGTTCCTGGAATAAGTAGTTCTACGTTTTGTTTATTTTGGCGAACTATTTTTAGCTCGGGGGAGAACTTCTTAAGAATACTTTACTCCAGAAAAAGGTACTTCAACCAAGACGAAAATTTCTACTGGTAAGACCCAGGAGTTCCTACTAAGCTGATACAGACTGATCAGTAACGAATCCAAGCACTTCCTGCTTGGGGCGGGGAGGAGTAGAAATCGTTATCTTTTCAGGCGTAGTGTGCTGCGTGTGTTAAAATTATACTGCATTAATTAGTTTCATTCTCGGAATAAGGTAGGGGGCATAAAATGTTATGATGTATTGCCGGTGAAAGGAGGTTATACGAAAAATTATGTAATAGGAGGTGGGGAGGGGTTCCATAATTTTTTTTTTTTTTTTTTTAAGGCCATCTTAGTTAATGCAATGACGTTAATGTTCTCAGCAGAAGAACTTTGCTTCTTCTGCTGAGAGTGTTGCATCACCAAACGCCTTTATTTTAAGTAGTGCAATATGTGGGCAACTCGTTGTGAATGCAAAGCGTATCTTTTGCTGTGAGCATTAAAACGGTTATTAACCAAGTTAAATTTTGCTGGCCCACGGACAGGATAGTTCTAAATCCATGAAGACAACTTCATTTTGTCTCTCAAGTTGATTGAATTCTTGATCCCTGTCGACTTAAGTCTCCTTACATAAAAGAGGTGATTATCCTGGTTAGGCCAGACGCAGATCTATTGGAAAGGGTGAAGAGAAAATGAACAACAAATAGGGAATTTCTTGAACGGTAAGATAATATTCTTACCAAGAAAGAAGTGTTCTGAAAACTAAGCATTTGTCCGGAGACCCCCCCCCCCCCCAAAGATCTTTTAAGACTTTATAAATGGATTGAGTAAACTAAATGCTGGTGGCATCTTTACTCTTTCTCAGGCACCCAAGGGAACATAAATATAAATTGCAAAAAGGATGGTTGCAGAACAGATGTGCGGAAATCTGCCTTCCGCTAGAAAGTAACTAACAGATCGTTGAAATGAGGGTGGCACTATTTCTCCCCCCTTCCCTCCATCAGTGGCGACATCCGTGCGCCATTAGATGTAGAAAGATGCCATTCATCAACATAAAACACCCCAACCCGTCCCAGTGATTACAACACTCTTTCCTACAGTGCAACTTGCTACGCATGAAGTGACACGAGCTGGCGAACCGCCCTGGTATGTGAATGTCGAGACGGTATAATTTGTTCATTTTTTACTTATTGTCAATTCACCGGTTTTGCGTGGGAGTGTAGACAGTGTCTATCCTCTTTTCCTATTATCCACCCCTTTTGTATCATCCCGTGTTTTATATATATATAAACTTTGTTTTTCCCTCTTGCGTGCCAATCTTTGATAAATCACGAGAGCTCGAGGTCACGTCCCCCCATCTCACTCTGAACTGGGGCACAATCGGGGTCAAAGAATCGCACAAGGTACACTATTAAACTTCCCGTGTGGATCGTAGCGCAAGAATTACCGTAGATGGCAGGGAGACAGTATATACAGCCTTCACTTTCTCCTCTGACGTCTCAGGCAGTCGGACAACCCCAATGTACGGCCTCGACCCACTTCAATGGGTGAGCTTTCTTCAAGAGACATTAGTGCTTTACATTTACTTCAGTCAAAACACCCAAATATTCAAAAAAAAAAAAAAAAAAGTTTTCTCTTTTATATGGGTATCCTTTAAAGTGTAAATTTTTGTATTTACTTGGTGCCTACCAACTCTGATGAATTGGATTTTAGAAATTGGTAGGCACACATACATTAAGGAAGAGCGCCTTGACTTCCGCGTCTTTCTACGAACTTCCAGGCGAGAATGTGAAAGAGCTTACTTTACGTTCCTACTTCCCAATTATCTCCCCCCCCCGTCTCTATCCTCCCACTTCTAAGAGGTTAGTCCGAGCCGAACGCAAGAGGTGTGGTGGCGGAAGCGTTTACTCAACCATGTTATCGCGTCTCTTCTCACCTACGTGTTTTGTTTTAATGGTTTAGCGCAGCTGGTCCATGACGTTGAAAAGTGACGGAAGTACCAAACAATTTTCTCGTTCCTGAATGTGAATTGCTCCTAATTGCAAATATAACTCCTTGTTCGTCAGATTTGTCTGCAGCCGAAAACACGTTACTAAACATGAATCGCGTCTGCAGGTGCAACAGACTCAGATTTTTTTGCAACCGAATGTTTGTTGTCTTCTGCAGACTTAAAAATAAAACAGGTTAAGCGTTGTAATAACCATGCTGAATGTTCCAACTTTATCACGATTTTTGTTCCGGAATATCAAGTAGTGAACATTTAAAGAGCAAATTTCTGCAATTTTAATAGAGGTTGATTTTTCTCCACTATGACATAAATATTTTATTTATATATAGCAAAAAAAATGGCTGGATGTTTTCTTAAAAGATATTTTATTATTAACTGCAAATTTATTTTTTATTGTAGCTATTCATTTTACTACCGTCGAGAGGTTTCAGCCAATTATTAATTTTAATTAATGTTATACTTTGTGGAAATGCTTTTTGAACCTAATAAACTGACCAGTGTAAGGAGGGAACATAAATACACCCCTCACTCTAGTTAGATGTTCTGTCTATACTGAAGGATTGAAAGGAAGAAAAAAAAAAAACTACCCTCGTTCAGTTTGCTTAGTAATGGTGCATATTTTATAAAAAATTACGATAAAAAAATTAGGAGCGGATTGTCTGATAGACTTTTTCCTGATACCAGGGCGACAGAAAACGAATAAATTTTCACATGTTCAGTTCCCTAATGGCATAAATATAACTAGCCAATTGGCATTCACCATGAATTAAAGCCCAAGTCCAATTAATGACCAGATTAATTTTCATTTTCAATAATAGATAAGCCATTTCAGAGTTTCAGTCCATTATATTTTCAATTATTCCACATGTTTACCTTGATCAGCAAATTAACTTTTGCTATTTTAAAGCGAGGTGCCTATTTCATGCGCACGCAGCTTTAAATGAACTCTCATTATATTTAAGCACTGCTTCAACATCGATCGCCTTTACATTCTGGCCAAGCAATTATCTTTATCTGGAAGTCTATGAAGTCGCATGTCATTCCTTTTTATGGTGCCCAAGTTGACTGTTGATCATCTTAACTACGCAATATACTTCACGTGACCTTGGGAATGTCTTTCAAAGATCCTTATGGGCAGAGTCGTTAGAAAATAACCTTGAGGAGGACAATATACTGGGTAGAGCTACATAGTCCTACCGCCCATCAGGATAACCAGACATCTCTGCATGCAGTTTCCTCCTGGAACTAACCCTTTTACATCGATTAGAATTAATGTTGCTCATCGCGCCTTTTAAGGCTCGTATTTGTTCGTCCGTTCTCTTTCTGATCACTCCCGCTTTGCTCATCTCACCCCCCCCCCCCCTTACACAAAACCCATCGTACTTGGCGCTGTTTACCCTTCCTTTCGAATTGTAATAAGCACATTCACAATCCATTCATTTACAAACATGTCAATCCATAGCACATTTTCTAACGTCATAGGTTCAAAATGGTAATACAAAAATGCCTCCTGTTTAGGACCATATCTGTGCTAAAACTGGTTTTGTATAATAATCAATCAATCGGATGTCATTAATATATATCGGAAGGAAGAGGAAAGTAGTAGAGGAACAAAAAGAAAAAAAGTTCTTAAATCAACTCTGCCTGCTTTTAAGAGATTCATGCAAGTTCCATTTAAGATTGCGTTCGGTTTATATTAACTATTAGAGATTCATCTTTTTCAATGGTTTAATCAAATTTGAACTATTAATCTTATATGGAGCTTGAAAAGGGGCGAATGTCTAGAAGGCATACAGAATTAATTTAAGATGAGGCACTTTTTTTTTTCTATACCGCGTGCATTTCAGATTTTCCCATTAAGTTTTATTTAATATGCAAATTTAAGTTCCATTAAAGGACCACGAATTTATCCAATCCCTTTTTTCGACCTATCCATCATCAAAATATTCTCAGAATTGTGAGGGGGGCCATTTCGCTACAGTTAAGTTTTAATTTTTGAAAACAATATGAACTCAACTTAATGATCAGTGATGACAAAGAATAAAAAAAAAAAAAAAAAAACTCAACAGTTTCAATGTCAACTATTTTTAGATTGTATATCGCTGAGCAAGAACACCAAATCGGGAGCTATCGCTTAAGTAATTAAATCGAAAGAGGCCAGTGGTGTAGGCATTCCACGAATGTAGTTAGCCCACAGCAGGCACCTACAATTGAGGTACCATAAGGAGGACAAGGTCGAAGGCAAAGTGATAAACAAAAACGTTTGGCATGAGCTAACGATGTATTGCGTAAGTCTACGATGAGAGAGACAGATCAGTCGTGTATTCATGGTCGCGCATTTTTAAACTTTATTTCAATGCCGTAATACACTGCTGGAGCTTTCAATTTGAAAATCTTCCCGCGAAAGGAAACAAGTACATTTGACAAGCTGAATAATGCATATCAGAGATGGGTTATCAGGCTGGGAAAGTGCACATAATTTTAGTGCTTATTCTCTCGTGTATTATGGCTGCACAAGTGTGTAGACAATACACAATGATCTCTCCCCCCCCCCCCCCACCTCTTCAAAGGAATGCAAAAATTGCTTGTGGTAAAGTACATGAAAATTGCTACATTTTTGTTTCAGCTTATTCTTAGTAGTACTGGACAGAAAATGTTCACCATAGCTGTACTATAACAGCCAGGGGAAAGGGGGCCAACCTTATGATCTGATCACATCTCTTAGTACTGGCTAGGATTGAAAATAAGGTCTGTCTTTGCCTTATATCAGGAGTGGCCAACTTAATTTTTGATGCGATCTACTTTTTTCCTTCAAAATGTGCCGCAATCTACCATCTCAAAAATTTAATTGCACAAATCGAGGGATGACTGTATATTTAAAATTCGTCGTGATCGACCGAAATTAAATCCGCGATCGCCTCCTTGGCCACCCCTGCCTTATATATGTTCATCACTGAGAGGTAAGATGTCATTAATATATGAGAAAGGTAGAGAGAAAAAAAGTTTTTTTTAATTCAACTCTGCCTGCTTTTAAGAGATTCCCGTATGCAAGTTCTATTTACAATTAAGAGTTCAATTTAGATTAGCAACAGTGATCAAAATTGAACTGCAATCTTGATTCAGAAGAGCGAATATCTAAAAGGCATTCAGAGTAAATTTAAGATTGGGTACTGTTCCTCCCCCATACCACCACGCGTATTTCAAATTCAATGAATGTTGGAAAAAAGCATATGCAAGCTTCATTTCAGGGATAACCAGACTAGCAATGGATAATTCTCTTTTGGAAAATATTATATTATTTTTTTTTATAAGGTAATAGTTAAATATGCAGATTAAAATAAAGTGCAGTGTAAGACTTTTTTACCCATATTTCTTTTATAAGAAATGCATAAAAAAAAAAAAAAAACTGCCATGCATATCAAGAAGCTGATTCTATAACAATAGATGCACATACAGGGTATTTCGAATAAAAGGCACCAGGGTTCACCTTACTTATTTTTAGGCTATTTGTTTTCTGGCCTTTTTATTATTATTCTTTTGTCATTTTTTTTTTAATATTAACAAATATTACCATTCAGATTTTACAATTTCTAAGTTAAAATTCTGCCTAATAAACTGCCCCCCCTCCAACAATGGGAAAGTTGTTCCCCATCCTAGTAGAGAAAAAAAAAAAGTAAACCAATTTTATTTGAAGGAAAATAAAAACGCCAGTTTCACGTTCACTATTCAGTGCATGCATTTTTATGTGCAAAACAACTATATACAAAGCTAGTTGTGTTTCATCCCCTCATATTAACCCCCCCCCACCAAAGTAAGTCAATGTTTCAGAAGTATGCCACTAACATTTTTAGACTAAACTGAGGACAGGGAAGAACTTTCCCACTGAAAAATAAAGCAAATTAAGAAAAATTTCTAAATTAAAATTATAACCTAAATGGTAAGATGTAGTTAGTCCAATTTTAACATAAAATTTGAAGCTGAAATATGATCAAAAGATCCAGACAAATAGTCTAAACCTAAAAATAAGTGTAAAACAAACCCCAGTGTACCTTTTAATTGAAACAGTGTGGGTATTTAAAGCAATGGGAAAATTATCCCCCCTTCCAAAATTTAGTACTTAGTTTAGAAAGTATTCTGCTTTGGCTGACAATGGACTCTACAAGGGCTGTTTCAGAACAACCATTTCTCCCAACCCTTATACACGCAGAGCATAACATCAAAAGCAACACAGTTGGTAAAAATGACTGCAGAGGAGAGTACAGTAGCATTATTTATGGAATTCAAACAGTTTCTTTCCAAAGCAGATATCTATGTAGAAATTAAAAACCATGTCTATTTAAGAATATTTTTCCACAATAAGAGTAATTAGCAGTAAACCAGGACCATAAAATGGTCCTGGTTTACTACTTCTAGTGGGCCATGGCTGGTTTTGGAGTCCCTTTCTTTTATTAATAAACACTTATGCAGGGCCCTCTATGTTGGGACCTTTGTGCATCACATTTAAGGTACTCCTCCCTGAACAGCACTGGACAAGACTTCGGCTTGGTTGAAAATAGGTGGTGCCCATTTTTTTTTGATGCAAGGGGGCTTCTTGAACACCAGGCTTGAGCTGGTCATTGTCCACAAAATGGGTTCCATGGAGTGCATCCTTCAGTGGGCTGAAGAGGTGATAGTCAGAAGGTACAAGATCTGGGCTTATGAGAGGGGTGAGGAAGAACAGTGCACCCCAGTTCTGCAGTGGCTTTCATCTTGCACAGACTGGTGTGGAGTCTGTGCATTGTCATGGAGAACTTCATTAAAGTTTTCGCAGGTCTAACTCTACGGACGTGGGCTTTCAACATTTCCACATATCGATCCAAGTTGATCGTGGTGTCATGCTTCAAGAAGTCCACGAGCAGGACCCTACATTTGTCCCAAAATGCTGTCACCATGACTTTACCAACAGAAGGCTGTCTTTTGAACTTCTAATGATAATTAGAAGTGGGTGAAACAAAAACCTCTCTTTCACTCTCAGTGCTGGAGAAGTTCCGTACAGATGACTTTCCGGGCTTCTTTGTGCTCACACGTCAGCATTTTTGGGACCCACTGGGTGCAAACCTTGTTGTCTATGATGATTATCATAGCAAGTTTCCCTATATCCACTGCACTACACAATTTGTGTGTTGTGATACAGTGGGCCTCTTCGAACCAGCTCTTGTCTGTTGTTACTGGATGGCCACTTCGGAGCTTGTCAACATCACTTTCCCCACTCTTAAAATGTCTTACCCAATGTCTAACTGTACTCGCATCTACAGTATTGTCACCATAAACATTTTTGATAGGCATCACTTCTTCCTTGGTAAGAAGTTCAATCACCACTCTTTGCTTGATACGTATTCTGTAACGTCCATCATTTTGAATTATTCGTGTGCTGCACTCAAGACTGATCAGAGTGCCACTCAGTATGGTGAAAGTAGAGATCTCTAGAGACCATTTAGTGACATACAAAATGATCTACGGTGTCACATTTGAAATCGAAAAATTAGGAGGCATTACTTTTGTACCAGTTCTCTTAATCCATAAAAAAGAAATTTTCAGGAAATATGTATGAAGGAAAGTTGTTCCAGAATGAATAAACGAGGAAGATGAAAGTTGGTTCTGTGAGTTTGAAGTTGGAGAGTAAATGGATGTTGCCGGCACTGTTTTGAAAGAGAGAGTGGGAATTATTGAAGCCAATTCAGAACAGTGCCCATGAAATTATCTGTAGAAAAGGCATGCAGCAGAAACAGTACATCTATGAGGCAGCAAGCAGAGACTGTTAGAGAGGAGTCATTAATTAACCTAACTGCCCTCTTCTGAATGGAATCTAGAAGCCTGAGAGAGGTTTTGGGGGCACCACCCCAGATGTGGAAACAATATTCCAAGGTAGGGTGGGTTTGTGACTTGTACAGAGTGAACAGCTGTTTGGAAGAAAAGTAACACTGAGAGCGAAAGAAAACCAAGTTTTTTAGATACACAGGAAGCAATATTTGTAATGTGCTTGTGCCAAGAGAGATTAGAAGTTAGGGTAATCCCCAAAAGAGATATCATTTTGCCTAGAAATCGGGGTGTCACGAAAGATAAGCATAGGAGCAGAAGAATCCTTTTTGTGAGATATAAGACAAGACTGAGTTTTAGAAGGATTGAAATCAACTAAGTTTTCTTTGCCCCACTGGAGATCGGCATTTAAGGAATTAGTAGCGGATATTCGAGAAGTTGAAGCTGATTCAGCAGGGCAAGGTTTCTCAAAATGGAGAGTGGAATGCAATGTGCTATCATCGGCAAAACTATGGATAGGATTTCCAGTCAATGGAAGGTCATTAATATACAAGAGGAAAAGAGTGGGAGAAAGAATTGAACCTTGGGGGACACCAGCATTAGTGGAGAACTTAGAAGCCAGAGAGCCATCTACCTTCACCCTCAGTGAGCGATCAGAGAGAAAAACTGGATAACCAATTACAAAAAACAGTTGGCAAACCAGCTTGTTTAGAAGACCTTTATGCCAAACACGATCGAAAGCCTTTGAGATATCAAGAACAACTGCTTGTGTTTCACCAAACTTTTCCATTGAATTTGTCCATAAATGGGTAACATAAGCCAGAATATCACCAGTGGATCGACACTGATGGAATCCATACTGGTGATTTGATCAGACGGAAAGTTTCTAGGTAGTTTAAGAGTTGGCGGTTAATTGATTTCTCCATTACGTTAGAAAGAGTAGAAGTAATTGCGATGGGCCGATAATTGGATGGGAGGGATTTGTCAACCTTCTTATGAACTGGCTCCATATGAGCAAATTTACAAGCAGAAGGAAAAACACCTTTGGAATAAGAAAGTGAAGAAAGGTGGCAAAGAACAGGAGTAAGTTCAGGAGCACAAGTGGAGAAATACTGTCAGGACCTGGAGCATCAAGATTCGTAAAAATCCTCCTGACATCCTTTTGATGAAAGACCACAGGAGGCATTGAATGGAGCATGGTGGGAGGTGTTTTACCAAGATCATTAACACATCATTAAATTGCCAAAATTTTTAATTAAATTTGGGATGGTTCAACAAATATTTTAAAAGACATATAAAATTTCACAAAAATCCATTCACTGGGAGTAGAGCTGTTATATGTACAGATGAAGATTATTGGAACAGAATGGATACATTTCCACAAATTGAGGGTATTCTGAAATAATGCATCAAAGCAATTAAAATGAGTAAGTTCCAAAATAAATTCACTATAATTTTGGAACAGTTCTTGTTATTAGCCTTAAAGCTTCCTGAGAGAGATTCATATATCACATTACACAAAAACTAACAACTATGGTAATAAAACTTCCGTACGTATCTGTAGATAAATATCAAATTTAATTCAGGCACCCACTTGGGAATCATTCTATAAAGTTGTTTTGTGTTGTAAAACCCATCAATTCAGTACCTTTCAGACATTTTTTTCTGCCTTGGTTACTTATTAAAAATTTGAGAACCTCCATCAAAATGACCCAGAGACCTCAGTTCACATAAATCCTACTAAATTTAAGCTTTCATGTGGAGGAGGAAACCTATTTTATAAAATAATTGACAAACACATAAGTAGAGTTGACTTAAATAGTTTAATAATATTTCTGTGTACATTAAATAAGCATAGTATATGTACAAGCCACACAATATGTGTGGGTAATCACAGTGCACAGTTCTGAACACCGCCCACAATGCAGTTGACAATCCTTTGGTTTCACTGCAGGCCAACTGTTATGCCACAATACTGTAATGTTAGGGAGGTACAAGGAGACAGAAGCAGTGACTATTACGTGTATGTATGTGCTTTAAGAGAACAGGAACATTCAGTCTCCTTTAAGTAAACTGCAATGCTATGTTAGATATAAGTCTGGGCAACATGGCTGCCAGATTGATTCTAATAAAGGCCTTCACCTGTGTTCTGTTCTTTTCTACAAGGGTTCTTCTTTACAAGCTATCAATACATCTCTCAGTCCAGTAACAAAATATTGCAACAATACATATAAGTTATCTGAAGAGGAAAAGCGAGAATGTCAGATGATCACAACTTTGTTTGTGCATCTTCTGTTTGCGGTAGGTCTACAGTTGTTTGTTGACTGTGTTCAGATGGAGGTACATCTGAAGAACTGTCTGCAGATGGTACTTTCTGTCCTTGACACTTATCTACTTTGGCACTGTCACCAACATTCTCTCCTGTTTCTTTCATTTCCACATCTGTAGAAGTGACTTCACTAGTTAGACCAGACTCAAGTGGGCTTGCTGCTTGATTGCCTTTGGTGTTAACTTCTACTTCAAGTTGCTCAGAGACCTGAGCAGGAACAGGATCAATCTGCATGGCTGTAGACTCATCTGGAGGAGATTTAGTACAAACCTGTGGCTGGCCTTCAGTTACTGGATGGTCCAATTTTTCTTTAGTAGTAACTGTACTTGTATCGTCCACCTGCTGGACATCAGATGGCTTCTCAGAAGCCTCTCCTTCCTCCATGGTCACTTCCATCTGGTTGTTAGAACCACTAGACACATCCTGGGACTGCCCCTCTTGCATGCTTGCTTCGTTAGCATGAACTTTCGATTCCAAGACTGTGAGGCATGACTGAACATCTTTAATTGCTGCTTTTCTTGCCTTTCTAATTTCGTCTTTTCCTTGAGTATCAACATTATCTAGTTTCAGCATGCACCTGGTAAGCATCTCATCCAAGTATCTATACTGTTTATCTTGAGCGTTACCAACAAAACCATTTACAGTCTGCAATAACTCAGCAACTTCCTTCTGAATTTCTGCAATTTTTTCCAGTGGTCCATGGAGTTTCTTCTCTGGCTGACTAGATGCAGGACCTGGTGAATTTTTCACTTCTTTATCCTTGTTAACAGAGATTTTAGTAACATATGGACCATTGGGTGATTTTCCATTCCTCTGACGAGGTGGAGCTCTTGGTGTAAACTCTGCTGCTTGAGGGGATTCCTTCTCCTGAGAAGAACTTGGACCTGAGGCAGACCTCACAACAGTGGGTGATGACACTTTTTCCTTTGTTGCACCTGAAGGTCCTGATGCCGACCTTGTAACATTATTATGTGCTGAAGAGGTCTTATTAACATTGGCATCTGTCCTCGGAGATGAAGGTACCCAGTTCTTTGATTCAACATTAATAGGAATGCGATGAACTTTGGATTTCTGACCTTGTTCACTGCTTCCCTGTGATGGTGTATCACCAGCACCATGTCCGTATGACTGCTGAGAAGACTGCCAGTTGGTGGGTTCAAAATTGCGTCTCATATGATGAACACCAGGTCCACTCCATTCTGCACCACCTTGAGCTCCAAATCCATTCTGAGGGATATCCTTAGTGGATGAGGAGCGAGACTCATCAACACTGTCTGAAGCATAACCAGAGCTGGTAGATCCTTCACGAGGTTCAACCATAATGGGGATGTGGTGTACTCTTGGTTCATGTGGCTTCTTTTGACTCCTAAAGTTTTGGCCACTGCCTTGGGATGAAGTTTCTGAATCAGTGGTGTCATCACCTGTTTGGGATGGCTTCCTCTGCTCATGAACTACTTTAATGGGAATACCGTCTTCACTTCCCCAGCTCATGTTAGGCATCCCGTGTTGAAATCTTGGACTTCCTGGCATAGAACCTGAACGGCTAAATGTTGAAGGCTCACTTCTCCAGTGAGGATCGTCAAAATGAGATGGCTGCAAAAGAAAAGGATAACTTAGTAAAGGATATGCTGGATGTACTGTTAATGTTCCTGTGCTTTCTATAATAAGATGTGTGGAAATAATTCTCGTACACATAAAGTTTTTATTTTGCCAAAAAGATAAGACTATATACATTACAACTAATATCAGAGGTCAGGAATGAAAATTATTATCTGCAAGCTCAGCACCTTACTGTTCAAGAAATGGTAAGTTGATCATTGTTCATTCTTATGCAACATTACAGCTGCTGCCATAAACCAATACATTACAATACTTTTTGTACTTGTTAGACAAATAACAGCTTTCGCTAATTGAACTAATATAGTTTATAATAGTTAAAAAATTTATAGTTAAACAATTTTACTCGACAACGTTTTACTCAATGATTTCCTCCAGTGATTCTGCAAGTATTCACATAAATAAAAAATTAATATTTTACATAAATTTCAAGGATTTGGTATGCATATTATAACATATGAAGATATCATCTAAATTAAATCTGAGTTTTCTTTTTAACTGTTATTACAGAGTTATATACACAACTCTGTTCCAAAACAATGAAGCAAACAGAAGAATTCACTTAATGGGATCTTGAAACTCCATGAAAAGCATTATGTACAAATTTTGTTTAGCACTGCATAAAAACCAGTCTGTACATTCTAAAGTGGCAAAGTAACTGGAGCTATATACATGATCTTGACCACAGTTATTAAAAATAGACATTTTCTTTTTAAATGATGCAGTTATTATCAGCACAAAGATTAAATTGAATACATCAGTAATTAAAGTTAACCAGTAACCAAATATGCTGCAGAGACCAAGTATAAGTGCTGAATAAGTGAGTCCAGGTTAGAAGAGAAATGGACAGGGGATAAGGTTAAGTGAATTAACTTATTTTAAGATTTTTGTGAAGACATGCTTAGCAACTACCTGTTTATAATGGGTTCAATAATCATTTATAAATCCAAATTCATTTCTATATTTGTATTATATATAAAATAAAATTCCACTCAATTTCTTTGTCATCAAATAGTTTTCAGGAACAACTCTTGAAGAATTGCTCACTTAACTACTCTTCTCAATTAAGTTTAAACCTTGCAGTATCTCAGAAGAGGACCTATCCTTGCTCAATTTGAATTTATGCCCACTCATAAGCTTAGTCTAAGCAAGAAGAATGCCATCAGCATTAGCTTGCTCACTCCATTAAAGGCCTTAAATGTCTCAATTGGATCTCCTTACAGGTGTCTAGTCTCTAGATGCTGCAAATTGTATAACCAGACTCTCTTGGTAAGACCAACCAAGAGAGGCTTCAGTTCTACAATTTGGTTCTCTTCACCAATCTTGCTTCCCTCCCATGCACTCGTTAAAGCAGATCTGTGTTCTTCCTAAAATGATGCCTCCAGACCTGTATGCAATACTCAAGATGCAGCGGAACCGTCTATCCATGCTAGCAAAGATCCTTTATACATCATCCAAAAAAAAAAAAAAAAAAAAAAACAACAACACACCATGCACTGTCCTGGCAGCACAATTAGCTCCATCTGTCCATGCAGACGAACAGATGGAGTTTGTTTCCATATCTTTTTCATTTCTCACTAACCTGAGTGTAGCATCATGCAGTTGGTACTGTTAATCTGGGATTACCCATATGCAGTTCCTTATATTTGTCACTGTCAAACTTTAACTGTCATTTCTCAGCCCATCTGTCTAATTTTTTTAGATCTTGTTGCAATAGCTTACCTTGATTACTGTCATTAACCAAACTACCAATCCTTTATATCATTTGCAAACTTATAGATTAAGCTAGTTAGTTAGTTATTTGGTTTTTAGGAGCATTAGCAACTAAGGCCATATTGCTCCGGGATATGCGGTGGTCATTCTCTGACCTTTCCACATCCTCCGTATTTGGTGGTGACTGGCTCGAACCCCGGTCTAATCAAGAAGCGTGTGCTATGCACTGCTGCTCCTTCCCACCTGGCTATGGAGGCGCCTTATATATAGATTAAGTCTGATGTTTTACAAAAAGGTAAAAGGGGAGGGGGTTAAGGACTACAAAGTTATTTAATTATGAAAATGTCATAAAATTCTTTAGAAACTTTATGTAGCCTGGATCTGATGGAATATATCATCAAATTCTATTATTTTAGTCAACTCTTCACACTTAACTAGTGAAATAATTCTCTACAGCAAGATTAGATATCTGTTACTGGCACCTCGGAATCCACATGGGAATGGGAATTGCCCAGAAGAAAGATGAACACATATGTCTGACTGGCATCTTGTTATATGCCACACACAAAAAAAATTAATGTCTCCTAATTCATAGTATATTGAAATGAAAGGGGGGAAAAAAAAACCCTTCCTAATCTGAGATAATATTTGTAGGGAAAAGTACACAGGAGAATGATTTAATTTACAACTTTAAAGAAAATAACAGAGGAAACAAAAAAAAAAAAAAAAGAAGAAAAAAAAAAGGCATTTGCCAGATGCCATACTAGAAAAGTAAGGTTAATGTATATTTAGGAAGTCATATGTTGCCTTTAAAAATGACAAGTTCAGATATATTTGCATCATCACAAGTAAAGTCAGAAATGTAATAGGTTCTTATTTGTGAAAGAGAATGGAAAATACTCTGTTGTTCCCTATGATAGTGTGTGCAAGGTACACCTCCTGTATATGTATTCTGGCTAATATAAACTTCCTTATCCTGTTTCTGCAGGATGCCACACTGTTGTACCCCTCCCCTCACATTAGATTTATCTAATGAACATTCACTCCATATATTCTACCATTGTAATTCCCATACCTGCCATAAGTAATTTTGAAGTCTTAAGACATTTTCGTAGTTGTCAATTTTGTATCTGAATTATGTTTTGTCATAGCTTGATATACCTTCTCATTATCTCCTGTCCCAGTGTGCTGGAATCCAGCAGAAGACAGTGGTAATGATTTTACTCAGCAGAGAAGTTCTTGCTGATTTTAAAAGTAAAAAAAAAAAAAAAAAAAAAAAACCAGCTGCCCATACTACCGAGTCTTTTTCAGTGCCATCTGTATATACCTGAGAAAAATGACCATAACCATGAAGCCATAATATCAATGCTCAAGTAAGGGGGCTTTCCCCACAGGAGCACAAGCATTTCTTTCATTCACTCACTAATTCTGTTATTTCACTTACCACAGATAGAGTATAAATCAAAAAATTTTGGACATTTTCAAAAAGTGTACAGGGTTGAATTATATACAGGTTATGTCAGGTTCTGAGGAATCGCATAACATAACAAATGCAATGATAATGCATTTGATGTGTATAATAATCATACAGAAACATCACTTAAACTTTTTTGTGACAATGAAGATTTTTACAGCTCTGAATAAAATTGCATTTAGCATTTCTGCCAGTAAAATTTTTCAAGCAGTTGCTTCTTAATCATTTAATATTAAGGAAAGGTGTGTGTGTGTGTGTGTGTGGTGTGTGTGTGTGTGTGTGTGTGTGTGTGTAAAGCAATATGTTAGTTGCCTCGATATTAAATGATTTTATCTTTGATTTTTATAAAAAATACATTAATATAAGTACCTAATATTCAGTTTATTTACTATGAACAAAAGGTTTGGAGATGACTTTCATAAACTGGTGAAATACCACCATTTTGCTTATTGGAGGCTTGAAGTGGTGAAACCCATGTTTAGTCTCTAGAGCAAAGTTTCTGGCATTCCCCTCCCCCCCATACTTCTCCTTCAACCCATGCATGGTACTAAGTACTATAAGTTTTGATACCTTTCGTGTTTGGGGTTTTCATTAAAAAAAAAAAAAAAAGTAGTTTTGCATACTTCACCAATTTTATTATGCTGAACTATACATGGCAGCATTGGCTATGCCCTCAAAGTATATTTTATAATATTGACTTATACATGTGTGAATACATTTTCTGACTTCCCAAGGCCCAAAACTAGAGACAACCCAGGTATACAGAGTACAAGGGTTAAGTAAGTGATACTCAGTAGTCAAATTCCTGACACTTTGTTCACATTTGGTTTATTACTGTATGGTACAATCTACAGCAACAGGACATTGATTCACACATCACCAGTTGTGTGAAAATAATGACGAAAAGACAGTGTCTGTCTTTAGTCACCTATGAAACTTGCATATCAGAACTAGTTTTTTGCATACTTCATGCATGATAAACTATGGATGTCTAGAATTTGTTCTCAATGGATCCAACAATGTTAGCTCTGCTTCATGAAGAAAATTGGGCAAAAAATATTACAGGAAAATTCTTTCCTGTTTCAAACAAAATCAATTTGTTAGTTTCAGAAGCACACAGATGACATTTTTGGACTAGAGAATGGGAAACAACTCCCTCATCCAGGAGGATGAAGGGGAAAAAAAAAAAAAGTTCATAAAGTAAAATTTAAAAAGCTTAAAATCTTAAAGTAATAGTCCAATTTTTTAACATCAAATTCAAAAACTTCCTAAATATGAAAAAACAGATCCAGACAACATAGTTCTAAAACTAAAAATTAGAGACAGATCCTGCCTTTTAATTAAACGATCCTGTATATAAAAAATAAGTTTCAAAACTACCAATGCTGTACCATTACTAAGCTAGAGAGGGTCATTCAAAGTCAGTGTTTAGCCCACTTATGAGACAACACATAAAACTGTCATTTGTAAGCTGATCTCAATTTCTATCCATATTAAATAGATTAGGAAAAGGAACACTACCTTTCCTTTTGTTTTCAAAGCCATTGTATGCTAATTGACATCGGGTAGTAACTAAAGGAATATTAATGAATCCCCTGCCACATTCAAAACTGTTCCCATTTTCAGTGCATAGCAGAATAGCATACCAAGGATATTTATGGTTTAAAGTGAACACTGCCATCATAGAAATTGTTATACATGAAGAATATCATTGTTCAGGTAACTCTTTTGTAATTTAATTACACTTTTTTTCTTTCTTTTTCTTTCACAGTGACCCAAAATCGGACTAATGTCTATGAAGTTCTGGTCTCACGAAGAATCATTTCTAATTGAAAGCATGCTATGTGAAGTGTTAAAGTGAAAATGATACTGACATAGTAAAAACTTTAATTGGGTTGCACTCATGCATGCAGCATGGGAAGTAATATAGTGTAACTGAAAAACAGCTTTGTACGCAAAACCTATTATTTCATATACTTTGAAGTTAAGAGCACTCAGCACCCGAATGAAAGCAGTGATCTTGAAATTTTTTATTGCCAAGCATAACATTGTCATGTCATATGTCCAATAAAAGTTTATGCCACACTAATATGTCAGATGGTATGCAATCAGCAACCAACTCGGATTTCTTCTAAATGTAATTTGCCAGTGATTAACATGTAAATCAACAGGTCCTGATTCTTAAATGAAGTCAACAGAGGAAAAATTCAATTGTGCAGGATACAGGGATTATATTGGCTATGGAATCTCACACACATAATGAAAGAAATTTGGAAGGGTGGGAACAAACTTGTTGGTATATAGATTGATGGTCTATGTGTCAAGATACACCAACAACCCTAGTTGTTGATGTATCTTGTTGTTTTTCCATAAAGGAAAGTGAACGATAAATGTCACTGAGCACAAAACAAGTGTCAAAATTTGTGTTGTTCTCACTGCCCCAGGTTTTAACATTTATGTATTAACAAAATAAAATGAAAAGGGAACTCATCATGAAGATGAAACAATTGATAAAAATTATTTTTCTTCCCTGCACTGAATGGATATTGCCTCTTGTTATCTGCGATGGCTTGCAGCATTTGCAGTTTGTTTTATGTTTAATCATTTTCTCAAAAAATTCTCCACAAGTAGGCTGAGGCAGTTGGTGGCACCTGTACATTCTGGTCTATAGCCATACGTGTTCAATGGTTTGTGTGCCTGTTTGTATGGAGGAAAAAATCCCAATATAACATACAGGGAAAAGTCCTTCACACGTCCATTGAAAAATGGCTAATTCAAACCCAAGTGAAAAGGCCATTAGAAATTCCTCTTTTAAGATGGGACTAACACAGGCATTTCCAAGTGGACACAAGATTGTTGTTGTTGTTTGGGTTTTAGGAGCATTAGCAACTAAAACATATTGCTCCGGGGATATGTGGTGGTCATTCCCTGACCTTTCCGCATCCTCCGTATTTGGTGGTCACGGGCTCGAACCCAGGTCTAATCAAGAAGCGTGTGCTATGCACTGCTGCTCCTAGTCGACACAAACTGACACTAGCCACAATATTGACATAGAAGTCAAACTGCAAATACGAGGTGCGTAAACTCACTGTGATAGTATGCTCTTTTACCAAAGTGTTTCAGTACTTCCGATATTATTATAACAAAAAACAACTCAGGGTAACTCAGAAAAAAAAAAATAAATAAATAAAAATTCCGTGAAAGTGTCCACATGACCGGGCATTCTTTATTATTAATTTTTAAAAATTATAAAAGCTTTTCCCACTGAGGAAGGACAACCCCCATCTGAAAGCGTTGGTGATTTGTTTACTTTATATTTTTTATCTTAGCCTGTGCTTTAACTTGTTTCTATTAAAGAGTTTTTACTAAAACTTATGTTATCCGTTTTTTTCTCAGCAAGCTAAAATATTATTCATTTTATCTGAGAAAAAAAAATATTATAATGTTAACTCTAGTTATGCCACAGGTTATTATCCAACAGTTTGTATGGGAATGAAAGACTTATGCTTATTGTTCCTTCATTTAACTTCACTCTTAAAAATTATACAGAAAGTATCTTGACAATTTTACCAAAAAAATTTATGCAAGTCCGAAGTTACAACTCTTTTTGTAATATTAAAATGTACAGTGTACATTTTAACATTACAAAATAATATAAATTACCGCAGTGCAAAATGTTTCAAAACTGGCTGTTCAATTTGATGAGAGGGTACAAAAAGCAAGGGATATTTTTAAAAGATGAAATGACATGCTAAAATTTGTGTAATCCGACTCTTACTATGGCACGTCCAAAAGGACAAAGAAACAAGTAATGATCACATTGAGATTCTGCAGTTTACAAGTGTTTCCAGCAAAAATGCATATAAAAAAAAAAAAAAAAAAAAAAAAAAACTCAGATTTATAGACCTCTGCTGTTTATAAAATGCTAAATGGCTAAACAAGCAGTTAAAGTCAAAGAATCTTTTCATGCCTTCCTAGGATAACTGTAAAACATCGAAGGAATATCACAGGACCCAACAATTTGGAAGGCATAATCTATCTTGTGGGCAAATATATAATGCCATGGAATTAATGTTTTTTTTTTAGCTTCATTCCAGTGACCATTTGGAATCAGGGAGTCTCCCAGCCAAAGCTATGTCTCTTGATTGACAATGCACCACCTCATCCAAATGAGTCACAGCACACCAAACAGATGATGGGTGAATATTTGTTCATTATCTAGCTCTAAACATTTTAGTATTGGCATTTCAAATTGAAAAACACCAATACTGTAAATGTTTTCATTTCATTAAATGAACACAACAAGGAAGTGATGCAATTTGTAAAGGCGTAGATTACCTTTATAAATTGCATCACTTACATCTAAGCAATACTACTTTTTGTACCATGACATTTAAAAGGATACCACGTTTTGTGTTGCAGAGTCATACTGAAATTCTGCCATCCACAATTCACTGGCCATGGGAGAAGATTATTCAACAGTGTGTAGCGTAGTTCGAACAGACAAGTATATAGATGGGTTTCAAATACTTAATGAAGCAGATATAAAATAACACCTTGGTATCATTCAAGCAGAACTGGCTATATAGCCAGAGGTGATCAATAGAAGTGTTCAACCACCTGAAGTAAATGAAGAAAGTGAATGTGAATTTCAAAAGAAACCCCACCCACATATTCAGAGGCTGTAGGTATAAGATCTCAATATGGTTAAAGAAACACCATCACTAATTCCCCCTGCACTACCATCAGTCCAAATTCATCTTACTCTGGTACTAGTAATGCCATTAACAGGACAACTAAATAGGCACAAATGTTTAAGTTTGATTCACTGAATGTAAAAACCTGAAATAATTCCCCCCACTACTGCAGTTTTTAGGTTTACCATGAAAGGGTATCAACAATAAGTGCAGGGCAATTTTTTTTTTTTTTTAAAGAATTCCACATGCTTTCAGGATGTTCAAAAGAAGATGCCCCAATGCTGTACTCTGCAGTCGCTTTCCAATGCCAGCATTGAGAGCAAGCTGCTTTTTATTTGACTTTTTTTTTTTAATTTTTACTACAAAGCATCACCTTTGGAATATAGCTTAATCACTTTTATTACTACCATTTTGTAGAAACTGCACATGGCCCAATTTTCAAAAACATCAATACCTCTTTTTCCCCATCTATCCAATTTCACTAATAGTGCTTGCAGGTTTTTATTCTTATAGAATTGTACAACTTCTCGAGCCTAAAAAAGTGTTGTATTAGTGTTAGTATTAGCCATATAATGGAAGGAAGCCATAGGCTTTTCCTGCACTAGCAGAAAGGGGGGGGGAAGAAGATAAGAAAACACAAATTATGCACTTTCCTCCTGAATTTCTTCAAACTGTAAGCTTCAACTAACTGCAAAGAAACTTGTTCCAGTAATAAACAACTCGCTGGCTAAAAGAAAAACTTCCTACAATCTAGTTCAAACCTCTTCCCCTGTAATTTGAATTTGTAATCCCTAGTTCTGAAATTTTTTATAACAATGAAAACTCCACCATTTTACTAACCCACCTTTCAGAGCCTTATAAGCCTCAATCAGATCCCCCCCCCACCAAGTGCCTGGTTGCCAAGCTCTGTAGCTTGCCAACCAGGCACCTTAGTGTGTGTGTGTGGGGGGGGGGGATTATTTTAAGTCTTTCCTCATACGGTTGCTCTTTTACCAATCTCACCATGCAAGATGCCTTTCTTTGGACCCTTTCAAGAAGTTCAGTGACATTTTTCAGATGAGATCTACATTCTTGAACACGGAATGCAGTGTCCAAGCATGGTGTATTGTATTATTATTCTGTTTTCTTGAGAAAACAGAATCAGTTTACACTCATTTCAGAAGTACCAATGACATTTTTAGACTAAACTAAAGTAAGGAACTTTTTACCATTATGAGAGAAAAAAGTAGATTATTGCAAAAAAAAAAAAAAAAAAAAAATGATAAATCTAAAAGTAATAATTAAAAGGCATTAGCCTTTTAATTAAACCACACTGTAAAAGAATCAGATGATTATTGTAGATCAGGGGAGGGAGGGAGAGAGAATAGAAGTGCAGTATCTATTAGTTTTTATTTACTAATGTCTGAAAATGGTATATACATCATGCCAGATACCTCTTAAAATAAAGCTCCAGTCTTCCAACATAAAAGAAACCTTCCCCAGCTCCTTACAACAGCATTTTGCTGATATTGGCAATTTGTCAGAAAATGTGCGAGAAGATCCAAAATTTTCCTTCATTTCCTCCTTAAACTTTACATGTTCCAAGTTAAAAGTTGTTTCTCCAGTTTCACATTACAACTCACAGATTTTTAAAAACTATATTTCAGCAACTCTTGATAAAAGCTGATGAAACAGACTGTATCTGGTAAATACACACAGAAACAGAAGGTTAAAACTTAGTTTTTACAATAAATTTCTTAACTATTAGGAGGAGTAATGATAGATCAACTATGACTATTCTAATAATCTGTGTAATCAAGATTACATTTAAATTATCTAGCTCTTTTAGAATTATTTCTATAATATTCATATTTAAGCTTTTTACTGGCTAGCCCACATTAACAGATGTGTTTCCTGTGGTTAATCAGATGACTTACTTTAAAATCAGATTTACTTTTGGCATGCATATATTAACAATCAGAGAAAGTATAAACTGATTTATAAAGCCAAAGAATATAGCATATTTTGTGACCATGGAATGAAAGCATGGGAATAAACATACACAACTGTCTGTAATGTGCAACTTTATTTCTGGAAAATGTAGCTTCCTTTCAATATTGTTTTTCCATTTTTAGCAACTATATTGCTTCCCTATATTCAAAGGAATGACACTGTAAACAAATAAGATAGTCTTGATGCTTTTAGTTTATCTTTTGATTTCAACTTGTTCAACATTGCAACCATAATTGAATGAAAATATTCACTGATCATGTTCCTATATCTATTTTTAGAAATAAGAAAACAATACAATAGATCTCCCTTTTTACAATAAATTAATAATAATTTCATGTTATGCAACAGGAAAATTACATATAAATAAACAATTTTTAATTAATAGATGGATTTTTGTAAAAGAGGCATAGTGAATTAAGTAAATATTAATGTAATATCAAGCAAATATGAGGTTAAATGAATTACAACTAATAGCATAGAAAAAGTTAAAGAATATACAGCAATACCTTGCTTAGAACGACTTCAAACCGCATGGATTTCCTATAATACAGTCTTCAATTAAGTTTAAGTCAAAAATTTACCTTACATATTCGATAGCTTAGACACTCACTCTACATATATGCTGCATTGTCATAGCCTAGATATGCATAAATGTGTGTTACGGTGCCAACTCTGTCTCACATGCACATGTGCAAATGAGCTCCCCTAGGGAAGTCAGTAGCAATGTGCAACAGTGTTCAGTATTTTTGATTCCATCTTGACAAGATGTGATAGCTTTTGATTTCACAATTTATTTTTTACCCCTCTAAATATGATCAAAACTATATTTGCATCTTGGCTAGAAATCACTGCCACTAACATGCGTTCTGTTTGGCAGCATGTTTTGCCCCATTTGGCAAATGATTTCGCTGGTTTTGAATCGCAAATTCAGACAATCACCAAAGACGTTGTGAAGATTGGAAGAGACTTGGGATTCGAAACTTTGGACATTGCCAATGTATGTGACTGCACCAACTCACATGAAAATGACTTAGATGATGCAACTCTCCTTGAAAAAGAGGAAAACAATTCTGAAGTAGATAACACTGAAGTGGAACCAAAATAATTTTCAACAGAAGAATTGGAGAAAGTTTTTTGGGGGATTGACATGGCCTGAGAGGTAATTATGAATTGAGATCCGGATGTTGAACGTAGCATCAAGATACAGCAAATTTTACAAGATGGGATTCGATGCCACAAAGACTTATGCCAAGAAAAAGAAGAGATGACTTCACTAGACTTTATTATTGAAATACTAAATAAACAAAGCTTTTTTTCTCATCTCTCATGTTGTTACCTTTTCATTAATAAAATTTTTGCAATATTTTTTTATTTAAAATCCTTTTAATTGGCTATCAAGTGCAAATTGTTTATAGATTTATTATAATTTGTTTATAGACTTTCTCTAGTACGCATTCAATTAAAACCCATTATAATTATACCTCAATCAGCACGGTTTCACATAACACAGAACAGTTTTGGTACCAATTGTCAGTGCTATGTGGGGTATTGCTGTATAAATAATCATAGACCAAGATAGATATTATCTTACTAAGAAACAACATGACCACAGTTTATGGAAGCACAAAGTATTTCAATTAGCCAGACAGTTTAGTGCAATTTTTTACTAAATTATTTCATTTTAAATTTGGTAACATTTTCTATTTTAAATTATGTACATCAGCCACTGCCATTCAGCTTAAATGTCCTTCTTCCAGTCACATAGTTCCCTGAGGAGCTGTTGTGGCCACTAACAAGTTCCTCCAACTGCATCGATCATGTGCTATATGAGCAGCATCGCAAAATGTCATGCCCAAAGGTTCACTGATCCCATCCTTCCACCTAGTTGCAGGTCTTCCTTTAACAACAGTTTTTGGAGTTGGTTTTGTTATGGTCTCTGTTCATATGTCAATATTCTTCAATTCAATTCTTCAATTAAATGGTGCACTAGAGTGAAATAAACTGTGTTATTACAAACCGCATTGAATTAATAAGCAAGTACATAATAGTAATTCAACATGCTTTATAATAACAGTTTCTTTCACTCCAATGCATTGTTTACAAAATATTGCAGCCACTGCCATTCAGTTTAGATGTACAAAATTTAAAATAGAAAAATGTTACCAAATTTAAAATAAAATAATTTAGTAGGAAATTGACACACTTGCACTAAACTGTCTGGCTAATTGAAATACTTTGTGCTTCCATAAACAATGGATTGTGGCTTCTTCATAAGATAATATGTACCTTAGTTTATGATTAGTTATTTATATATTCTTTTTCTATCTTTTCTATGCTATTAGTTGTAATTCATTTAACCTCATATCATTGCATAATATTATTAGATTCATTTTTTACTTAACTCACTGCACCTTATACAAAAAAACCATCTATTATTAATAAAAAAAACAAAAAACTGTTTATACTCTTAAAAGTATATTTTATTTTACTTCCCCCTCTCAGCTATAGTTAATGGAAGTGCTGTGGCTCAGGGAAGAACTGAGGGGGACAGATGTCCTCTGAATGACAGCCTTTTGAAATGTATTGCTTGTTTGATGCTTGTGGATCGACCAGGAACGGAATATGAAATTGCCAAGGAGAATGTCTTTGTGTGTGCGCGCGCGCGCGATGTAAGGAAATCAGGCACCAATTCAGTGTTGTTATGGGCCTATATGAGAGATTGAAGGACAGGGTGGATGCCCTTGAAGGATTTAAATTTAAATCAAGCTCTCAGCTGCCCATATCAACACCAGAGCTTGCACTTGAACATCACGCAACACAGCGGCAAAACCAAGGCAAAATGCACTGGTCCCACAGGAACTAATTGTTGTCAGCAACTCTATTTGTCAGGGAAACAGGGAACATATTGTGCAAAAAGGATAGGCAGAACAGGACCAAGGTATGTCTGCCAGGGGCAAAGGCTGATGATGTACAGCAGATATCTTCTTTTAAGGGCCCAAAGGGTGATATTGTTGTACACGTTGGCACTAATGATATTAAGAGTAGGAGACCGGCAGAATTACTTAACAAGTACAGGTCAGAATTACTTAACAAGTACAGGTCAATGTTAAAAAAAAAGCCACGAGTTAGGGTTGAATTAGAAAAGTGTCTGCAATTTTGCCCAGACATGATAGGAGGGAGTATATGATAAGAGCCTTGTTGATCAATTCGGCCCTGGAGAGATTGTGCAAAGCAAAAGGGTAGAATTTTTCTCAGCCTGGTCTGTGCTTGTTAACAGGAGAGACTGCTTCTACAGGGATGGGATACACTTAAATAGAAAGGGTGCAAGAATATATTCTGATGCTATCGAGGCAGTGTTAGGTAGGTCGGGAAAATTGCTAGCTTGAGGAGGGAGATACATGGACTAATAGATTACTAGTAGCCGCTGGCAAAGGTGAAAGTGATTCTTGCACTGCTTCTATTCGAATGAGTAACAGCCTGGAAAACAAGGTGCAGAGGATTTCAGAGACTGCTAGGAGTTATTGCGGAGCAAGTAAATACATGGGTTGTGTTAGGGTAGCTAAGAATAGGAACAGGTGCATGTATACTTGCGTGTACACCAATACTAGGTGTTTGGTAAATAAATTCAATGAATTTGAGGTGTTGATCAAAACATCAAAGGCAGATATTGCTGGGATATCAGAGACTTGGTGTCACACAGAGAAGGAATGCAGAATTGGAATTTCGGGAGTACAATGTGTACAGGAAGGATATACACGAGAGGAAGGGAGGAGGGGTTATGCTACTAGTTAAAAAACAAATAAAATCCAAGGAAGTATAGCTAGTTGACATGGCTGGACAGTGCAAGTGTCAAGTCAGTTTGGTGTGACATAAGCACTGGGAAAGCAAAATTAAGAGTAGAAGTGTTGTAGACCTAATGAGAATAATAAAAAACTGCACAGAGAAATAGAGTGGGCCAGTAATTCAGAGTGTCTTATAATGGGGAATTTTAATTTCCCAGATATTGACTAGAATTGGTGGGTTGGTCACTAACACACTAGCAAGGCTTTTGTGGATTTATTGGATAATTGTTTTCTACAGCAGAATGTTTGGGTTGGTTGGTTGGGGATTTTTTTTTGGCACATCAGCATCTATGGCTATAGTGTGCCAGAATGTTTGGGAGGCAACTAGAGGGAGTAATACTCTTGACCTGATTATTAGCAGTGATTCTTCATGCATTAAGTATCTGCAGATAAAGGAACCACTAGGTGGCAGTGGGATTTACTCAAAGTAGTAACTACCATTAGGGGTAAAGGGAAGAGTTTTTGCTTTCGTAAAGGTGACTAAGGTGGTCTGAGACAGTATTTAAATTCTATACGGTGGAACCAACTGATGATGTTACCAACAGCAAATTCAAAATGGAAAGCATTCAAAGAATTAATCTTGGAAGCTACTCTGGCTTTTCATACCAACTAAGAAATATTGTTCAAGGTTTAGGCCTAAATGGATGTCAGATGAACTAATGAGACATGTGGCAAAGAAGAAAAATGCATAGGATACATATAAATTAATAGGTGACACAGAAGCCTATGATAGATAAAAGCTGGTCTGTAACCAAGTCACAAAGGAAGTTAGGCAGACGAAGACAGATTACGAGAAATCTTTAGCAAAGGATGCAAAGAAAAACAGCAAAGAGTTCTTTAGTTATGTAAACTCTAGAAGCAAGGGGATGAATCAGATTGGTCCATTTGATATTGATGGTTTAACTCTTGATAATCCTGCTCAAGTAGATAAACTGAACGAGTATTTTGCATCTACATTCACACATGAGGAGTTATTCAGGGAGGGGAATGCCAGAGTAGGTAAATTAAACTCTGGCAGTGAGCTAGACGATTTTGTAATAACTGAGAGCAAAGTGGAGGAGAAACTGTTGAAGATAAACATAACAAAGGTACCTGGGGTGGATGGGATTTATCCAGTTATATTAAATTAGTAAATAAATAAGAGGAGTTAACCTCGATATAGTACGTGGAACACTTCCGTATGATACCCTCCAGAAATTAAAACGGAAAAAACGAAAAAAATCGACAACTTACCGGAACATTAAAGTAAAATATAAATAATTAAATAATCAATTTAACACAATTCAAAATCAATTTAAAACAATTAAAATTCAAATTAACGCAATTAAAAGAATCTAACGAAAATATTCAAAACGATTTTTTATTATTTTCGTTAGATTCTTTTAATTGCGTTAATTTGAATTTTAATTGTTTTAAATTGATTTTGAATTGTGTTAAATTGATTATTTAATTATTTATATTTTACTTTAATGTTCCGGTAAGTTGTCGATTTTTTCGTTTTTTCCGTTTTAATTTCTGGAGGGTATCATACGGAAGTGTTCCACGTACTATATCGAGGTTAACTCCTCTTATTTATTTACTAATATTATTATCAACGTAGAACATATTGAGTTATTACAGCTCTGATTCATACTATCTAATTAAAGGAGGCAGCAAAGGAAGTAAGCAAACCCTTAGCCATAATTATGAGAGCTTTCTTGGATTCAGGGGAGGTATCCATAGACTGGAGATGTTCAAATGTGACCCCAATTCACAAAGGAGGATCAAAGGGCAACACGAGTAATTACAAACCTGTTAGTTTAACTTCTCTTCCAGGGATTAATTGAAGCACTGGTTAAAGAAGCACTGCAGGATCATCTAGACAAGACTTCAGTTATAGCTCAGACACAGCATGGGTCTGTTAAGGGAAAGTCTTGTCTGACCAATTTGATTGGAATACTATGATGTGGTCACAAAGGAACTGGATACAAGAATAATTCTGATATCTTATATTTGGATCTTAGAAAGGCTTTCGATACTGTTACACATGGAAGACTGCTGCACAAATTGGAGCATTGGAAGCAAATTGCTGCTATGAATAAAGGGATGGTTGAGTGGGAGAAGACAGAGTGGTAATCAATGGACTTCTCTTCGTGGACAAATGTTATTTGCGGAGTCCCCCAGGGTTCAGTGTTGGGTAAATTGTTGTTTTCTGTATTTATTAATGATGGTATATACGGCTTTGTGTCCAAGTTTGCAGATGATACGAAGGTCGGCAGGGTTGTTAATGATACTAATGATCGTACGCTGCTGCAACAGGATCTAGTAAAGTTGAACAGGTGGGCTAGAGGTGGCAAGTGAACTTTATCATTGACAAATATAAAGTACTGCATATGGGAAGCAGTAACCCCAGAGTAACGTATCAACTGTATGGTACTACACTGAAAAGCAGTGGTAGAGAATGAAAAGGACCTTGGGGTAATTGTGAAGGCAGACATGAAGTTTTCTGAGCAGCGCAGATGGTCTGCAAGAGTAGCTCATGGTGTCTTGTCAATGATATACAGGAATTTTTCTAGCAGGGATAAGGTGATTATCCCCTTGTACAAGGCAATGGTCAGGCCACACCTTGGGTACTGTATACAAGTCTGGAGGCATAATTTTAAGAAGGATGTAGAGCTGCTGGAACAAGAACAGAGAAGGGCAAAAAGATTAGTGAATGGAACAAAGGGTTGCTTTTATGAAGAAAGACTTTAGGTTTTGCAAATTGCAGTGTCTGAAGACTAGGCACCTGCAAAGGTGATCTGATTGAGGTGTATAAAGCCTTGAATGGTTTGAGCATGCTCAATGCTGATGGGATTCTTAGTCTTGCTCAGAATAATTGCCTGAGAGGGCATAAATTGAATTTGAGGAGAGTTGTAGGATAGATGTGCGGAAGTTTGCTTTTAGCCAGCTGGTTGTTGATTGCTGGAACAAACTTCCATCTGTCGTAGAAGTTGATAGCTTAAATAGATTCAAGGCAGAACTAGACAAACATTTGGAGCAAGTAGATGGGTGAAATGAGAAGGGTTTTTTTTTTTTTTTGGCTGATGCTATATAAGCTTGCTTTCTTGCATCATGTGCCTTTTCTAATGCTAATAGCTACTTAGCACTGGGTTGGAGACCAAGTCCCATACATTCTATGTATATGCTATATTTTGTTCCAATGTGTTAGCCATTTTCTTGTTTTTGTAAAAAGCCCTCCTAGGCCTCTGCCCACTTACCCCCATGGTTCTTTACACAGAGTGAAGTGCATTGGTGTCTCTGTACTGAAACTAACTTTTCACTCTCCTGAATTCATAAATTCTACAAATTGATATATTACTACAATAGATTGTGGGAATCTACTAAACCAAAAGATGTTTTGCCATATTAAATTTCATTTAAGTGTTCTCCTCAACCAATAAGCATTTGATATCAAATATCCTTTTTCAATGGAATTGTTCCAGTGAAACTGAGAGAATTGTTCTTCCCCCAACCACACACGGTCATTTATCATTATTAGCTGTATGGTGCAAGGAAGCCTGAAGCTTATGCTGCACCAGCCAAAAAAAGAAAATTACCAAGTTACCCTGAGTGAGAGAGTCAAAAGTAAAGGAGTCACCAAGAAAGAGGAAGAATGATGATATCCAGCTCAGGACCCTGGGTGTGCCAAGCCCATACTTACATTTGAAAAATCAGCAAAAAAAAAAAAAAAAAAATTCCAAGACCGTTTGCTTCTTTTTGATATCACCTTTATTGCCAATCTTTTCTGAATACAACTTTAAAAGCTCCATTTTTTATATTAAAATCATATTTTTACTTAATATTTAAAATTAAAACTTCCTTTAGACCTGGCACTTCCGTAGCCAGGTGGGAAGGAGCAGAGTGCGTAGCACATGCTTTTTGATTAGACCGGGGTTCGAGCCCGTCACCACCAAATACGGAGGATGCGGAAAGGTCAGGGAATGACCACCACATATCCCGGAGCAATATGGCCTTAGTTGCTAAAGCTCCTAAAAACCAAAATAACAATAACAACATCCTTTAGACCTGCCAGTGAGCAAAATGCAAATTTAAAAACCATATGCTTCAACAAATGTCTGATTGGATGCCAGCCTACCGGTAAAAGGAGTACCTGACATAAATAAATTAGCATAATGATTAATCCAATACACAATTAAATTCTTTTTTGTATTTTTTTAAAACCTTATCATTTTTATTTTAAATTTTTTCTTTTTAAATATAAATATGGTCTAATCATGTTTTTTTTATGAATTTTATTAAAAACAGTGTAACAAAAACAGTTTACACTTCACTTTTATTAAATTTATTTTGTGCCATTAAATAATTTTCTCCAAAGTGTGTGAAACATCCCTGGTGGCATCAAATTTTGCAGTGCATAAAAAGCAGCACTACTTTGGAATGCTTGTGCATGATCAAAAGAAGTTAGGTTGCACCTCATATTCTGTGATGGTAGTTGCAAGTCAACATTACAGGTATAATATAGCTGGGAAAAGATATGTGGTTTCTATTCATACTGTAAATTATACACTATATATAATAATAATAATAATAATAATAATAAATGACACCATTATACCACGCAAAATTATTAACAAAATAGTTTTTTTTTTTTTATTAAAACTCGTATGGAATACATGCTCAATGCTAAGTTGTTAGCAATTGACAACAAGTCAGGATTCTTACCAAACCCAAACGGACTATAAATGCTATGTGGGCAGAGAAAATAGAAGAACACTTAACTTTGTAAAATAAATTGATAGATAATTAATCAGAAGTAATCACAACTAAAAATCTTTAATTTTAGATTATGAGGGTTTTGTGGTAGTCACAAGTGTATGCCTTTTAACTATACTTCAAATGTAGAGAGAGAGCCCACAAGCCACCATAACAACTGCTACTTTTGCATTGTGGTGATACACTATATATAAAAGAGTTGTAGGGTATCACCCTTTTCCAGTTACACACAAGGAAAGCTGCCAATTTTTCAGTTCAATCTGATTACAAATATGAACAGCTGGAAGGAGAAATAACAGATATAATGCAGTATTTTTCATTGTATGCCTCATTTCATCCTTATTTTTATGGAACACCACAGCAAGCATTAATTATTATTAAATGAACCCACTATCAAAAACCGAAGAGCCCATCACAAGCTAACTCCAAGGGTCAACCGATGCATTTTTATTGAAGTAGTAAAACTATTCCTTGATGTAAAAAGTAAATACTACTTCATCTCCAAAACTCAGTCACCTGCACTTTCCTTTAACCCAGAATATGGGATCATAGGTGTCCAGCATGATTTCAGTAATGTCATGCTTTTAATCTACTCAGTGAAGCTCACAACTACTTCAACAAAAGTGTTTTATTTGATTTCTCTACTGAAAATTACAGAAGTTTATTACTGAACAAACATGAAAAAATAAATAAAAGAAAACAACCATGTTAAGCCTAATTATTTGCACATGTTCAGTGGCATGTCTCACATACAATTATACTAATAAAGAATACTTTTCTATTACACATATCAAAGCAAGTGAATTGGAAAGCAATGTTTTAAATCGGCACAAAAAATTTTTGTCCATCATCCACAGTTTTAATGCGATTTTAGTTTTATATTAAAATAGGTGAATTAAAACACTTTTTTTTTAAAAAGATTAACTTATCTTTAACTGAACTAGAATGTAGCTTCTGGCGATTTCCTGTTGTATTTTGCCTGTGGAACATCACTCCTCGGCATCCAACAGTAATCAGCCAGCATGCCTGACTCCACTTATAGATCTTTTCCATTGTGGAAATAGTTTGATGGAAATGCTCATCACTGACAGCTCCTCGGTTTTCTGGGAAAAAGTACAAATTTAAATTCAAGAAATGGATCTTTAGGACTGTAACTTCATAGGCAGTTTTCAGCCTCAAAAAGTTCCCAAAAATTTAAGTTCCATGCACTTCATTGAACTGTTCAATTTTTCAGTGTTCTTATTTGTGGTACCACAAATATGACCTCTTTGATTTTGTTCTCACTGACTCTAGTAAATTTCTCTTTTAGGTAACAAAACGTGTTTCATTTTAATCTACTGCTTTGAGAAAATATTTCATTATACTAACTTTAATTGTGCAAATAGTGAACTTTCAGAAGTAAACAAATGTTTTATTTGCAACATTTTTCTTTCCTGGAATCAGTTCTTTTCTTTGAGGCCATTGTTTTTTAACATAATGTTTTTTCTTCTTCTCTCTACTGTCCCATTCACAAATAAAGCAGCAATATTTGGTATAGTGCCAAGTTGTAAGCATAGTTAAAGAACAATCACTTTAACGTCACCACAGAAATGCCAAGAAAACTGCTCATACTTGATGCTAGTCAAGAGAAGTTTCATATTATCATGGGTTTCTTTCATTTGTGCAGCATATGTTAAGGGTACTGACAGTAATGCATTTCTGTTATGGAGCTTTCAAACTCACTTTTGAGGTATCGATGAATAACCATCATTCAGTAGGTGATCTAGAGTTTCCATTAGAGAATTTATAACTGCATTTAACCAAATCGTCTTCTTGAGCAAATAAATGGTCTTTGGGTTCCCTCTATATCATAGGAACTGCAAATGTCACATGACAGTGAGCTCTGTTTAACCAAGCAGTAAGTAATTTACTGGCAACTGATAACAGCAGAAATGAGGAAAAACATTTTACTCACCCACTTTACATTCAAGTTCAAGGCAGAACTAGAAAAACATCTGGAGCGAATTGAAGATGCATTCATCCTGATGAACGCATCACTTTAGGTGGGTTGTTTGCCAGTGGAGAAGATGGGCAAGTTAGTGACAACTTAGGTTGTCAATAACCTGTTTGTCTTCTCCACTGTCATTCTGAGTATCATCAAAACTCAAAATCATTCGATTTATCTTCTTCATCCAAACTAAGTTTCTGATATATTTGGATATTTTACTGTACGTTTAGATTTAGGGGTAATCCTCAAAGTGTTTCTTAAACAAAAATAGCAATCCATAGAATGGTCTTTTTGTTCCTCTATATTATAGGAACTGCAAAAAGTAACATGATAGTGAGTTCCGTTTAACCCAAGCAGTAAGCAATTTAACACAACTGATACAGCAGAAATGAGGGACCTTATCTTGATTACCCACTTTACATTCAAAATAAAGTTGTAATCTTTTTAACTAAAAGAGTGAATTTTTGTCTGTGATTTAAAAATCAGCTCATCACATACAAAACAAAAACTAATAGGATGATTGATACATTTATGAGGCATCTTAGTTTATAAGATGTACAGAAACATTTAAAAAGTGTAGAAAACACTTGAGAGAAAAGAATCACAAACAATAATGACCTTAACCAAGTGACTACTGGCACACAAATGAGCAAATAATGTATTCTGCAAAAATAAACAATATTACACTGGGTCTGAACAGTTGGCTCTGCTACAAGCATAGTTTATAAGGAGGTCTGAAGATGCCTTAGCATGTCAGACTAAACAGCACACAAAACCCTTTTCACACTTTTGTAACACCACATTCTATTATTGCTCAAGTATCCTTATCTGAAAAAAGATAAGAGTAGAGTTTCTTGAAATGTTTCAAACATAGGCAACTCGAATGGCAAGATCAGCAGGATGACCATATTAGGAAAGACTCTGATTATGTGAGCTACAGAGCATGACAACCAGGCACCTCAGAAGTGACCTGATTGAGGTTTATGGGGTTCTGAGAGGGATTAGTGAAATGAATGAGGGTGAAATTCTCATTGGGGGGAACCCCAGGAGCCACATTACAATTAACACTATGTCCTAAATAATTCCAGAATTATGGGTCATAAATTCAAATTACAGGAGTTGAGGTTTAGATTGGATTGTAGTAAGTTTTCTTTAACCAGCAACTCGATAGCTGGAACAAGTTGCCCTTGCAGGTAGTTGAGGCTGACAGTTTGAAGAAATTCAAAACTGTCTACTAGATACTTACCTGCATGAGAAGGGAAGCATATAATTTGTGTTTTACTTGGTTGGTTTTTTTTTTTTTTTTGCACCAGTGCAATAAAAGCCTGTGGCTTCCTTGCATTATTTGAAGAATACTATCAGTATATCAATATTTGTATGTCACATAAAAATTGTGCGAGATGGAAAAGTTCTGTTTGCGTTTTTGAATTCAGCAACAAAAAATACATCAGCATTAACAAGAATGTTTGTGTGATAAAATGTGAACTGACCAGTGATATCGAAGCATGGTGGCTTTATGAGAGATGGCATCACCTCCAATATTTACCATTGAAGTGTCTGGCTGGTGTCAATGGTTGAAGCATGCAGGTTTTTAGATTTACATCTTTTTCACTTAAACTGAATGTCTAGAGCACAGCAATGGGGTTTTATTTAAAAAAAAAAATGTATTTTCAATATTATTAATAGGCATTATTTCTTTCTGATCTTTAAAAGTGCACATGCATGGGGTTATTTAGACTCCTGAACCTACAGGAGTACGTTCGACAAACTCCATGCTACTGGTTATGGGTAAAAGCAAAATTAAACCTACAAAGGCCGCCGTAGCCTAGTGGTCAGGCGTGCGGGTGCATAAGTACATGTGCCTTGAGCGACCAGGGTTCAAGCTTGTGACTGCTGAATACAGTGCTGTTTCTTGTATTCTGTCTATCTTGTGAACTCCTCTGACCGTTTGGTTGTCCCGGAGTATAAACAGAAAATTTAATTTAATGTCAAATCTGAATTGTTCCTACGATGCAATGGATACAATATTTTTGCATAAATTACAATTTTCTTACACAAATAAAATTTTCAAAAGCAGTCAAGATATTACAGGCTATCATCAAATTCACTGTGATATATCATGCCATTAAACAAATTTCTAATCACATCAAAGCAGAATCCAACCATGAATTTGTTGGAACAAATTCCAACACAAATTCAAACCCACTGGGAACAAAAGATTTTGTCATCTCTTCTTCCAAGACATTATCTTACCAAACTCTATCCCCCCCCCCATAGATTCTGGATAGCATCCTTTTTAGTTCCCCACCCATAATTTGGGTCCTGCTTCTAAGTAGGAGAAATCCTTTGGTCAATAAGAAATCATATTATATTTTCAGAATCTTGCTGGTTTAACTAAAGGAGCAAATGACATGTGCCCTCAGTTATGGTATGATGATTTCTCCACTTTCACTCTTTTCAGTGTGTCTGGGTTCGAATCCCATTAGAGACAAGGAATGCTTACAGTCCCTTTCATTCGGGAGATCAATTAGCCGATCTCAAGATGAAGAATGGATTTTTAAAGCGCGTTATTCTGGGTGTTTCGGTCCTCGTAACTAATACCAAAAGGAAAAAAAAAAAGGTAGGAATTTTTCTGTAAAGATAAGGGTATCTTTGCTAGTCCATTTAAAAAAAAAATTATAATAAAATTTAAAAAAAAAAAAAAAAAAAATTCTACATTTGATTAGGTATATAGAAGGTGAAATTGCAAATCACAACCCAACAAAGCATTTAGAATATCTCAGTTGAATTTAGTATTGATACAAAAAGTATACACTAAATGTGTATCCTACAAATTTCTCTAAGGTAACAGTAAATTCAAACTATATAACTTTCCACTTTTTCTTTCTTTTTTTTTTCCTCGTGTGAGAATCTCAAAAAAAAAAAAAAAAAATAATAATAATAAATAAATGACAATTACAGAAAAAAAAATCAGCTCCAAGATCACCTTTCACTCACTCTCTCTAGAGTGGGGAAAAAAAATGTATTCTTCCACCTCTCAACCAGTTGGGGGTACGCTACAGTTTGCGCGCTGATGCACTACCATTTTTTTTTTTTTTTTGAAAAAGAAAGTTTATTTTTATCACTATTCCAGCACACCTATTATTTAGCTAACAGCCAAAATTTGATAAAATACAGCTAGTAATGCTTCAAACCCAATATTACTTGCCCATTTTACTCATTACCAAAATAATTCAGGTCGCAATTGTGCGTCAGCAGATCCCTTTACATGGATTACCATCTACATGGATTCGCGGCGACTGTTAGTCCGGCTTCTCTTACATAACTCTCAGACAATATGTTCCGCGAAATTAGAAAATAAACAACGTATATCTCTATTTAGACATTAAATGAACACAAAATAGGCAACACAATTTTAACCAAAAAAAAATACAAGTGCGAATTATAATTAAGAATATTCATTCTGATGCAGAAAAAAAGAGCAGATATGATACTTTACCCTATGTAGCCTCGATTCCCAATCAGGCCACTCTTGTCGCAATGGGGGTGTTGTTTCGAAAAACATATTTCTATCGTCGTCAGACCGTATTCCAAATCGTTTCAAAAGATCAGCTCTTCGCTCTGAACGTTCAGCCTCGTCAAACTGAAATGGTGACCACTTGAAATTCATAGTTATATGATAACCAAGATAACCAGAATGTTCTACAACAATCTAGAAGGCTGTGAATTGCGGAATGGTTCACCGTCTGACGTCATACGCACAAACCAATCAAAACACAATGACGTTTCTACACAGCCAATCAGTGCTTTGCGAAGTAAAGCAAGTACTTGCCCTCTAGTGTGAATGCTTAGATAGAAAGAATACGAAACAAATATTATTAGACAGATTTCTTGAAGATCGTTACGGATTTCAGGAATTTAGTTATTCGATTTCTCTGAAAAATAATTATAAAATAGAATTGTATTTAGCCAGGTTCTTTTATGTTTTTATTAAATAAAATACTTTGATAATAAGCCTGTTTTCTAATACTAACATCAGCGCTAACACCCATTGATGTCCTACAGTTCGTTATAAATGTCAGTACAGTACTTTAAAATATATAAAATTGTGGAATACATTTTCTCCATAAATTAGCATTTAGATCAAATAAATTACGCCATTTATAGTTCAGCCCTGAGAACTCGTAATTTTTTAGGCCCATAAATTGTATTTTTATGATCAAAATTCAGTTCCAATCAAAAACTTAAAAAAAATGCACACATAATGGGGCTGGACTAGACTACTAAATCGAAATGATGGGCGTATAAACGGTTAACATACTATATTTTATTATTCATAAAATAAAAAGATGCAATTTCTTGCGTCATATGTACCTTGAAAACCATATAAGTTAATATGTGGGTAGCTTTAAAACAACAACAATCTTATGTGTCAAAAACATCAGCACCTTCCAAAACCTTTAAACATGTATCCTCAAATAATAATTAATTGGTGTACACAACAATTAATTGTGTATACCAATGAATGATAAAGTTTTGCAAGAGTACTTGTTTTTTTTTTTTTTTTTTTTTTTTAGTATTATAAATTGGCAGCAAAATGGATTGCCGTTCCTGAGAAAATAGTAATAGGACGTCGATTACAGAAGCAGACTGAATCATCTGAACTTAATTATATTTTTATTATAATACATAATGATATAATAATAAAATTCATCACAGAAATATGTCATTTTAAACATAACTCAATCACAGCATGATTTTGGTTTATCAGCAACTCGTTACACTAAAAGTCAAAAATTTATCTATGAAACATGCTTTTATAAAAGTGTTTACACTGCTTTTCAATAAGTATACTTAAACAGACAGACTGACTGTTAAGTATTTATGCACAGCTAATATTAATAGGATCAGTCTTTCTGAAAAGAAACTAAATTAGAGGCAGTACTAGATTAAGAATCTAAATTCCTTTGAAACTTAGTTTACCCACTTCAGATTTTTATAGTAATTTAAAACTTATAATATATTAATCTTTACACTACTAATTACAAAGGCAGTGTGACATCAGATCCCCAGAGTACGCACGTCAAGCAAGAAAAGTGTTCATAATATAATGATAGGCTGAGAATTCTAAAATGTAATCGTATTTTCCGTATGTCATAAGGCATTATTACTAAGATTTTTACTTAGTATAATTACTAAGATTTCAAAACCACCAAGATTGAGAGTAGATCTAGCTTTCACGTTTTGGTAAGGAACAACAGCAATAGGAAGTTAATTATCCTACCATATCCATCCGCGTGTGGATGGGGGGAGAGAGAGAGCTGTGGAAACACTAAGAACACTTTGTAATCACTGCATTGGATATGGGCAGATCAACTGAGAGTCGTCTAGAACTAGCAGATTGGTCACAGGATAGACTATTCGAATAGGGTACTCGCTTCTGCAGACTTCTCACCATGACGGCCTTATGAACTGTATATTTTAGGAATCTGCTTATTTAGATGTATTAGAATTACAGCAAAATGTTTCCTGTTATTGTTTTTTGAGCATTCTGTAGGACCTGCTTAAAGTCCCTTTTCACAAGTGAGAAGTTTCGAAATTCTCATGCCAACTTTGACATTTTACTGTCGCAATTACAGGCAGTACTGTTGATCTAGACTAAATGCCACATATGAAAAAAAAAAAAAAAAGTGGCGAGTTTTGAGTGCAAAATATCATTGGTTTCTAATTGTATTTTTTTTTTTTTTTTCATTAAGTCGAGATTAGTACATTTGTGATATTATAAAAAACTAACTTTCTGCATATTTCAAGCATCGAATATATTTTGATAAAACTTCTAGTTAGTGATATTAGGTCCAGTAATGTCAATACATGTACTGCACATTAAAAATTATAAGTGGCTGTTTCATGCCAATTATTACTTGCTAGTCCATTTAAAAAAATTTATAATAAAATTAAAATGTCTCTAATATGGAAGTACTTTAGGACAAAAATTATATAATACTGTGCCAACTGCTTTGATTTTTGTTATACGCAAATCGGTTCTTTAATTACCAGTGAAAGATCTTTTCTTACAAGTTTTGTGTGGTAATTTTGCTTGTTGTATTTGTTACAGATGGTGTATTTTCATGACCAGAATCAATGAGTTAAACCGAAGGTCAACAGGTTGCAAGGTTGCAGCTGTCTCAAACTAGCATCAAGAAAATTATAGCTTTAAGGAGTCCACCTATTGTGTCTATCAGTTGCATGTTTTCTAATTGAAGTATCAAGTTTTCAAGTTTTGAGAAGCGAATCCCAGGGTTCTCCCCCCCCCCTCCATTAGCCGCTGTTATTCATCTTGTGGCGGAGCTAAAACGCCAAAGCCGACCATTTTTATGTAGAGTGTGCGTGCATGTGTTCTAATCGTAGTTTATTATTATTAGTTTTGAGGAGTGAAACAAAAGATAAATAAGGAATGAACTACTGCTTCCAACTTGGATGGCTAACTTATTCCTATCTAAAAAGAAAGAAGTCTCAGTAAGTTCTTCATATCATAGATGAAATTGGTATCCTGGTGTTTACACTTTTCGATAAGGACTGAACTTAATTTCCTAGAAAGTCCAAACATCATAGAATAAGTAGTATTTCTCATTCTATCAGAAACAATTTGAGAAACAGCTATCAGAAACCTCAAAGATCATTAATCAGTCATTTCTACTACTACAAAAGGTGGCAAGGAAGTGGTGTCAACAACAGAAATACAAAATAACTCCATATACTTAATTTTTCTATATTCAAACAGGGAAGCCATTTTGGATTTCACTTCTGTACTACGTTCTGTAACAATAAAAAAAATAATAATAAACGTTTATTTATGCAGCGTTTGAGACGAACGTCATATGTATTAGTGATTATTGAAAAATGCGTGATTTGCACTGTACTAATTCGATCCTGGCATTATTCGGATATTATTAATAATATCCAATTAAGTAAAAAATAGTGATCACTAGCCCTTCATACAAAACCGAGTCATGTGGTGGCTTTTATTGGAGTTATCTCCTATCATACTTATTCCAGAGAAAGTGGGGGGGGGCCTTTAAATTTTATATTTTTTAGGGATAAACTGAGTGGGTGGTTCTAAAAAAAAGTATTCAATTGATTAGTGAAAGTTGCAGTTCCACTTGTCACTATAAATTGATATAAGAGTGGCAATAAAGTTCCCGCAATGGTACAATAAAAAGAACACAAAAGTGAAGGAGCTCAAAAATGATTCAACTTTTATTCAAAGTAATCCTCACCTGAATGAATGAATGAATGAATGAATGAATGTACTTATTACACCGTTCTAAAAGTTTCTGAAAAGAGTCAGCAAAGGCGTCCAAAGAGATGATAGTTCGGCGGTTACGTTTTTCTTTATGCCCTCAACATCTTGAAATCGCTCTCCTTTAAGAGCAGCTTTCACCTTGGGAAAGAGGAAGAAGTTCGCTTGTACTAGATCTGGCGAGTAGGGTAGATGGCTGATCTGTACAATGCCATGCTTCGTCAGAAATGTCTTCTCAAGTACGGAATGGTGGGGTTTCTGTTGTGCAACAGGAACCAGCTGCAGTTCTCAAAATTGTTGCCTCACCCAGGAAATGTGCTTCAATAGTCTTTGAAGCGCCTGTACGTATAACACAGCATTGACTCTCTCTCCTTCAGGTACAGCTTCCTCCTGAATCAGATCCTGTTTGTCGAAAAACATCAGCATCGTCTTGATCATGGACTTCTGTAAACGAAACACTTTGGGCCGTGGTGATGATTTTGAAACTTCAAAATCATCACCACTGATGTTTCTTCTCTGGATCCTACTGAAACACCCAACGCTCAAGGACAGTAAAAATACATATTGGGATTGTCTTGACAAGTCTGAATGAAATATCTTCACATTATGACACTCTTCGTTGTTTCTACTCGTACATGAGACTGCAGCACAAATTTTATAGACTTTCTTTTCAGTAAATCTTCATGCAGAATTTAACAAATCGTCTCCTTATTCATCAGCGGTCATTCTGAGAGTCAAACGACGATCTCTTGACACAATTTCCCGAACTTTTGCAACTTTGTCCTCATTTCGAGAGGTTGGCAAACGCCCACTTTTTGGGTCATCGTGAACATCCCCACCTCCGTTTTTGAACCGTGTATACAATTCAAAACACACTGGCGACTTAAACGTCTCATTACCATTAACAGTTTTTACCATTCCATACATTTCTGTTACAGATTTTTAGGTTTCTTTTTTCAGTTTAAACCAAAATTTGATATTCGTTCGCTGCTCCATCGCAAAATTGTACTTAGAATGTTAACGCTAGTAACAAAACTGGTTGTTACTTGGAACCTATCAGCCAACCGGACAATATCTGTACCACCAACTGTTGGAAGAAGTTTGAACTACAATTTACAACTTCTATTTTACTACTTCCAGTCCAGATGTTCAATATATTCTGAAATTTAATTAACAAGTTTTTGAAGGCGCACACCAATATTTGTAATAGAACGACCCGTCTTCGTATTTCGTCACAAGTGAACAATAATCCCAAGTCTATGTAGCAAGTTTCCTGGGGGGGGGGATTTTTCAAACAAACCCACAAGTTATGTGGGTAGAAGTTTGAACTTACAGGTGCGAAAAATACCCAGTTATGAAAACAGGGTAACGGTATAGCAATATACAAGGGCCAAAAACTGTGCAAAAAATCCAACAGGACATTAGCTATATGTGGCGTCGAACCTTTTGCATTAACCACTAGGTGTCTACAGGAAGCTGAGTAGCCATAAGCTCGGGCAGGAAGTCATTCTGAAGCATATGAAGATACTGCTATGCAGTAGCGGTTCCATATAGGGGATTAAGGGGCTACAGCCACTCATGATTAAAAAAAATGATTTTTGTACTGCTACATTATGATTAAAGAATTCTCCAGAACACTGCTATAGCACCTCGATCTGAAGAAAATTCTTGGACTGTAATTGCCGCTATGAGAACTTTCGTTGAAGAAGGGCCCATTTGAACCATATCTTCGCATGGCTTTCTACGCAATACACTTTACCTCGGTGTCTACTTTTCTAATGAAGCTGGCCAGGACTACTGCTGTCCAAAAGCTCAACCTGCTGGTCGAGTTCCGTTCAAATGACAGTGAGCTTCATCTGAAAATCAAGTTGTGTAACACATTTCTTTTCTGCTTAACACTTTCGGAAATGTTTATATGGCACTGTAACGTTGCATGGGGAGATTTTCGAAATCCGATTGAATCATTCACTAAAGAACGCCGAGATATTGCAAGTTCACGACTTGCTTTTCTTGTTGATGTTCCTGGACTGTACTGCAGTGCAACTTGAAGGATTTCGTTTTTTTGGAGAATAAACACTGGCCGAGCGAATTCGTTTCTTCACAGCCTTTCTGTTGCAGTTGTCCAATGAGTTTAAAAAAAAAAATAACACCTGAAATCTTCTCTATCATTTTGCTTACTGATTAAAACAGGTGGGATTTATGAGCACTTAAAGTGTTTTGACTTATTTCTGTCCTCCAGCAAATTTTCCAGAAAATACTGCAGACTACTACCAACTTCTAACGAAATTCAACTAATATTTCCGTTTTAATTGATGATAGAAATGTGTCAACATCTCTGCTGCAAACTGGTACATACATACCAGGTATTCAATTTGTTACAATTTAAGCACTGTTCCAGATTTTTTGAATTTCAATTTAACCACAAAAGTTGTACTAAATTACTCAATAAAAATACTCCAACTTAGGGCTGTCACGTTTTACCACAGAAAAGATCAAATCCCACTTGACATTATCACACATAAATGTAAAAACAAAATACAAAGACTTAAAGTTCATGCAAATTCTGCTCAAGTTCGGCAAGTGAGAAGTTTATGCATTTAAATGGGAGTTTTCCGCATTGTTCGATATTGGGTGTTTCAGGAAGTAAAATTGAGTTTCAAGAAAGAAATCGCAGAACCACCCTTCTAAGAGGATCAAAGAAATGCTAGAGCCAGACAAGAGACAGTTGAAAATATGGTGTTGACTGAGTCATTTCAGGTGGTTTCCCAAACGATCAGTAGAATGTGCCAAAAGGGCACAGAAAGAAATGGAGTTCTCTTACTTGAGAAGTGCATTTGGGATGGTGAGGGCATACAGCCAGAATTGCATACTAATCTCCAACACCATACAGATCTGACCTCGATGGCCTGAATAGAATCTTCCGCCTTCCCTTCCATGGTATAAGGGTAGATCTGTTTATTAAGGCGTACCTCAGGCACGAGCGTGCATTGCTTGTTTATATTTAAATAGCATGTTTTAACTGCACATGACTCAACAAATCGGTCAATAAACCTCAAAGGTTTTATTGGGCACAGAAATTCCAGATACCTCCATGCACTTAATTTATTCATATTTAAAATAGGGAAACCATTTTGGCTATAACTTCTGTACTGCATTATGCAACAAAAAAATATTTTTTGCGAAACTCCAGATTTTTCGTCCATCAAACAAAAAATCGACCGCAGAACACAGCGCAATTTACAGACAATATACACGCAGCAATACAGCCCTAGTTGCTGATGCTCTTAAAAACCTTACTATAATAACATTACATATGTCTTTATTTATGAGACGTTTCACTATTAGGGAACAGTTTTTCCCCATCTGTTACTGGATTTTGCACACTTCTTTATTAATAAGCTTTATAACCTTTAACAGGAGATCAAAGCTAGTGTATTAGCATTAATAGAGGGAATGATGCAAGAAAACATGCTTATACATCACCAGCCAAAAAAAAATAAATAAATAATAACAATAATAAAAAATCCCATTTCACCTATCCATTCTCTCCAATAGTTTGTGCAGTTCTTCCTTGAATTGTTCGAACTACCGACTTCCACAATAACGGATGGAGGCTTGTTCCAGCAATCAACTGCCCTTGGCTGAAGGCAAATTTCCGCACATATATTTTGCAACCGACCTTCCTCAATTTGAGTTTATGCCCCTCATTGCGCGCAGTCTGAGCAAGAGGAAGTCCCACCAACATTGAGTTTGCTCATTAAAAACCTTAAACACTTCAATCAGGTCATCTCAGGTCAGCATCTTCAGACGCTGAAGTCTAGGCACTTCAGCGTCTGAAGTGCCTAGACTTCAGACGCTGCAATCTGCAGAACCAAAACCTTTCTTGGTCAGAGCGCCTCGTTGTTCACCGCACCAATCTCATTACCCTTCTCTGTATCCGTTCCAACTGCTCTTCACCCTTCCTAGAGGGAAACTTCCAGCCCTGTATGCAGTACTCAAAGTATAGCCTGACCACTGCCTTATACAATAGGATAATCACCTCATCTCTGCTAGCAAAATTCCTGTATATCATTGAAAAAACCTGAATAGCTGTCCTGGCAGCCTGTTATACACTGCTCAGAGAATTTCATATCAGAATGCACAATTATTCCGAGGTCCGATTAATTTTCCTCTACTCTGAATGGAGTACCACACAGTTGATATGTTATTCTGGGCTTACTTCTATCTGTGTGCATTACTAAAACTATTATTTTTAGGCCACCCGAGTAATTAAATTCATCTGCCGTGCATTGTGTATTATGTCCGTAAATTGCGTGTGTTCTCTGGTCGATTTGCCTGTCTTGCTGGACGAAAAACCCAAGTTGCCGCTGGAAAACTTTGCTATCTACGCCTGAGACCGAATAACTCAGCCACGGAGTGAAAAAAAGCCGATTAAAGTTCCTCCAGTCATCGACGGGATTCAAACCCAGGCCTTTTCCACTCGGTGTGGGGAGGACGGTGACGATACCACTGTGCTACACGCGCAGACTATATACGCAGTACTGCGCTTTTCGTTCAGCAAACAGAAAATCGATCATAGAATACACGTAATTTATAGACAACACAAACAGAGCAATACGGCCTTAGTCGCTCGTTCTCTTAAAACCCTACCAAAACTTATTATAACAACAAAAAGATCTTGCTGCAGCAGCATTCCTTGATTACTATCGTTAACTACCCTATCAACCTTTGTATAATCTGAAAAATTACACATTAAGTCTAATATACCCTCATTAAATAATTAATAAGTAAAGAAAACAACAATGGGCCCAGCACCGAAACGACTCCACTAACATTGATCCATGAAGAGCAGTGTCCATTGAAAACCACTCTGTCTTCCCTCACTCATCCACACTTTATCCACAGCAGCAGCTTTCCTTAATGCCACTGTTCCAATTTGTACATCCATTTCTTATGTGCAACAGTATCAAAAGCTTTCTTGAAATCTAAGTATGTACTATCAAAATTATTTTTTGCATCCAGTTCCTTTGTCACTAATAATCAAATTTGTCAGACAAGATATCCCTTTAATAAACCCATGCTGTGACTGAAGCAAAACTGCACTCCTGTCTGGATGGTCATGCTGTGTGAGTCCATCTTTTTTTTCCAGGAACAGAAGTTGGGCTAACACGTCTGAAATTATTCATGTCATTCTTTAATTCCCCTTTGTGAATTGGGGATACATTCGCACATCCTAAGTCCGAAGGGACCTACCCTGAATCCAAAGTTGTTCACATAATTATGGCTACGGGTTTGCTTACTTCCTTGGCTGCTTCCAGTAATATAATTGGGTAGATCCCATCTATCCTAGGTGCCTTTCTTATGTTTAACTCCAACAATTTCTCTTCCACTTTTCTGTCAGTTATTACAAAATCATTTAGCTCTATGTTAAAGTATGATAAACTTCTGGCATCCACTTTCTTAAAGAATTCCTCGTGCGAATGTAGATGCAAAACACCCATTCAATTTGTTATCAACTTGCAACCAGAAACATGAAATGGACCAATGTGATTCAACCCATTCCTTCTACTGTTAATATAAGTAAAGATTTGCTTTTCTTGATTTTCTTTGCTGGAGACGTCTCAGAGTCTGCCTTGGCTTGCCTAACTTCCTTTGTGACTGGATTGAAGCTAGTTCATATCTACTATAGGCTTCTGTATCACTGATAATATACAGGGTGTCTCAAAAATATTGGTACAAACGTTTAGGGGTACAAACGTTTAGGGGAGGTAGGTAACATCTAAAGGAATGTGAATCGCGTAGGAACCCATAACCGGAAACATCACGGGAAAGTAGTAGCAGAGGCACAAGAAGCAGAAATGACACAAGACAGTAATTAGTGGCAAACATTTATTTGACATAATATTAACAATGGAGTACGAGATCGATGCATTTCATGATGTTACAACAGATGCTCGAAGGTTCCACCATGAGACGCGATGCATGCGTGATACCGACGCAGCATGGATTGGCGGACACGATCGAACACACCTGGAGTTTCTTTGATAGTAGCAGCAACGCAGAAGAGTCTCACCACGAGATCCATTTCCGTCTCCACAGGCGATTCATACACAATAAATTTGAGGGTCTCCCACAGAAAGAAATCAAGGCTCGATAAATCAGGTGAGCGTGGGGGCCAGGCAACGGGTCCACCACGGCCAATCCATCGACGCCCAAAACGCCTGTTCAAATGGTCACGAACACACCTTCCATAATGGGCAGGCGCCCCGTCATGTTGAAACCAAATGTTGCATCTCACATTTGCTGGAACATCGTCAAGTAACCTTGGTAGAACTTGTTCAAGAAAGATCCGATATTTAGCGGAGTTCATGCGGGATGGTAACAGGTATGGGCCGACTAAGCAGTCACCGACCATACCTGCACACACATTTATTGCGAAGCGATGTTGTGCCGCATGGGGACTTCCGCTTAGGTGAGAGAATTCCCACCCAACCTGTGGAGGATGCCTTCCCTTACATCCTCCATCGCTCTGTCTATACCTCCTTTCCTTTACCCTCTCCAGTACATCCCTGAACTCTATTATTTTATTTTATTTATTTATTTTTTTTTTACTTGGTCTCTTTCTAGGAACTCAGGTGACCTGGAGGAGACTAGCCAGATAATTATGGGCAGCCTGGCTACCTCCTAGTGGTGTGTGCGGGCAACGTGGGGTCCCATCAGGGGCCCTGCGGCCAAAAGCCAGGACACCCAACAGAACCCAGCATAATTCTTCATTTACAACACACAAAATTTTTCTGGCTTTCAGTGATACTGTTTGTCTCCACAGAGTATATATGGCGCAGATGTGGGAAACCACCGGAGGCGCCTTTCCCCCAACACTATGCACACTATGTGCCGCAGGGGGGCGCTCACCGTGTGGGTTGTCGTGAAATCGCACATGAGCATTGTGCTGATTGAATAAGCCTCATCCGTGAACAAAACATAGGCTGGAAAATTCAAATCTTGAACACTTTCTTGGAGAAACAACTGCGCAAAAGCCACACGTGCAGGATGATCTTGGGGGAGCAGTAACTGAACCCTTTGGAGATGAAAGGGGTGTAAGGAATCGTCGTGCCAGACACGCTGTACACTGCAACGAGACACTCCTAAGGCAGAGGCAACGGCACATGTGCTGGTAGTAGGATTATTCTGGACGGCATTGAACACTTTTTTTCATGGCAGGAGTTCGCGTCGAACGTGGTCTGCCCGCACTACTCCTTTTATCTCTAAATGACCCATAATCGCACAAATTTTGATGCACACGCGCAAGCAAACGGTGGTCCGGTACATGTCTGCCTGGGAAGCGTTCTCCATAAATTCGTTGAGCAGCTCATCCATTGCCCTCTGCTAATCCATACGCCAGCTCACAGTTCGTATATCGATGCATGCTCTTCGTGCGGTGACTACTGCTTGAACCAAAAATTTTCCCTCTCGCGAACTGATGAACAGCGCCGTGTACCGACTTACAGTGACGTTTCCGGTTATGGGTTCCTATGCGATTCACATTCCTTTAGATGTTACCTACCTCCTCTAAACGTTTGTACCCCTAAACGTTTTTGGGACACCTTGTATATGCATTCCATGCATTTGTCTTCTCTTCCACGTGTCTCAACAGCTCATCTGACATCGCCTTAAGTCGAAGCCTTGAACAGTAGTTCTTAATTGGCATGAAAAACCTAGTAGCTTCTAGGATTATTTCCCTAAATGCTTCTCATTCAGAATATGTTGTTGGTAACATCATTAGTTATTCCCACTGTATAGAATTTAAAATCCGTCTGAGATCACTGTAGTGCCCTTTACGAAAGCAAAAGCTCTTCCTTTTTACGCTTGATGGTAGTTACAACTTTAAGTGAATTCCACATCAATACACTGTGATCGCTGTCACCTAGTGGTTGTTTCGTCTGCAGGTTCTTAATTTATGAAGAATCACTGCCGATAACTAGATCAAGAGTATTGCACTTGCTTGTTGCCTCTCTAACATGCTACTCTAGAAAACAGTCATCGAATCAGTCCACAAAAGACTTACTATTGTGTGAGTGACCAACCCACAAATTTTAGTCAATATCTGGAATGTTAAAATTCCCCATTATAAGACATTTTGATTTATTGGACCACTATTTCTCTGTACAGTTGTTCGTTTTACACATCACAGTCATTTGGCTTATAAACACACTTCTACTCTAATTTTATTTTCTCATGTCTCACGAAGCTGACTCAACGTTGTACTGGACACCCATATAAACTGGATGCATTGTCTTAGATTTTGTGCTTGAAGAGCATAACCCCCTTCTCTTGCTGTGCTCGTGGGTAGCACAATTGGCAGAATCGCCATCCTCCCTACACCGGGTGGAAAACACCCGAGTTCGAGTCAAGTCGATGATATGAAGGATTTTTATGGGCTTTTTCACAATGTGTCTGAGTTAGTTGGTTAGCTGGTTTTTTTCTCCTGGAAACTCGGGTTTTTCGTCCACAAAGAGAAAATCGACCTCAGAGCACATGCAATTTACAGACAGTATACACGGAGCGATATGGCCTTAGTCGCTAATGCTCCTAAAACCCTAACATCATCAACAACAACCCCCCCCCCCACTACTAACTGAAAGATAGGAGACAGTAATCATAAATGGAAGTTACTCATGGATGAATGTAGCAGGCTACGTTTTTAAGGGAGCATTGTTGGGTTATTTCTGTTTCTTAACTTCCTTAATGAATTAATGAGCGAGTGCTGGTAAGTTTTTAAAGACCAGTAAGAGCAATTTTGCTTCAAAATGAGTTAAATCGCTTGAACAAATAATCTGAAAAATGACAATGGCCAATGAAGTTCAATGCTTCCAACTGTACTGTTTTGCACCTCGAGAAGGATGTAAAAAACAGAAATCCAACAGTTACTTACAAGGTGGAGGAGTGAAGTCAAATGCTTAGCGTTATGATTCAGTCAGACATGAACTTTTCCATGCAGTGTAAACATATATCTAGGAAGGCGTATGGTGTCCTGTTCATGATATATGGAACCTTGGCAAGCAGCGCAAAGGATGCCATCATCCCTTTGTATAAATAATGGTGGGATCACAATTATAATAGTATGTTCAATTGTGGAGGTTACATGCGAATAAAGACAGTGCTACTAGAAAAGATTTAAAAGAGAGCAACCAGCAAAGAAAGGGGTGCTAATCGTTTTCCATACGAAGAACGGCTTAGAAGGTACAGACCACAAAGATCGGTAACCAGACATCTTAGGGGGATATCTGATAGACGTATAAAAGGTCCTGAAAGAAATCCGTGAAATGAACAAGGTATATTTTTACTGACAGAAGAGAGAAGAGCCAGGAGGGGCAAAAATCCAAAAGCCCGCGGGAGTAACAGAAAGGTTGATCTCACGAAGTTTATATTAGGGCAGCATGTTGTTGAGTACTCGAATGAATTGCATGATCGAGGCAGTAGGTATGCGTGATAGAACTTCCTTTTCCCTTTTATTTGGAAAATGTCCTGCTTCCCTGCATCATTTAGCCATTACACAAATACTAGCTGTAACGATTTCAACCATTTTTATAGAGAAATTATGTTGTATCTAAATAATCATAGAAATATCACTATACTGCCAAAAGTAACCGGACATCCGGATATTTCGAAGACACTTTTGCCGATATTATATTTAATAACGTGTCGGCAAATCTTTGTCCGCCTTAATTATGCATGGTATCCTCATCGCTCAATCTCGAACCAATTTTTATCAATTCAGCTATGTGCCAGTGAATAAAAAATGCATAACAAAACATTATCCAACTAAATATACTTTGGACAAGCCTAGATATCAAGATCAGCTAAACCAGGGACACCAATAATCAAATTATTGCTGAATTGACCTTAAACATGGAACCAACTGCCACTCTTCATACAACTGTTTTGAATCTTATTAGGTTCTCATCAGTGGAGACAGGCAAAACTAAATGAACATTCTTACACATCCTTATGAAAGGCGCAAAACGTTTCAGTTCCGGGTAAACTCCATACTAGAATAAGAACAAAGACATTGTTCTTTTTATTTAAGTTAATGATTGGTTTTGCTTTATTTGGTATGCAATTTTTTTTTGGTCTTAGTTTGTCTCACTTTACCCCTATACTATTCTAGTATACAGTTTACTCAGAGTTGAAATGATTTGTGTCCTGAGTATTTGTAAGAATGTTAGTTCATTTTGTTTCTGTTTCGCCTGTCTCTTCACTGATGAGAGCCTAATAAGGTTTGAAAGAGTGGCACTTAGTTTCCGTATTTTAGACAAATAACCTGCAAATAGTCAACAATCAATAAACTGGTTACTTGGTGTCCATGATTTAGTGGATCTTGATCACCTAGACAGAGGGTGGTAATCAATGGGTGCTGCTCTTCGTGGACTAATGTTATTAGTGGAGTCCCACAGGGTTCGGTGTTGGGTCCACTGTTATTTTGTATATTTATCAATGATATTGATTAAGGTATATCAGGCTTAATGTCGAAGTTTGCAGATGATACAAAGGTTGGCAGGATTGTTAATGACAGTAATGGCAGTGTGCTACTGCAACAGGATCTAGAAAATTTGGACAGATGGGCTGAGAAGTGGCAACTGAAGTTTAACATTGACAAATGCAAAGTACTGCATATGGGTAGAAGTAACCCCAGAGAAACGTACCAACTGTGTGGTACTACTCTTAAGGTGGTAGAAAATGAAAAAGACCTGGAAGTAATTGTCCAGTCACACATGAAGCTTTCTGAGCAATGCAGACAGGCTGCCAGGGCAGGTCATGCGGTTTTGTCAATGATATACAGTAATTTTGCTAGTAGGGAAAAGGAGGTGATTGTCCCTCTGTATAAGGCAATGGTCAGGCCGTGTCTTGAGTACTGAGTACAGGTCTGGAGGCCTCATTTTAGGAAGGATGTAGATTTGCTTGAGCATGTACAGAGAAGGGCAACAAGATTGGTGAGGGGAATGAAAGGATCCTCTTACCAATAGAGGCTTAAATTCTGCAAATTTCAGCGGCTGGAGACTAGGCACCTGAGAGGTGATCTGATTGAGGTGTATAAGGCCTTGAATGGGTTCAGCACGCTGAATGCTGATGGGATTCTTCCTCTTTCTCAGATTACGAACCTAAGGGAGCATCCCTCTCCCTCCATACTTCTCCTTCAACCCATGCACGGTACTAAGTACTATAGGTTTTGATACCTTTCGTGTTTGGGGTTTTCATAAAAAAAAAAATAAATAAATTCAAATTGAGGAAACACAAATGTGGAATAGATGTGCGGAAATTTGCCTTTAGCCAGCGGGTGGTTAATTGCTGGAACAAACTTCCATCTGTCATCGTGGAAGTTGATAGGTTAAATAAATTTAAGGAGGAACTGGACAAACATTTAGAGGGAATTGTTCTGTAAATTTTTTTTTTGGCTGATGCTGCATAAGCTCATAACACTTGCTTTCTTGCATCACCTGCCACCACTACTACTACTACTATAACGCAACAACCCATTGCACTGCAGCTGTGATATGTTTTTGGAAAGTGAGGACATTGTTCGTATGTATTGGCCTGCCCGTTCCACCAATCTAAATTCAATCGAACACACATGGGACGCTCTGGGGAGATGCCTAGCGGTACGTCCACACCCACCAGAAAATGTTCACTAGCTGAAGATGGCGCTGACAGAGGAATGGACGATGTTACCACAAGAACCGGCAAGTGAGGATGCAACTCTGTTTGGTGTACCTCCCTCCTGGCCACACCGAAGAAACACGGATTGAACTTCAGACCTGGCTAGTTGTTAGCCTAGCCCCTGCTCAACAAACAGTTGTGGGAGGAGACTTCAATATTGTCCCAAGACATGTTATAGCTCTGCAAGACTTAACATTAACATTGAACTCTCTGGACCTCAGAAGACATATCACACCGCCATCGAGAGCAGGTCAAGCTTTAGACCTTGTTTTCCAGAACTTTCCTAACTCTAACAACCTGCCTAACTCGTTAGCATTTTCTTCCGATCACTCACCTATTACCTGTGACTTCTCTTTATCAACGGTATCAGGAACTCAAGTTATAAATTATAATTCAGATACCCACTCTCAACTAATTGTGTACATTGTGGATCTCCTCCTTAACATCTTCCGGAAGATTCTAAAGATAGGCGCCATAACTGAACTCTGGAAATCTTATGTCAAACCAGACCCTAAAATTAGAAACCCCAAGACTGCTAAAGACTTCTGTCCAATTGCCATAGGATGCACTTTATTAAAAGCTTTTGAAAAACTAATACATCCAGTAATTATCCAGCACTGTTTTTCTCACCGACCACCTTACCTCCACACAGTCCTACGCCACAGGTCCATGACCTGAAATCATCTCGATACTCTCTTCAGAGCTCAAAAGGCCCAGAGCTCAAATGGACATTATTTTTTTTATATTAAATCTATTTATGATACTGTGTCAATCCCTACCCTTTTATACATCCTAAAAGAATATTTCAAGGCATCAAACCAAATAGTCAGCATTCTGGAGTCTTTACTACATCGGAGAGAGCTAATTATAGAAAATGGATCTGACCAAAAAACTATTTATGCAACGAGAGGGGTGCTTTAGGGTGGGGTGATGTTGACCACCCTCTTTGCAATTCTTCTTGAACCATTCCTTGCTGCACATCCAAATTTCTGCTCCTTCGCCGATGATTTAAATTTTTTTATTATTTCAAAAGATCCCAAACAGATTCAAGAAATTAATAATCAAACCTCCAATCAAATTCAACAATTAATAGATTATTTACAGCTAGCTGGACTCCAACTAAACAATGCGAAGTCAGCCCACATGACAATTACGAAGAGGAAGTTCAGGAATGACATCCGAGTTGTAGTTAATGGCGAGACGATTCCAAAAGTATCATAGCATACTGACCTAGGGTTAACGTGGGACGAAGATTTAAATTTCAAATATCACTTCCTGAAGACAAAGAAGAAGACCTATGCTGCATTCTAGGCTATCCGCCAAGAGCTCGTAGGCTGCCACAACATCAATCTGCTTTGTCAATACATTGATCGGTGTCTCACTCCTATACCTTTATATGCATCTGAAATCTGGTCCTCAGCACCTGCCTCTCTGCATAACAGATTCTTGGCGATGGAATACTGGATTCTGTGGTGGCCGAACCGTTTGGGAGGGAACCCGTTCACCATCTCCAAATCTATTCTTCTAGTCAATCTAGGCATGACCCCCTGGAAAGTCATTGTTCTCAAAAAAATCTGTCCACATTCTCTAAGTTGCTGACCCGTCAGATTGATGCCCCATCGATAGAGGATATTATCTCACTTCCCAAAGCAAGCAAGCAATAGAAACCACCAGAGTGGGCAACGTTCCCTTAGGATGAAGCTCACTATCCTGGACTCCCTGAAAGGAATGTTCCCGTGTAACATGATTCAACACTTCAACACCTTCTCCATAGATCCAAATAAGTTTGGAAAAAATAGAAGTAAAGAAGCCAAATTATCGAGAAATATTGACCAAATCACCAGAATTACTATAAAATGCGAGCTTTATTTATATGAGGAATGTAAATAATTTAATGCAAAAATATAAAGCAAAGCAAATTGTAATGATAGAAAAAAATATGTAGGACAACCTGTAGTAATTACAATATTAATTTAATATCAATTTTATTTTAAAGTTACTGCTATTAAGTGGATGTAATTTTCTAAACAAGTTCATTATTTTAAACATCAAAAATTTGTATAAAATTTTACGCTGTATTTAAAAAAAATATATATTTGTACACCCTCCTAGCCCACCTGCTGTTCAGGGGGTGAACCTAAGGTTAATAAACAGATGATAATAATAACTTATCAACAACATTGTTGTTCTAAGTATGGACAGGCGGTGCAAAGCCTGTATCGATATTAGGGGTGGCCATATCTCCTAATGAGGACCATCTCTTCCCTTTGTTCCATCTTTGGCAGTGATACATCTGTATCATGGCAGCCAGTGCTATGTTGCCATTTTTGAATAAAGTCCCTCTGTACCGTTTTGTTTCCTTCATCGTTTCTGTACCTCAAGAGGTTCCTTTGGTATGCTTTTCCCATATCTAGGCCACTGCTATGAGAAGCTACAGGTGATAACCTGACTGGTCGTTAAATTTTTCATACCAGTGTATAATAATAATAATAATAATTAGAAAATGGGATATTTTTTCCTTTTACCAGCTAGCTGTACCCGTTGCGAAAATTTTGCAATTGGTACCAGAGTTTTTCTCTGGCTTTCCTAAAGAAATGTAGTACCCATGTAGTATCAATATACACGTGTAGTTGTATTCAGGATCGTTCTGAAAGACCGATCTTGAATACATGTGCAGAAACACGAAAAGGCGTATTTCTACTTTGCTGCAAGGTACGTTCAACAGGACCCTCAGAGAAGCATTGCGGCAGACACGTCATCCACGTTCTGATTGTGACATACTTCTAAATGCTTAAATTACTTACCTTAAATATCCTCAAAACAAAAAACAAATAAACTCGAAGTTGATAACGATAAAATTATGATTTCTGAACGTATGAAATTAACGAATGGCAATAAGTGTATGATCTCGCGTGCACAACGTGGGTCCATATAGTGAGCAGTGCAATGGAATCCTAACGATTAGTTATTTCTTTTAAGGTAGGCAATTTCGCAATTGGTAGCAGAGTTTTATTATTATTTTTTTTTTTTCGAACAAAGGACACGATTGTGCAAACTGTTAAATAGTTAAAGTACATATTGTTAATCAGAAAAAAATGCCTTACCAACTTAGACGACTGTTTGTTTGCAGTAACATCAAAGGCGGATATTGTTGGGATATAAGAGACATGGGGTCACACAGATATAAGGAATACAGAATTGGAATTTGGAGAGTACATTATGTACAGAAAGGATAGGCAGCATAGGAAGTAAGGAGGGGTAATGGCAGTTAAGAAACATAAAATATAAGGCAGTGCATCCAGTTGACACGGGTGGACAATTAATTGTTGTAGCTGCGTTTTAGGAGCATCAGCAAATAAGACCAAATTGCTCCGTGTATACAATCTGTGTTCTGTGATCGATGTAGTATTATTATTATTATTATTAATATCCATATGATGCAAGGAAGCCTGAGGCTTATGCTGCACCAGGAAAAAAAAAAAAAAAAAAAGTTCCCGAGTAACCCTGAGAGAGATAGAGAGAGAGAGAGAGAGAGAGAGAGAGAGAGAGAGAGAGAGAGAGAGAGAGAGAGAGAGTAAAAAGTAGAAGGGAATCACCAAGAAAGAGAAGAATGATGATATCCAGCTCAGGACCCTGGGTGTGCCAAGCCCATACTCACCAGATGTGAGCCCCCGGGGTTCCTGTTATGCTGGACGAAGAACCCGAGTTTCAGGGAGAAAAAAAAAATCAATGCTACCCTCAACTGAGAACGACTAACTCAATCAAATCGCGAAAAAGGTCCATAAGATTTCCTCACGTCACAGTGAGGAAGTCTTTTTCACCCAGTGTGGGGAGGACGGCGATCCAGCTAACTGTGCTACCAACCAGGGCAGTGCACTGTTGAGTCGGTTTGGTGTGACATAAGCACTGGGAAAGCAAAATTGAGAGCAGGAGTGTGTTATAAGCCTAATGATTCTGATGAGTACAACGAACAACTCTACAGAGGAACAGAGTGGTCCAGAAAATCAGAATGTCTTAAAATGAGGGATTTTAACTTTCCAGATATTGACTGGAACTTGTGGGTTGGTAACTCACTCTAGCAAAACTATTGTGGATTTATTGGATGATTGTTTTCTACAGCAGCATGTACAAGAGGCAACCAGAGGAAGTAATACTCTTCGTCTGATTATTAGCAGTGATGATTTATGCATTAAGAATCTGCAGATAAAGTAACCACTAGTAGGGTCCTCGCGTGGGGTCTATTTAACTTCCACCCGTTTTATTTAAATTATACATTAAAAAATAATAATAATAATTTTTAGGTTTTTTCTGACTTGAAAACACCAAGATTATATATGTTACTTTAATTTCCTTATTAAAAAAATATCGAATTTTATCCGGCTAAATCAAAGCATTAAAGCAAAATTAGAGTTTTCTGGAAGCCAGAAAACTGTCTAATTTTAGACAGTAATTTTACAACTATCACGCCACGTGGGCATGATAGTTGTAAGAGAAGTCAAGACCAAACAAAAATTTCATGTCTCATAATTCATAATACTGTACAGTATATCAAAATGGAAACAGAAAATACTGTATAAACAGTTTAGAAAATATTGGTGGAGAAGGTACACGGGAGTATTTAATTTTTAAAAGCAAATTTTAAAAATAACAAAATTTTTAAAAAGTAGCATCTCTCAGACACCATCCTAGTAAACAAAGTTTAATTACAGCAATAACGTTTTTAAAAAAAAAAATACTGCTTCGACTCTGAAAATACAATTATTTCCCTCTCCAATTACGATATCTGTTAAGCATATTTCAATTTTTACGCAAATAAGAATGAACTTACTTTATTGCATTAAGGAATTATTTTAATTTCAAAAATAATTACGTAATGGTTTTTTTACCGCCAGGTGGTGGTAGTTGTCCCTTCCAGGTACGTATTATAAAGCCAAAACGACATATTTTAGATACAAATCAAATCAGGTATGTAAGTTATATAAAAGCACATAAACAACGTTTAAATTTATCACAAATTATTGAGGAGTTAAGCAGATTGAGGGGATATCGCGGCAACAATTTATTATCATTATTCAAATGAATTATGTTTATATTCGTAAAATGGAAGTGATTATTTCCTGTTTGCTGACAAATACTTCAGTAAATGTTTCTCTTCTGCCGGAAGTTAAAATTTCTCTAATACGAGAATAAACGGAAGTTTATTCTTTATATTAATGTTAGATACTGTTGATAATTCAGCAATCAGTATTATCAACGAATATCTGAATAACAAGTGAGCAAAAACAAACTAATAATCAATCAAATATCTCGTGTCTAATAGAAAATAAATCGAATATTTAAATGAGACCGTCCCCTCATTAACATAACTCACATTCTTCGATAGTTTTGAGTGCATAATTTTGAGCATATACTACATTTTGAGAATATACTACACGTATATTCTTAATCTATCAGTATTCTGATATTCAAGGTTAGTCTACAAATGCCACTGGCGATATACTTAACTGAATATGATTTTATAGTGTGTGTGTGGGGGGGAAGTCTTATTCATCCGCATTACGTAATAAAACCAATACTACACACACTAACCTTTTAAATATAAAATGTTCCTTGCGAGAAAGACATACGTAATTCGAGTCAGTTACTAATACTTACACCTCCCTGCGGTAAGTGACCTGCAATTTCGTCCTTTGACCAATATCCCTTCTTCAGAAATATCCGCAAGTATTTCTTTCCGGTTTCTCAGACAACCTTCAGAATTTCTGTGGTAACTTCGAGAAAACACCAGCTGTCAGCAGTTGACTTCCTTGTACGTCCCTAATAGGAGAGGGGCTGTCTATAACTTACGTCATCGTTGCTCCTCACGGCCTTGACATCGACTACCTGGTACAGTATACCGATTAAGGTAATTATAACAGCAGGTGCAAGTGCTATTGTCAAGACGACAGTACCAGGAAATAATAACAATTTGTGGCGCATGGCTCCACCTAGTGCCTTAAATTGGTATTAATTTCTAAAATTGGAAAATAAATGCGCAGTTGGATTTGTTTTTGTGTCTAAATAGTTTGTAAGTTGATATGCGATAAGAAATGAAAACCGATAAACACATTTCGCATTTATTGCCTGAATTTCTCTTCTGATGGTTTATTACGTCCCTGCAGCCATTCTGATCATAAAATTTTGTTAACATTAGTTGACGTTGATTGGCAAATATATATTTGATTTCTGAGAATTAGTTCCACTTTCATTCACTAGGTGGCACGTCAACTATATCAGATATGTCAATGGAAAAATCGATTTTGGTGTTATCTATCCACCAGCTAATGATCAATTTGAAATAATAGTGTAGATCATATTATTGCATCTTAATTTTCTTATAAAATGGCGTTTTGGTACCTTAAAGATAAATATCACTCCCTATTTATTAATTATATTGTTGATAATTAAGCTAACAGGTCTGTGTTGCCATGGAAATGGCAATTTTCTAAATTTATTATAAGGAAAATATCCGTGAAAATGAGGAAAACGTAGTTTCCCTTACACCAGTGGTGTCCAACCTTTTCCTGTATAGGGGCCATATTCAAAGTTAGATTTGTTTCGGGGGCCGCATTGAGTGATTCGAGAAAAATTAGTATGTTCCTTTTTCCATATCTAAAAGGAAGTTTTAGTTTTCATGTTAACTTTTTTTTTTGTTTTCAGGCTATATATAAAAAATGCAAATTCCCAACGCTTTTTTTTGTGCAACAAATGTATGTTAGTGATATATTTTTTTATATTTTATTAAAATTATAAAAATATGATTTATTTTTTTAAAATACCTTTTGCTTTTAAATGTTCACTTTAGAAAATTTAAAACCTCAAAAGGATCACTTCACAGCTTTTTAATATGAAGTTGAATAAATAAATATAATGATACATCTAAAATTGAAAATATTCGAAAATTTTATTGAGTTTAATGAGGTAATTGAGGCTGAATATTTTTAGATAATTATTCAAAATTCGGTTGAAAATTTGATTTGTGACTACAATTCTCAATACAAAATGAAGATGCTCATCTGTTATTCTGTTTCTTTTTAAATATTTATTTGATATCATGCATGAAAAAAATTGCTCCCAATATGTTGACCCAAACAAAGTAGCCATTTTCATGGCATTTTCTTTTATTAACGGAAAATCTTCAGATGGGAGAGCCTTGAAGAATTCAAGTAGTTTATTTTCGCAGTCTATATACTTATTCTTGAACCATGGCTTGAAGATCAATAATTTTAAGTTCCAGTTGGGATTATAGTTTTCAGCCATAGAAGTAAATGGATTCTCAAACGAGCTTATGGTTAAAGAAACATTGCAGGATCATCTAGGCAAGATTGTAGTAATAATTCAGACACAGCATGGGTTTGTTAAGGGGAAGTCTTGTCTGGATACTATGATGTGGTTACATCATCGAAGTTACATCAAAAAATGTAACTTCGATATCATATTCTTTGATTTCAGGAAAACTTTTGATACTGCTGCAAATGTAAGACTGCTATACAATTGTAACATTATGGCATTAAGAACAAATTGCTACAGTGGATGAAAGGGTGGTTGAGTGGGAGACGACAGAGAGTGGTAATCGATGGACCTTTCTCTTCATGGACTAATGTTATTAGTGGAGCCACTCAAGGTTCGGCGTTGAGCCCATTGTTGTTTTGTATATTTATCAATGATATTGACGAAGGTATATCAGACTTAATGTCCAAGTTTGCAGATGATACAAAGGTTTGCAGGGTTATTAATGACAGTATGCCACTGCAACAGGATCTATAAAAGCTAGGCAGATGTGCTGAGAAGTGGCAATTGAAGTTTAACATTGACAAATGCAAATTACTGCATATGGGTAGAAGTAAACCAATAGAAACGTACCAACTGTGCGGTAGTACACTCAGGGTGGTAGAGAATGAAGAAGACCTGGGGGTAATTGTGCAGTCGGATATGAAGTTTTCTGAGCAGTGCAGACAGGCTGCCAGAGCAGATCATGAGGTCTTGTCAATGATATACAGTAATTTTGCTAGTAGGAATAAGGAGGTGCTTATCCCTTTGTATAAGACAATGGTCAAGCTGCGCCTTGAGTAATGCGTACAGGTCTGAAGGCCTCATTATAGGAAGGATGTAGAGTTGCTAGAACGAGTACAGAGAAGGGCAACATGATTAGCGAGCGGAACGAAGGGATCCTCTTACCAAGAAAGTCTTAAGTTCTGCAAGTTGCAGCGTCTGGAGACTAGGCACGTGCGAAGTGATCTGATTGGCGGTGTATAAGGCCTTGAATGGGTTGAACAAGCTGAATGCTGATGGGATTCTTCCTATTGCTCAGATTACAAATCTGAGGGGACATAAATCAAATTGAAGAAAGACAGTTGTAGAATAGATGCGCGGAAATTTGCCTTTAGCCAGCGGGTAGTTGATTGCTGGAACAAACTTCCCTCTATCGTTGTGGAAGTTGATAGCTTTAATGAATTCAAGGAAGAACTGGACAAACCTTTAGAGCAAATGGATGTGTGAAATGGTATTTTATTTTCATTATTATTTTTTTTTTTGGCTGATGCTGTATAAGTTTGCTTTCTTACATCAGCAATTACTTACATCATCACAATTGCTCATTGAGCAATTGTGCAGAGAAATAGAGTGTGCCAGTAAATTAGAGTGTCTTATAATGGGGGATTTTAATTTCCCGGATATTGACTGGAATTTGTGGTTGGGCACTCACACACTAGCAAGGTTTCTACAGCAGCATGTTCGGGAGGCAACTAGAGGGAGTAATACTTTTGATCTGATTATCAGTAGTGATTCTTCATGCATTAATAATCTGAAGATAAAGGAACCACTGGGTGGCAGTGATCACAGTGTGCTGAAGTCGGATTTACTCAAAGAGGTAACGACCATCAAGGGTAAAGGGAAGGGTTTTTGCTTTCGTAAAGATGACTACGGTGGTCTGAGACAGTATTTAAATTCTATACGGTGGAACCAACTGATGATGTTACCAACAGCAAATTCAAAATGGGAAGCATTCAAAGAATTAATTTTGGAAGCCACTAGGCTTTTCATACCAACTAAGAAATATTGTTCAAGTTTAGGCCTAATTGGATGTCAGACGAACTAATTACACATGTGACAGAGAAGAAAAATTTATGGCATACATATAAATTATAGCCTATGATAGATATAAGCTGGTCAGTAACCAGGTTAGGCAGGCGAATGCAGATTACGAGAAATCTTTGGAAAAGGATACAAAGAAAAAAAACAACAAAGAGTTCTTTACTTATGTAAACTCTAGAAGGAAAGGTATGAATCAGTTTGGTCCACTTGATATCGATGGGTCAACTGTTGATGATCCTGCTCAGTTAGCTAACAAACTGAATGATTATTTTGCATCGACATTCACACATGAGGAGTTATTCAGTGAGGGGAATGCCAGAGGTGTATTCAACTCTGGCAGTAAGCTAGATAATTTTGTAATAACTGAGAGTAAAGTGGAGGAGAAATGGTTGAAGATAGACACAAGAAAGGCACCTGGGTTGGATGGGATCTATCTAGTTATATTAAAGGAGGCAACAAAGGAAGTAAGCAAACCCTTAGCCATAATTATGAGAGCTTCCCTGGACTCAGAGGAGGTACTCATGGACTAGAGATGTGCAAATGTGACCCCCAATTCACAAAAGAGGATCAAAGGGAGAGCAGGACATTACAGACCTGTTAGTTTATCTTCTGTTCCAGAGAAATTAATGGAGGCACTGGTTAAAGAAGCATTGCAGGATCATCTACACAAGACTTCAGTTATAGCTCGGACACAGCATGGGTTTGTTAAGGGGAAGTCTTGTCTGACTAATTTGATTGGATACTATGATGTACTCACAAAGGAACTGGATGCAAAGAATAACTTTGATATATATTTGGATCTTAGAAAAGCCTTTGATACTGTTGCACATGGAAGACTGCTGCACAAATTGGAGCAGTGTGGCATTGGAGGCAAATTGCTGCTATGGATAAAGGGGTGGTTGAGGGAGAGAAGACAGAGAGTGGTAATCACTGGACACTGCTCTTCGTGGACTAACGTTATTAGTGGAGTCCCTCAGGGTTCAATGTTGGATCCATTGTTATTTTCTGTATTTATAAATGATATTGATGATGGTATATCAGACTTAATATCCAAGTTTGCAGACGATACGAAGGTTGGCAGGGTTTTTAATGACACTAATGACAGTACTGTACATTGCTGCAACAGGATCTAGAAATGTTGAGCAGCTGGGCTGAGAGGTGGAAAATGAATTTTAACATTGACAAATGTAAAGTACTACATATGGGAAGCGGTAAACCCAGAGTAACGTATCAACTCTGTAGTACCACACTGACAGTGGTAGAAAATGAAAAGGACCTGGGTGTAATTGTGCAGGCAGATATGAAATTTTCTGAGCAGTGCAAACGGTCTGCAAGAGTGGTTCATAGTGTCTTGTCAATGATATATAGGAATTTTTCTAGCAGGGATAAGGAGGTGATTATCTCCTTGTATAAGTCAATGGTCAGGCCACACTTTGAATACTGTATACAGGTCTGGAGGCCTCATTTTAAGAAGAATGTAGAGCTGTTGGAACGAGTACAGAGAAGGGCAACAAGATTAGTGAATGGAACAAAGGGTTGCTCTTACAAAGAAAGGCTTAAATTTTGCAAATTACAGTGTCTGGAGACTAGACACTTGCGAGGTGATCTGATTGAAGTGTATAAGGCCTTGAATTGTTTGAGCAAGCTCAATGCTGATGGGATTCTTCCTCTTGCTCAGAATAATCGCCTGAGAGGGCATAAATTCAAATTGAGGAAATACGGTTGTAGGATAGATGTGCGGAAGTTTGCCTTTAGCCAGCGGGTGGTTGATTGCTGGAACAAACTTCCATCTGTTGTTGTAGAAGTTGATAGCCTAAATAGATTCATGGCAGAACTTTACAAATATTTGGAGCAAGTGGATGGGTAAAATGAGGGTGCTTTTTTTTTTTTTTATTTGGCTGATGCCATATGAGCTTGCTTTCTTGCATCATGTGCCTTTGCTAATGCTAGTCATAATGCTGTTTTTTTTTCTTTCCTCCATCGACTTTTTTTAAGGATGGTGTTTTAAATTCAATGCAAATCAATAATAATTCAGCGCAATGAACAAGCGAATTTCGCAATATGAAAAGATTGATACGTGCATAACTGTACTTAGCCTACTGGTCTGCATTAGACTACATGGGCACGTGGACACCACTAGGGCCTACACTGTTCACATGTTATATTTTTGCTCACCAGATGGCGCCATATATGTGATATTAAAATCGTCCCACTAGTCGTTTCAGTGGAGCAAATCATTTTTTGGTTCTCCCTTGTTTCTGAAACAAAATATGCAATTGTCAAGCAGGAACAAATTTAAGCCAAAAGAATAGCCAATTGTCTTGGGAAGGAAGGGGCCATCGCGTTCCCAGCACCAGTTTTCTTTCATTAATTATATATTTTATTTGTGGCTCGAATACGAATATTTTGTCCAAGTTGCTGTTGTAATCATTGATAAAATAGAGCATCAAAGATTTTATTTTCTCTCCACCCGGAGATATCAAATTGGCCCTCCCCATGTTCTTTAACGACCATACTGAACCAACTGTCGGGTACTCTGAATTTCTGGGAACTCTGCGGTGGAAGATCTAATGGTATTTGTACTTTCGCAACTTCAAGATTACCACTGTAGGCAGGACAGAGTCAAGCCATCGGCACACGTGGATGAGCAAAGTCCACCGAATCCTTGGAAGCCTTGATGCGCCCCAATTCTCACTGGTGGTATCACGGCTCCCAAGAATTCTAAGCAAAAATCGCTTTTTTTTGGACCATGGTAACATCACTAACCTGTCATCAGCATCATTCACGAAAGGTCAACTGACTTATGTTTCCCTCATACACCTACTCTACTATTTGCATGGTACAAAAGGCAACATGATCGAAGACAACAGAAATTTTTTGTATTACTCACAGTAATACCCCTGCCCAAAGTGCTCTTGTTTATTGTGGTGTTGAATCAATTGAAGGACAGATGGTATATTGTTTGTATCTGTTGTTATAACCAACAATGATTTAACAGGCTATATTGTACCATTTAGATGATTTGTGATTACTTGATGACCTGCATAACGGAGTCCCATTATGCAAGTCATCAAGGAACGACGAGGCATCTGAAATATTGTGTTTACGCTGCATCTGCCAAGTTTGTGGGCAATAATTATATGAAAACAATATTTCTCTTAATATTTTGGTAAGATAGTGTATATGATAACACTTCCTTTCATTCTTTTGATAACGATGCATATGTGACAACGATAGCGTTCTTAATCTTTTAGTAAGAATGCATATATGGAAACAATATTGTTTTAATCTTTTGGCAAGGATGCATACATGACAACAATATTGCTCTTAATCTTTGGTGAAATAGTTGTATGAAAACAATATTGATCTTATATTTTGGTAAGATAGTATATATGACAACAATATTACTTTCTTCTTTTGATAAGAAAAGACTGAAAGTAATATGTAATAACGATAGTGTTCTTAATCTTTTGGTACGAATGCATATATGACAACAATGCTGCCTTTGATCTTTTGGTAAGAATGCATATATGACAACAATATTGCACTTAATCTTTCGGTAAGATGGCTACATGGAAACACTATTGCTCTTAATATTTTAGTAAGATAGTTTATATGACAACAATATTCTTTTCACTGTTTTGTTAATTATGCATATGTAACAACGATAGTGTTCTTAATCTTTTGGGAAGAATGCATATATGGCAACAATCTTTGTTTCGAATGCATATATGTCAACAATATTTTTGACTTTGTAATCAACAATATTGCAGTCTTTTGGCAAGAATGCATATATAGCAACAATATTGTTTTAATCTTTTGGTAGGGATGCATATATCGAAATAACATTGCTTGTAATCTTTTGGTAAGAATGGATATATGACAATAATATAGCTTGTAATGTTTTGGTAAGAATGCATATATGGCAACAATATTGTTTTAATCTTTAGGTAGGGATGCATATATGTCAACAATATTGCTTGCAGTCTTTTGGTAAATACTCATATATGGAAATAACATTGCTTGTAGTCTTTTGGTAAAAATACAGATATGGAAATAGTATTGCTTGTTATCGTTTGGTAAGAATGGATAGATTACAACAGGATAGGTTAGTAAGATAGTATATATGACAACAATATTCTTTTCACTATTTTGTTAATTATGCATATGTAACAAAGATAGTGTTCTTAATCTTTTGGGAAGAATGCATATATAGCAACAATATTGTTTTAATTTTTTGGAAAGGATGCATATATGTCAATAATATTGCTTGCAGTCCTTTGGTAAATACTGATATATGGAAATAACATTGCTTGTAGTCTTTTGGTAAAAATGCATATGACAATATATGACAATATTGCTTGTAATCTTTTGGTAAAAATGCATGTATGGTAACAATATTGTTTTAAGCTTTTTGTAGGGATGATATACAGGCGAAACCTCTTATAGCTACCCTCATTTTAACCTCCCACACGTTATAACGTCCTATATGGTTGGTCCCGGCCAAATGGTCATTAATCTAATACTATTTTATGAACAATCGATATAATACCCTTCTGATATAACGACCGTTTTTTCTCATTACCCTGGGGATCGTTATATAGAGCTTCGACTGCATGTTAACAATATTGCTTGTAGTCTTTTGGTAAAATTGCATATATGGAAATAATACTGCTTGTTATCTTGTGGTAAGAATGGATATATGACAATAAAATTGCTTGTAATATTTTGGTAAAAATGCATACATGGCAACAATATTGCTTGTAATCTTTTTGGTAAGAATGGAGAGATGACAACAACATTGTATGTAATCTTTTGGTAAAAATGTATATATGGCAACGATATTGTTTTCATATTTTGGTAGGGATGCATAGACAGTCGAAGCTTTTATAGCGACCCTCTTTTTAACGTTCCACACGTTATAACGTCCTATGTGGTTGGTCCGTGAAATTTTCTCATTAACGTAATGTTATTTTATGAACAATCGACATAACGCCCTTCCTATATAACGACCAGTTTTCTAATTCACTGAGGGATAGTTATATAGAGCTTCGACTGTATGTCAACAATATTGCTTGCAGTGTTTGGAAAATATGCATTTATGAAAATAACATTGCTTGTAGTCTTTTGGTAAAGATTTATATATGGAAATACTGCTTGTAATCTTTTGGTAAAAATGCATATGTGGCAGCAATCTTGTTTTAATCTTTTGGACTGTATACTTATAGAGTCGAAACTTTTTATAGCAACCCTGTTTTTAACGTCCCACCCGTTATAACGTCCTATGTGGTTGGTCCCGGCGAATTTGTAATTAACCTAACGCTATTTTATGAACACTCTATATAACGCCCTTCTGATATAACGACCGTTCTTCTAATTCCCCTGGGGTGTTTATATATGGGGCTTCGACTGTATGTCAACAATATTGCTTGTAGTCGTTTGGTAAAAATGCCGGACGAAAAAACGCCTGTGACCGACTAACTCAGCCACAGAATGGAAAAAGCCCATTAAAGTTCCTCGCGTCATCGACAGGATTCGAACTCGGGCCTTTTCTCCACGGTGTAGGGAGGACGGTGACAATACCACCGTGCTACACGCGCGGACAATCTTTTGGTAAAAATGGATACATGACAATAAGATTGCTTTTTTAATCTTTTGGTAAAGGAGTATATATGACAACAAGAACGTGAAAAACAAATCATAGCGGAAAAGTAATTTACGAAAAATCCTGAAAGCATGCGAGTAGTTGACACCAGGCAGCGCTAATGATTTATTTGAACGCGTAATCTTACTTACCCACTCTAAACTCATTTTGTTGTTGCGTCCATTAACGAGGTAAATAAACTGCTCGGACGGATGCCTCCGTGCATCTCGCGCTCTGCCGTGGAAACCGCGGTTAGGTGAACGACCAGCGTGATTGCGTCGTCTCCATGGTAATGCGCGCAATATTTTCATAGCTTTAAAAGTGCGCGCGGGCTTTCGGGAATTTCTCATCAACATTACAGTCGCTTATTTGCCGCCAGAAAATAATTACCGCCTTCCCGACCCGACTATGAACCGAGTGGCACCGTCAAAATCGGCAGAATGACTCATCGACGAAACTATTTCTACAATCTGGCACCAGATGGCGCCACTACACTTAGGGGGTGGAAAGACGGCTCCGCGCTGATTTATGCACGCCGAAAGTAATGTGCGAAGCGATTTCGCGGCTAAAAACGCGTTTATAATTTAAACGGCGCGTTTAGGTGTATCGTAGCTCGTGGAAATTACGTTTCCAATTAATTTTAACGCAATTTTAGTCGCTCGAGGAGCGAACGCAGTTGGTCCGATTTATCACGCCGGTTTTCGTTCCCGCAATTAGCGGCCGCTTTTATTCCCGTAAAAGCCGACTGTTTGCCGTATAAATGTAAATGTATCCATGGCAACTAGAAATCGCCGCGATCATTCGTACCCCTTCGATCGCGCGAAAAGTAAACGAAGTTGACCAAACGGAAGCCTCCTGTAGATGGCGTTGCAAGCGGGCTCTTTGGCTTAGCCGTGCGAGCGTTGTTTCGGAGGCAGCTGCGTCTTTCGCGGACTTGGAATCGTCGGAGGAATGCGAGTCTTTCCCGTGCAGGAGGAGTTACATCGTCTGGTCTGTGTCGCGAGTTTTTAGGGGTCGTCCACATGGGGAAGAAGAACAGCAAGCTGAAAACCGAGGTCGTCACCCGCCTGGCCAAAGAGACTTACTGTGAGTAGCCAATTTTTTGTTTTCTTGTCTGTCGCACGCGCTTACAAAACACCCCACAGATCGGGCGAATGTCACATCCCCTTTCGTGGACAGAGCGAGTCCGAGTCTGCGGACACGTTTCAGTAAAAACAGCGACCTCGTGCGAAACCATTTTGCGCAACCATTGTTTCACATTAGACACGCCGGTGTGGCGCACCCACCCACCCACCCTCCCACACGCGTCACGATGACGGCAGGTGGAAGGGCCGGCACTGTGATCGTTGCGAAGGTAATAAGTGGCTGTGGGTAGAGGGGCAGTGAGAAAGAGAAAATGAAACTGATTTCAGTGAAATCAGTTTAATTTCGTTCATAAATAATTATGACGAAAAAACGACTGTGACCCTCTCTCTACCTTTATTCGGTTTTATTTGTCTGTCTCCTCTCACTCGTCCTCCCCCCCCCCTTCTGTCTGTTTGTCCATCTCTCTCTCTCGCTCTCTCTCTGTGTTTATCTTTTTTCTGCTTATTTGTCCGTCTCTCACTTGTCTCCTCCTTTGTCTGTTTGTCTCTCTCTCTATCTATCATTTTCTTTTTATTTGTCGGCATCTCACTTGTTCCTTCTTTTTTTCTATCTATCTGTTCCTCTTTCTCTCTGTATCTATTTATCTCTTTATCTTTTTTCATATGTTTATTTGTCTGTCTTTCACTTGTCTCCTCTTTCTTTCTGTCTGTCAGTCTCTCTCTCTCTATATATGTATTTTTTTTTCTGTTTATTCATCCTTCTCTAACTTGTCTCCTCCTGTCTGTTTGTTGCTCTCTCTCTCTCTCTCTATATATATATATATATTTTTTTTTTCTGCTTAATTCTCCGTCTCTCACTTGTCTCCTCCTTCTATTCTGTCTGTCTCTCTCTCTCTCTCTCTCTCTCTCTCTCTCTCTCTCTCTCTCTCTCTCTCTCTCTCTCTCTCTCTCCGTGTTTGTCCTTTCTTTCTGTCTGTCACTCTAACTTTATCTCTCTCTCTTTTTCTTTTCGTTTTTTTCTGTCTTTTCGTTTCTCTTCACCTCTCTCTCATTATCTCTCCATGTTTCCGTCAGTTTCTCTCTGGTATTCTTTTCATTATCGTTTCTCTGCTTTTCTCCCATTCTCTCTCTCTCTCTCTCTCTCTCTCTCTCTTTGTTTCTATCTCTGTCTCTCTCTTTTCTCCCTTTTCATTATCGTTTCTCTGCTTTTCTCCCATTTTATATCTATCTCTCTATCTTTTCTTTCTCTCATTCTCTCTCTTTCTCCCTCTCTCTCTCTCTCTCTCTCTCTCTCTCTCTCTCTCTCTCTCTCTCTCTCGCTCTCTCTGGCATTTCGTTTCTCTCTGTATTTTCGATGGTTTTATATGTACGCCTTCCTGTTTCTTGTTTCTTTCTCTGCCTCTGTCAATTTCTCTCTCTCTCTCTCTCTCTTTGTTTCTATCTCTGTTTCTCTCTTTTCTCCCTTTTCTCTGTGCCCTTTTCTCCCTTTCTCTGTCTCACTCTTCTCCTCACTCCTCTTCTCTTTCTCCTTCTAAATCGCATTCTCTTCCTCTGTGTGCACGTGTCTGTCTGTCTCTTTCTCTCTTCTTCGTCCACCCACTTTTGTCCCATATTGACTTGGTTTGTATATCGCAATGAATCCAGCACAACACTTGGGGTTGATCACGTGAGAGGGACGGTTCCTTATTTTACGTAATCATTAAGGCCCATTAAGAAAAGATCACATGTCTCCTACAAAACATTCCATCTGCCCAAAAAGGACAAATCACTACTACCAATATTCCCCAAAGGGACCAATTTCCTGTGCCATCCCTTATGGGCCTGTTCTATAAGGAGAAAGCTATTTAAGTACAGGACGATCTTCATCTCCTTCAAAGTTTGTACCAAATTTTGTAATCTTGTTTGTGGCATTTCTTGTAAATACTCGAGGAAAATAAGGAATTTGATCCGATCCCAACAAGGCTTTAGAGATCTTTTAATACCATCAGTATTACAATCAACTGAACTAAGTGCAACATTTTGATCAAATTTTTTATCAATAATATTGAAGGAGACAGTAGGAGGGAACCTCACGTGGTTTTGAATACATTTATGTCTAATTACTGTGGTGCTGACTTTGAGTCTAGACTCAACTCGTTTTCTATGATAATTGCGTAAGGAGTTACAGCCAAATATTGTCATATATTCTAAACAGATTATACCATTAGGGGGATCACTCGTGCGTGACACTTGGGGGAGGTGATTGGCTCCACGGAGGGAGTTGTCTAGTATACCTAACTTCAAGAATGGTGCGCATTCCACACACTGACCAATCATTAGGGCACCAATTACCTGTCGGCGATTTCCTCTGTCAGTGAGTCATCGGTTGCACGCCCTCGAGCCAAGAGCCCTTGTTCGTTCTAGAGGGGAGGGGGAGGGAGAGGTTCACTAGGAGTCTCGTCTCTTTTCCTGTGCCATACGAACTTTAAGTGGATGTATCGAGTTATCGATTGGTTTTGTCAGTATCAGACACCGTTCGTTCTTTCTTCGCAACGTTTTCTTAGAAACGATCAAAAGGTGAGGTCTGTCTACAAGGCCAGGAAGGGGGAAGATGCAACGCACGTGCACAAGTAGGGGATTTTAAACTATCTACACGAAGTGAACGATTATTATTCGAACATAAGAAAAAAAAAAGGCTTCGATCATGGTGGTCAAAGCTTTTTCCTACTCCTTAGGACCTAGTTTTGGATGTGGGCCTTTATTTGTGGTCTCTGCGAACCTTTATTAATTTTTAATAAGGTCTTAATTAGTCCCTCTAGTTTTTTCCGCCAGGTTAGCGTCAGCGAAAAGAAAAAAAAAAAAAAAAAAAAGAGAAAATCGATTCTTCTTATTGCCATGGCAACCACTTAAGAAAAGATATGGAAAACCATTAATGGTCGAGAGTTGGTTGTAGCGAATGGATCTCCTTAAAATGGAAGCTATGATCACCAAGAAATAGCACGCGATACTTTTCAAAATTAATGATTTATCTCAACCCCTTTGACTCCTGAAGATAATTTGTAGAAAATGGTTACTATTCCAACAGTGGAAGGTCATTGACTCTTTATTGGGTGTGTTCTTTGTTTCCCAATAATTATTTCTGAACTCATGGGATCCAGTTAAATTTCTTCAACTGAATCCCACGTAGATTCAAGTCATCGAGAGTGTGGTATTGAAGGAGTTCTTTCCCCATCGATCTGTTTATTTATTCCAGGCAGGAAAGTCAATTGAAATTTAAAACGAAATAGTTCTGTTAGGAGAATGCGCAGTATTTCCCATTTCCATTTTGGTTTCTCATTTAAAAATAACTCAATTGCGCTGCTTCTTACCTTTGATAATTCAGCTCATACCATCAAGTCACGACCCCTTTGACTCTTCAACCCCTTTAACTCTTGGAGATAATTTTGTGGAAAATGGTTAGTATTCCAATAGACTCTTTATTGATGTGTTCTGTATTTCCCAGTAATTATTTCTGAACTCATGGGATTCTTCATGGAATCCAGTTGAATTTCTTCAACTGGATCCCACGTAGATTCAAGTAATCAAAAGTGTGGTACTAATGGAGTTCTTTCCCCACCGATCTGTTTATTCCAGACAGGAAAGTCAATTGAAATATCTTCCATTTCCTTTTTGGTTTCTTATTTAAAAATAATTGAATTGCTGCTTCTTCCCTTCAATAATTCAGCTCCACCATCAAGTCACGATCCCTTTGACTCAACCCCTTTAACTCCTGGAGATAATTTTGTAGAAAATGGTTAGTATTACATTAGTCGTTGACTCTTTATTGGATGTGTTCTTTGTTTCCCAATAATTACTTCTGAACTCATGGGATCCAGTTGAAGAAATTCAACTGAATCCCATGTAGATTCAAGTAATCAAAAGTGTGGTACTGAAGGAGTTCTTTCCCCACCGATCTGTTTATTCCAGACAGGAAAGGCCCTTGAAATTTAAAACTTCTGTTAGCTCTGAGCATGCGCAGTATTTTCCATTTTCTTTTTGTCATTTAAAAATAACTCAATTGCGCCGCTTCTTTCTTTTGGTAATTCAGCTCTACCATCAAGTCACCAATAGTCAGCTGACAGCGAGATGACGAAAGAGTATTTTCTGTCCTCCGACTGCTCCCGTGTCACATCTTATAGATCGCGTTCGAGACGCTTAAAAGAAAGCAGACGGATTCTTTGTCCACAATACCATTCGTAATTTAAATGGACCAGCAGTCTGGAGCCTCACTAGTGGAGTTAAGTCTCCCTGTGGGCAATACCGATCGATAGGAGGAAGAAATAGAGGGGGGGGAAGTGCTCCTGGCATGTGTAAGGTTGGACTAACAAGCCTTTACAAACCAAACAAAGAAGAAGAAAATCGAGAGGCCACCTTCTCGGAGCAGCCGACGAGCATGCGCAGTACCATCCATCATCTGTCCATACTCCAATGTATCATTAGGCCTTTCTTCCCGAGTCTTTATTCATTCTTTCTGTCCTTACCTGCGCCAGAAGTTGCCATTAATGTACCGAAGTGGATGAATAGCTATTGCGCATGCGTACACCTCCCCTGTAATACCACACCTGCGTCTGCACCCAGCTATGGATCTCCGGGGGTTATTATTAACATAAGACGGGCGATCCTTTTCTCTTTCTTTCTCTCCATCTCGTACTCTTTATGTTGCCAAAGAGTAGATGACGACCGTAATGGGAGGTCATCATTCATTCGCTCTTTTCAAGCGGCGAAACCGTGACCTTTACGACGCAATACTAAAGATAAACTTTCGGCGTTTCTGAAATAGTTTTAATGGATTCGAATAGTTATAGGAGAAAGGTTAGACGCCTTTATGGTCGGCTGAAATTAGTGGTAACGCGGCCACACCCATTTGCGGTACACGAAACATAAGGGCCGGCGGGCAGGCAGGGGGAGTAGGGGGTGATTAGTAAGCGCGACTCGTAGATGTCCCAGTCTTTGACATCGAGCATTTTTGTGGCCTCCTGAAAAAGAAGCCAACATTGTCTCCATCTTTCCCATTAAAGAGTGAGCGATGTTTAATGGGGCTCCTTTACATAATTGAGAATCACGTGATTTATTGTTTGTTAAGGAGAGAAGGAGTGACTGTTTGCGCGTATTTAATTAAGGGAAGAATAATCGAGCCACTCGAAATCGTAGGAGATAATTAGGGAGGTTGGGAACAATCTGTTAAACAGCGTTCATGACGGCAAAGCAGCGTTCTACACCTGAACTTATTGATTGCCGTTGCGAAGTTCTCCTACGACCGTGTTTGGGATTGAAATAACGAATACATCGAGCGTTGGTGACTTTGTGCTCGGCTCCCGTGTAGTGGGGGAGACGCACATTTACAGGGGAAACGCTCAAGTTCACTTTTTATTGACCTTTTGCGTCAATCCGTCAACTATTTCCGACTCGTATTTAAATCAAAAGCCGCCATTTGAGTTAATTTGAAACAAGGGAGGGGGGCAGTTTACTCCTTAAAGGAGATTCTTTTAAGAAAAGGGACTTCAAGCAATACTGAGGAGCTTCAAGGAGCACCGATTCGATTTATTTAACACATAAGCACGCACGCGCGCGAACACACACACACGTGATCCCTCTCTCGAACTATCTGTCTGTCTATCTATCTATCTGCTCTCTCTTTAATTCTCCAAACAGTAAAGTTTGATTTGCGATATCGTCTCTCACGCTCTTCATTTTCTCTGCATTCTTTCTATCACCCTTTTTCTGTTTGTCTATTTTTAAAGTTTTCTCTCCCCTTTCTCTCTCTCTCTCTCTCTCTCTCTCTCTCTCTCTCTCTCTGTATCTTTCTCCGTTTGTCACTCCTACGATCTTTCTACCTTTCTCTCTCTCTTCTTTCTGTATATTTCTCCATTTGTAAGTCTTACGACCCTTCTCTTTTATACCTGTCTCTGTCTATCTTTCTCTGTTCATTATCTCTCTCTCTCTCTCTCTCTCTCTCTCTCTCTCTCTCTCTCTCTCTCTCTCTCTCTGTCTATCTTTCTCCGTTCATTATCTCTTTCTCTCTCTCTCTCTCTCTATCATTCTCCGTTTATCACTCTTACGATCTTTCTACCTTCTCTCTCTCTCTCTCTCTCTCTGTATCTTTCTCCGTTTGTCACTCCTACGATCTTTCTACCTTTCTCTCTCTCTTCTTTCTGTATATTTCTCCATTTGTCAGTCTTACGACCCTTCTCTTTTATACCTGTCTCTCTCTGTCTATCTTTCTCTGTTCATTATCTCTCTCTCTCTCTCTCTCTCTCTTTCTATCTTTCTCCGTTTATCATACTTACGATCTTTCTACCTTCTCTCTCTCTCTCTCTCTCTCTGTCTGTCTATCTTTCTCCGTTCATTATCTCTCTCTCTCTCTCTCTCTCTCTCTCTTTATCATTCTCCGTTTATCACTCTTACGATCTTTCTACCTTCTCTCTCTCTCTCTCTCTGTATCTTTCTCCGTTTGTCACTCCTACGATCTTTCTACCTTTCTCTCTCTCTTCTTTCTCTATCTTTCTCCATTTGTCAGTCTTACGACCCTTCTCTTTTATACCTGTCTCTCTCTCTGTCTATCTTTCTCAGTTTGTCACTCTTATTATCTCTTTCTCCCTTTATCATTCTCCGTTTATCACTTTTACGATCTTTCTACCCTCTCTCTCTCTGTATCTTTGTCTTTTTGTCACTCTTACGATCTTTCTACCTCTGTGTATCTTTCTCGATTTGTCACTGTTACGATCTCTCTCTCTATATATATATATCTTTCTCCGTTTGTCACTCTTACAATCTTCCATCACAATGGATTTCTAATAGGAATCTGTTGGTAGCGTAGGCCATCCGCGAGCTCCACTAAAAAGAAGTCTGTTTCGGTCTTGCTCTAAATGACAGTTTATCCAGAAGATGTTGATATGGGTTGAGATCAACACTCCGTGCCGGTTGCTGCAACGTTCCGATGTTATTTTCTTCAAACTATGCGCTTACAATCGTTAATTGGTGACGTAGAGTTACTGTGTTTCAAAGCTTATAGGACAGCGTCTATGAAATTGCGGCAACCGTCTAAAACGATAGTGGGTCCAAGTTTCGTCCATGGTGACTAGCCTTGAAAAAACTCCTCTTGCTTTTTTTGACACATCGGTAACATTTCATGTGCATATTGTAAGGGGTCAGAAGTGTGGAAACTCATATAGCAGACACTTTACTAAAATCCAACTGTTGATGGGTGATGCTCTCCACAGGTCCTACACCAGTATAACGCTCTGGTTCTTTGACGCTAATATGGCGATTTCAATGATTAATGCCTAAGTGTTTGCAACACTCTTCTCTTAAAGCAGTTGTTGAGCGTCCTGGGACTTCTTCATAATATACCGAGTTTCTTTCTTCCACATATGGATCAAATCCACAAACAGCAACCATTTCTTTGTCTATTGTTTTGGGTGTTTTCCCTTGCAGAAAGATTCATGTTTGGGTGAATAGAAATCCTCTTTGAATCCATGAAAACACTCACAGATTTGCTTGTGGCCGTTGGCAGCTCCAAACAAGCATTATCTGGGGTCCGTTGATGAGATGAGGTAACTATCTCAAGGAGCCTCAAGTCCTGAGAGTCAGTATTTTATGCCACTGCTTGGAGTCAGTATCACCTGTGGATTTCCTTTTGCTGACTTCTGAATTTAATTCCTGATCAACGGGGCACACTCTCTTATGTACCGAGTGGATATAATCGCCATCCTCCTCACATCTAGAAAAATGCTCATGTTCTAGTCCGGTTTTTCATCCAGCAAGCGCACACACGGGTACACGCTCATTCACTCGCAACATGTACAGACTCCATGATCTTACACACCAATGAGTTCCATTTCAGTGGTTGGGTGAGATCATGAAGTCTGTGGTTAAGAACTATGCAAGGCTATCTCGGAAAGCATGGGTTCGTGGGTTCGTCTTCTTTGATCAATCTGTTTAATTTTATGAAGAAGTCATAAAACAAATGGATGGAAGAAACTTTGAGATTAGTTTCCTTCACTTAAAAAGCTTTTGATAATCTTAACGAAACTGGAGAAAACTGGATTGCTGATAAGATCCTTCGTTGGATCAAGGGCTAAAAGATAGGGGATAGACAGTAGATAGGGTGGAGCGGTGTAGGAGTGGAGTCCCTCAGGGATCACTGTTAGACCCATTTCTGTTTCTTATCTTCCTTAGCAACGTTGTTGAGAAGCGCAGAGGGAGTTGTCAAACCTCAACTGATACTCTCCTCCTCATCCCATTCTTTCTGTTTCTATATTTGCCTCTCCTTATTTCTCCTAACAATAGACTGATTTTAGTATATCCTAATTCTCTTCATCTTTTCTTCCCTCATTTTGTCTCCCCCTCTCTCTGTCTGTCATTCTTAGCACGCAAGCGCACCCAATCTTTCTTATTGTTTGATGCTGATCGTGCTCCACGATATTTCTCTATTGACCACTGATGATGGGATTTTGATGACACCGCTTTGGCATCCCGTGGTGCATGCTCGCTTTTCTCCGTACGCCGGCACGTGTGTCACAGATCCCCTTGCCGCAGTTCTTGCTTCGTCCGCAACTGTCAATTGCAGATTATGCGCAAAAGACAGCGAAACGAAGATCGCATAAATCCGAATGTCAGTTTTTATGTTTTCAGGGGTGGAGGAGGAAAGCGCGTGAGTGGATTGCTAACACCGTAGGAACGCTGGTAGATGGAGATTTATTGGAGGAAATGCGGGAGGGATTGATGTAACCGGAGGAAGCCATATTGAGGACGCGTTAGTAAGCTCGTGCTATTGTTAGTTGGGCCAAAATATGTCTTTAAACAAGGACGGCTTCTGATTTCGGTGCACCCTGCGAGGAAGGAACATTTTTTGTTTGTTCGTGTTCGTTCGCAGCTGGGAAGCACCTTCGACCGAGTTGGGAGTTTAAAGAAGAAAGAGATGATCGGAGATGTCACTCTCAGGAGAAAGGTGGACGCGTGGAAGTGGA